>NC_090922.1:1395488603-1395796051 GCF_040938575.1 Ambystoma mexicanum
AGCCATATTTTGAGTCTAGCCTGAAATTTAGATACTTGATCGCACATCTTCCTAGCTCAAGTTGGTACAAATATGTGTTGAAGTTTGGCTTTGAATACCTAAAATAATACTAAATGTTATACAGATTACTTTAGAAATGCACAAGTCACATGATAAACCAACCTCACAATGTATTCATCATTGTAGAAACATGTTGATGAAAAGATTAAGGGAGGCAATTTGTTTTGAATCCTATATTGCACAGAGCGTTATTCTCCTGTTTGCACATTCATTAATTTTAATTGTTTCCACCAAGTACTGGAAAAGTAAAGAGTAAAACACAGGCGAAAATTGCCTTTGCTCCTTACTTTACCACTACGTGTCTGGAAAGTGTAAATCACTTCCACAATTAACGATTGTGGGAGCCATCCACATCGTATTCCTTTGGACTCTGCCCGCTTATACCAGGTGTAAATGTCAGGCAGATCCGATAGGAATCCTTTGATTTTCCGCCAACATAAAAATAAATGCTGGTGGAACACCAATCGGTTTTGGCAGGGGGACCTTGTTAAGTCCGATCTGCTCTCCAACTTCGCCTGTCAAATCATACAAAATCCTGCAGCTCATAAAAAATGGAGCTAAATGCATTTAGCGCCACTTCTTCCACACCGCTTGACCTGGAAAATTATCCCCTATGACTGTAGCTTTATTTTCCCCATCCTGAATGGAAGCCTACAAGCTCCAGCATATCAATTAATGAGAACCTACACAAAATCTCATACAGACACAAAGTGAAATGAAATGCATGAAAAAAGTTATTGTTTTACACAGCTTGTTCTGTATCGCCTTAATTACTAATCACCCAACAATCACACTTAAATAGCTTCTTAAAATCCTATATAACTTTTTTTAAAGTGCCACAGCAATGGTCACTATCTTTTTACCTTTTCCCATCTCTAATCACTTCCTGTTGTAAATAATCTGCCTCTGAGACACGTTAAAAAGATAAGATCTCACTGGTAGGGCCTGTTTAGCCCTGCTGTTCTTATTCGAGGGGAGGGAGTAGAGCAGAGGTGCGGGGGGTTGGCATTGGCATTTGTCCCTTCTCCAAATGTTAAATCCACCTCTGATTGCACTCTTTAGAAAATATTTAAAAACGGCTTTTTAGGTATAAAAGATGTACACTTTTTATTCTTTGTCTGTAACATTATAGAAAACTCTCTTCTTTTTTGTTATTTTAGGGGTGTTTATGTTTCATTTCTGGCACTGCCTAAACACCCAGCACCCAAGATTTACATCATACTTTCCAAACAAATCCCACAAAACACATGACCTGTTAATGCAGCAGAATATATACTTTGAATGTAATCTGTAAGGCCCCCCCCCCGTCAGTTGACACACCTTCTGCAGAGATCTGTTCTGTTTCCATGCAAACTCTGTAAACTTACTCAAACAGAATGAGGTTATCAAGTCAGTACTTATCAGTTTGAATCTTGAAACGTTCTGGCAGAGTAGACTAGGCTTCCAAACAAAGATACATTCTATTTAGGTCAGAGCCCCACTGGTAAGTATGCATGAGAAGATCTGAAATTGGTCAATACTTGCCAACCTAGCCTTATCATTTTCAGGTAGGGCCTTGTTGGACCAGCTCAGTGAGGTGCAGCTTGATTCCCTAGGCATAGCAAGCAAGACACCCACATCTGGGCATATACACGTTCACTTAGGGAGACTAACTCAAGGCAACATGCATTGGCCTAGCCAACAGCTTGGGCTTTTGATTAGGCATGGATAGGCATTTGCCAGGTACTGCCATAAGGGTACCACCTGGCCATAAAATGGGAACAGCTGGAAAATGCTGCCAGTAACTGGGCATATGATGGCACTGCCTGGCAAATGTCTGCTAATACCTACAAGCAAGGCAAAACTGCTGGCTTTGTGATTGCTTGTTTAAAACAGGACTTCAGTGCAAGTCAGAGGCATTGACAAATATATTGCTTATAAAATCAACTTGCTGAAGACACACATTAAGAGAATTTTACTACAACAGGAGCTCATTTACAGAGGCAATTAAGTAATTAAACACTCAAAAGAATGCTTAGATATAACACTGGCAGGCCCTGTACAGTAACACATTTGTTGTTACTTTGTGATAGAGCTTGCTCAAAGAGCTCTGCAAAGGTTTTGTTTTGGTGATGAGGCATTAACATTGCCATGGCTAGTCATTATGTGGGTAAATAACCAGACACGCCCATAGAATGTGTGTTTCTCCTGACAGTTTATTGCCATTGAATCTGTGTTCCACAGCATGAGTTCTGTTTGTACCTAATAGGTAAAAAGTCTCTGAATCAATTAGAACCACCGTCATTGCTCTGGCCAGCCTTCCATTGCATTGTTTACATATCAGCCTTAGCCCTGTCACTAATGTCAGAAGCCCTTCCAAAACTGCTAAACCACAGGGCCTTAACATTCATGTGGTTGCCTGTGTTCCAGTGCAGATGCAACACTACCTAGCAATTGAGATTGAACTGCACCTTTCGATGGCAGCACCAAAGGTCATTTGCTAATGGCTTGTCCCCTTCTCTAATTGCACAGACATACTACAGAATGATGGCATGGAATGTTGCGCAGAACAACGGTAGTGATAATGTTTAATTCAAATATTGATTTGCATCTATCACTTTTTGATTTTACTACACTCCCCTCCAGAATTACATTTTTGTTACTACCAACCTTATCTTTTCACTTATACTCAAGTAGTTAATGCAGCAGAATATATACTTTGAATGTAATCTGTAAGGCCCCCGTCAGTTGACGCACCTTCTGCAGAGATCTGTGTTAAAGCAACTTTACCTGTCATTTATTGTTTGATATAGTTAACCATTTTATTAAGCATGATGTGAAAAACCACTATATTCCCACAAAAAAAAACATACTTTAAATTACGGAACCAAAATTGTGATTTTAGGTTTCAGAAAATGGTTGTAGGCAGCCTGATTGAATAAGTGTGCTACCTAACTTAGAGGTGTGAATGGCCCTCCATCTCCCTGGTCGTTTGCACTTTCATGGCTGTGGGGCATAAATCATTGTCTAGGGTAAGAAAACAAATCCTGGCCAGGCCTCCTGCAATTCAGTTTAGAGCAGGGGTGTACAACTGATTATGGCAGAGGGCCGAAGGTATCCTACATGCTGCCTATAGTGGGCCGAAAACTAAATGCGGGAGGAGCGGCAGGTGAAGGAGTGGCAGGAGTGTTCTTCAACCCTCAATTATTATTAAACACATGGAAAAAATACATTTTTAGGTGTGCCGGTCTTTGTGTATTTCAAACGTACATTTTGTACTACAGATTTTCCATTTTTATAATTCATTTCTTTCATAAGGATATATTGGCAATAGTGGACAAAGATAAATCATTCAGGAGAAAAAACACTGTGCTCAAACATTTCACGCATTATGCCGCTTTAGATTTGCAAGGCACAAGCTCATTATTTTGGACTGCTATTTGGACTGCTATACACTGCTGTTTGAGTTGGTCATACTCTTGGGAGTATGGCCTTCGTTGTGTCAGGTTTCCACAAAAGGCAAAGGAGGTACATCTCTTAACTGTGCCTAATTTAGCTTTATGATTGGGTTCACCCTTGCATGTGACACTATGCCCCATGGCCCCCACCTTCCAACCAAACACTATGCCCAATGGCCCCCACACCGCAACCAAACACCTTGCCCCATGGCCACCACCCCCAACCAAACACTATGCCCCATGACTCCCACCCCCAACAAAACACTATGCCCCATGGCCATATTCCCACAACTGAAAACTATGCCTAATGGCCCGCACCCCCACACTATCCCCCATGGCCACCACCCCTGAACCAAACTCTGCCACATGGCCCCCAACTAAACAATATGCCCCATGGCTCCCACCCCCCAACCAGACGCTATACCCCATGGCCCCCACACCGCAACCAAACACCTTGCCCCATGGCCACCACCCCCCAACCAAACACTATGCCCCATGAATCTCACCCCCAACAAAACATTATGCCCCATGGCCATATTCCTACAACTGAAAACTATGCCTAATGGCCCGCACCCCCACACTATGCCCCATGGCCACCACCCCTGAACCAAACTCTGCCACATGGCCCCCAACTAAACAATATGCCCCATGGCTCCCACCCCCCAACCAGACGCTATACCCCATCGCCCCCACCCCCAACTGAACACTTTGCCTCATGGCCACAATCCCATAACTAAAAACTGTGCCCAATGGCCCGCACCCCCACACTATGCCCCATGGCCACCACCCCTCCAACCAAACTCTGCTACATGGCCCCCACCCCCAACCAAACACTATGCCCCATCATTCCCACCCTCCAACCAGTCACTATTCCCCATGGCAACCACCCCCCAAACACACACTATGCCCCATGGCCCCCAACCAAACACTATGCCCCATGGCCACAATCCCACAACTAAAAACTGTGCCCCATGACCCGCACCCCCACACTATGCCCCATGGCCACCACCCACAACCAAACACTATGCCCCATGGCTACCACCCCCAACCAAACACTATGCCCCATGGCTCCCACCCCCAAACAAACACTATGCCCCATGGCCACAATCCCACAATTAAAAACTGTGCCCCATGGCCCGCACCCCCACACTATGCCCCAAGGCCACCACCACTCCAACCAAACTTTGCCACATTGGCCCCACCCCCAACCAAACACTATGCCCCATGGCCCCCACCCCAACCAACCACTATGCCAAATGGACCCCACCAACCAAACTCTATGACCAATGGCCCCCACCCTCCAACCAAACACTATACCCCATGGCCATAATCCCACAACTAAAAACTGTGTCCCATGACCTGCACGCCCACACTATGCCCCATGGCCACCACCCCCAACCAAACACTATGCCCACACACCCCCAAACAACAGAGTGACCAGCGGATTGCATCAGCGCAAGAGCCTTTTCACAAAGAGAGTGAGCTAAATAGAATTGGCATCAACAAATGACTCTGTCTGCATCCCGGTTTCACTAAGAACCAAAGTGTGTGATCCTGGGCAAATCATGTAATCGCACTGTGCCTTATCTGCAGTGATTCACTTCATAGTTTATGTTAGCTCATCATGCTGTTATAAAGTCATTAAGAAAAACAAATCCTAATGACTATAGAGTTGTTATATAATAACAGCGCGATTTAGGCATTTTGCACCACAAAGTTATGTGCCACTTGGCTTACTTATGGCAACCTTTTCTAAAGTCACTTCCATTGTACCTGCAAGTACTAAAAACTGATGATGCTCCTTGCAAATTCCTTTTCTGTGAGGCCCCTTCTCTTGGTGCAATCCATATGCAAGTGTAGGTGTTAAAATGCCATCTGCCACTAATGTTACCAAAAAGAAGTTGATGGGAGGGGAAGCTGCGTGAATGAGGCTGTATGTATGGAATTGCGCACACTGCATTTGGGGGGAAAGTAGCAGGACTTTTTTTGCGCTTCACCCGACACACTGTTGCAATGCTGGATACTCCCCTGCACACACCCCAAACTCCCAGTACACAAACACCGATAAAGACATGAGAGCGCCCCCACTTACCAGCACTGTGGATGTGCTTGCGCAGCAGCTGGCGTGGCAAGGCTGAAATGCCTTCCGGCAACATTCCACGCCATGCCAGCCACAGTGCTGGCCCTCTGTTGGTATAGCCCATGCACTACGTGACTCGCAAGAGCCACGTAGTAAATGCAGTCCACCAATAGAGGGTCAGCATTTCCCATTGGCAAGTCAAAAAAAGACTTTCCTAATAGAGGACGGCTGTAGCTGCTTGCGGGAAAATCAACATGCTGGGCCGCACTTGGGCCCCATGTTGTGCACCCGTGGTTAAGAGTGACATCCACCCCCCCACTCCCTCGGCTACCTGGTGGTCATAAACATCACTGACATGGCCTCCTTTCTAGGGGGGGCCAGAGGCTGGCTCTGGGGGGGCCTGGCCCCCCTGCCCGTCCTGCTGGAGCCGGGCCTGTGGCAGCACACTGTCTAAATGCAGATTGTGAGAACAGTACTGGTGGCCAGGAATGGATGGTAACATGGAAAGACAAAAGTGCTTGCTCAGCAAGTAAGGAAGGGGACAGACGTGTCCTTACTCGCGCTCCACCAATGAGGTCAGTAGAGTGGACGGATGTCCTGTGGGTGAAAATAGAAATATCCTTTATTAGTCCTCTGGATCACAAGCCCATAGAGGACTATACATCAAAACGGGTTGAATAACATTTCATGCAAACTATAAGCACAGCAACAATCAGAGCACTTGCGAACGTTTTCCACAGCAAAGGGTGTTATGTTATGCTATGTTATGTTGATTTATACCGCACACTGCTACCACCTGCAGGCAGTCTCCAGGCACTCACTTGGCTATGCTAGAAAGAGGACAGGGTTGGTTAGTTGGGGAAGAGTGATAAGGGTAGGTCCAGAACCAGGCCATATTCCCATGGGGAAGAGTGATAAGGGTAGGTCCAGAACCAGGAGAAACTGGCATCTGTGTATGTTGGCTTGCAGATGGATGGTTGCATGCACTGGCTTATCTTATCCATACGGGTAAGGTCCAATGCCTGGGTTGTTTCTATGCAACTGTTTGTTATGTAGGAGTGTGTCTATGTGTTTTATGTGTAGATTGGATGGCCAGCGATTCGAGTGTTGGAAAATGGAGTACAGTTTTTTTGAATAAGATACTAGACTTTCTAAAGAGAAAACACAAATGGCTTCTTTATTCAGCTCTATACCATCCAGAGGAAATGAGCAAGTAAAGAGGGCAAATCGGATGATTACGACAGTAATAAATAAACCCGGGCAGGTGGCTCAGATTGTTATGAAGTGGTACAGAAGACAATTTCGGCTCAAACAGTTGCAGTGAATTCCAAGACAGGGATCACACCTCTTCAACTAGTGAGAGGATGTAATGCAGGGGCAAGGTTGAATCCATCATGGACACATCAACTTATGGAGATCCAAAAATACAATCCTGAGAGAACTACAAAAAGGTGCACAATGCCCAGCAGAGAAAAAAAGAATGCCGTTCAAAAAAACTAATGGTGTGGCCACGACGATCATCAATGTTGCAGACATGATGAAGATAAAGATGCCCCACAAGAATCGATACACCTCCTCAAAATTCAGTGCCTCCAGGAGAGTCATTGAAAGCCATTGTGACACCATTAGAGAAGGAGGGAAGAAGTGGAACATGTCGAGAGTCGCTATGTATCCAAGGAGCAAAGGCAGGCACAGAAATTAGGAGAGGAGAAGATACCATATATTACACACTGGACAAGAAGGACCAATGTCCTGAAAATAAACTAAGAACATGCACTTTCACAGTTAGGTGAAAGTCATAATTATTCAGAACAACAGACAAAATTGAGGATCATTCCAAGCAGTTAATCAATGGAATCGATGGAGACAGAGAAGGCGACGCACAGGATGCTGTAAACTGTCCAACGAGGAAAAAAGAAAGGAGCCAAAAGGTTCAGTCAGTATGAACTGTATTAGATTGACAAAGAATCGCTCCTGCCCCTTTAACGTGCAACTCTTTCACGACATGTCACGAACGCACCATGGCTCGTGAGGCTGACGTGGTGCGAAGCGCAAGCGAGCAAGAAGTAGACCAGACCAAAGAAAAGACGGAGCACAGGCGTGCCTTTAGTAAATGATCTTGTATTCAACACTGGGTTGCGGTGAGAAATGAACATCCCTGCCTCTGCATCTTCCATCACAAACCCCTGACTTCCAATCTTATCCACATTCCCGGGTATGCACGCATTTCGTCGAATGATTTTACATCGTGGGACTTTTCATCGCCAACCCTTTCATCGCCAAAACCTTTTTTTTAAAAAAACTTTTTTATGGGGGGGGCGTTTGGTGTGTTTTGGGGTATGATTATTTAAGTAAAGGAGGGTTTGGGGGGGCGAAGACCCCCCATAAATAAAACATTTAAAAAAAGGAGTTTTTGGCGATGAAAGGGTGGCGATGAAAAGTCCCACGATGTAAAATCATTCGGCGAAATAACGTAGAACCCATTCCCGATGCCTTTGCCCAGGTCAACTGAAGTGGATGGTCAACTGAGTCAAACACAGCATGAGTACAGGCCCAGAGACACATCCCGCGACTGAATATGATCATGGATTCATGAGTTATAGATAGAGATATTACTCTTTAAACCACTGGGAAAAAGCAAACAGCACATGCTCAATCTGATATGCAATTATATGAAAATCATCTGTTTCGAGTCCTCCTACTCGATCACAATTAAAAAGCAGGAAAGGACTTGCACAATTCGATTATGCATGTCCATACTGCTACACGCAGCAAATAATAAAGTGAATTGAATATGGAAACTGCTAGCCAAACATCATACATGCCAACATTATCTATTCCATTCAGGAGATGCTTGTCCAATCCTGGGGTTAAGTTTACAATCTGAGATTTGTAGTCCTGGATTGTCCCATTTTAAACTCATGACTACAAGTCCCAGGATGCAAAGTTTAAACAAGAGCTGATTGATACGCTATGTTCTAGCTCTTTGCTCCACTGGGTTAGAGCTTGCTTACTAGCAGATGAACCCAGGAACGGAGTTCAACTCCTGCCCATTACATGTATATTTCAAAACCTGAAACACTGTGATAATTTCCATTTTCACAATGCATGCTGGGAGATTTTCTTTTTTTTTAAACAAAGCACAGCCTACTTTTAGTTTTACAAAGGTAGCGGGCGCCCCTCTCTCGCAAGAACAGACATGATAACCTGTTCAGTGGTTATTAACCACTTGAGAGTTCGCAGCCACTGCTTTTACTCACTGTGGTCTCCTGGGGGCAACCAGACGTGGTCTCCCTCTCACTGTGCTTAGAGAGGCATCAGCTTCACCTCACTGATGATCCCCAACAAGGGTGAAACACGTGTATGGGGTTGCTGGTGGTACTCTCGTTCAGATTGGATTTGCCATTGTATTTTGGTGCTGGACTGCCCCTGGGCAGGACAAAGACTGATATGCAAATGGATATTTCCCATCTGTGAAAGGCACAGTGAGTAAAAGCAGTGGCTGCGAACTCTCAAGTGGTTAATAACCACTGAACAGGTTATCATGTCTGTTCTTGCGAGAGAGGGGCGCCCGCTACCTTTGTAAAAACAGCCTACTTTTAGGCTGTGTACGGAGGTACTTAAAAAGCTGCTGGCGCTGTGTTCTGCAGAACAGATCTAAACACTGCTGTCGTGCAATTGTACTTTTCTTGGTAGCAGCCCTTTGTTTGCTTCCCACATGTCTCTCTCTACTCGTTAGTCCTTCTCAGAAGAAAGCGAAAGGACCCCGTCATCTTTTAACACAACAATTGTTTTATTGTGTGCAGGCAGGACAGGGTTGACTGGGGCATAACATTGTCTCGAGCACCAGCGAAAAAGTGGCCCACAGTTGCAAATGAGAATTCATTCCTTTTGTGACGCTGTTTGAATAGTACCCATGGGGGAAGTTTTTGATAAAATGTGATGAAAATTGTACATTTTAAAGAATATTTATTCAGAAACACTGGTCGAAACTATTAACCGCATAGTGAAGTAACTCATGAAACTGGCCCACATTGGCCAAAAGAGTGCCCCACATGACCCAAAAAACTTGCCCACACAAGCATTTTGAGTTTTTGGTTCGGCCATGGGCCTATTGCCCTATAAGCCAGTCCGAGCCTGAGGCAGGACTTAATAACACAAAGGTCACGTGAAAGCAAACCAGGCACTATATCTCAGCACAGGTAAGCTCCTGTGTTCAACCGAAGACCCGTATTTGAATCTCGGCTTCTCTGAAAATCATGTTAAAAAGTGCCAAACATAGACTTGCAAAATAGCCTGGCAGTTAAGGGGCTCATTGTTTTTCATGTGAGGCTCAGGCCGCACATTGGGCAGCCACTGGGATCGAGCCTAGGGTTGAGCTAGAGCCTGTGGTTTGACCCGAGCTGAACGGAGCCTTAGCCGGCTCCCCTAGCTCCACATCGCATTCATAGTTTTCTCGTAGATGTATATGGTAGGTACTCTGAAAACCTGACTTGTCTATTATTTGGTTTGGCCTACAAGACCAGTCTTAGTCAAACAGAACTCTGCAGACTGCTGCTGGAATCTGCGGAACTAGTCCAATGGCAGGGCTCTGCGTTTGTGGAATGCTGCACGTTCTATCGTGCAGGGTTTGCACATCTCCTTATGCACACACCTGTGTATTCTTGGCAAGTTTGCAAACTAGAGACCACTCCACTCCGTGCTTGAACAGGCAAGGCGGCCCGCTGTGAGCGAAAGGAATGACAGATAACTGCTCACACCTACTGCCTTAAGGCCAAATAAGACTTCTGTAACGAAAATTAAAAACCTAACTGTGATGAACGCCCTGTAGAAAGAAGCAGTTGTATGATTGTTTTCCTGAAAGGGTTTTAGCATTACCATGAGGGTAAGAGGCCAGAAGGAAGGCATGGGGAAATACAAGGCCACCCTCACCTACAAATGTCTGAATAATAAAGCACCTCTATACTTAACTGATAGGATTATCAGAGAAACTTCCCTCAGACCGACCAGATCAGCCAATTCCAACTGCCTCTTATTACCACATTTTAAACTGTCCACCATTGGGGGACACAGCTTCCCAGTTAAGGCAGCTCAACTGTGGAACTCCTTGCCTGCCCACCTAAGAGAAAACCAAACCCTTGCAAAATTTAGACAGAATACGACTAAATGGCTGAAAGTCAACGACAAGTAATATGCGATGCTATAGCCCCACCTCCGCTGTATCCAAAACACGGAGGCCAGCCCTAGTACCCTGCTAATTATGCACCGGAATGTCAATATGCCTCCGTATTGTACATTCCTATTTATATTGTTTCATTTACTATGCTTTAGTCCCTTTTGGACATTATTCTGTTTCTTAATTCACTATTACTGTTTTACTTATTCCCTCATGTAAATTTCCCCTTCCCTATGATTCTTGATGTATTGTATTTACCTGTGTAACCAAGCTTAACATATTCTTATGTCTTGCGCCCTGAAGCCCCAGGGTCCGGCACGCACTATAAGTAGATAAAACAAACAAACAAACAAACAAACAAGGAAGCATATTTTGCAGGAAATATGGGGAGGTAGGGTAAGGGTTAATGACAAGAAATAAGGTACTTCTTATAATTTAACATTAGAAATTGAGTTTTCTAAAAGAGTCCTTGAAAGTATAGCTGAAAAAAAAGTAATACAAAAAAATAAAACGATTTAACTTCTAAATCAGTGAGGCAAGCTGCCCCGTCGATCCATCGTCTTCCAAACTGAGAATTTCCAGTCCTGAAATCTGCCTCCAGTCCATACAAAAAATGATTTTAAACATTTTATATGAAACACACTGAGGTACAGCATGGGTGACCTTAGGTAACCCTTTGTTATGCAGTGTCATGCAGGGGGATATCTGCGAAAATGTCAAAATAAAGGGCAAACGCACATTTACTGCACGTTGGGCAGTAAAGAAAATGCAGAATCACTTTATACTGAAGAAGGGGAGCGGAGGTGTCCCCCGCTATCCTTGAATGGTATATAGTGTTCCAGGGTTGCCGGGGGGTCCCCCGCATCCATTGGTTCAGAGGTCTTCAAACATTTTTGGCCGCCCCCTGAGCAAAATTGCCAAATGGAGAATATGTAGAAATGGCTATGAGTCAGCATCAGTCAGAATCAAAGCGGCATGGGTCACCCCCCTACTGAAAAAGCCCACCTTAGATCCATTAGTGCCTACGAACTACTGGCCTATAACGACTGTCCCCTTTTTACTTAGAATCATTGATAAAATACCCTACAACCAAATACAAACCCACCTCGAACATAATAACCTATTAGGAGCTAGACAATCAGGCTTTAGGCCTAACCACAGTACGGAGACAGCCCTTTTGGATTTGAAAATCCAACTGGGCTCTATCAGAGACTCAGGCAAATTAGCCACCCTACTGCTACTGGACCTATCTGCAGCATTCGACTTGGTAGACCACGATAAATTATGTGACACTCTAAAAAAAGATTTTAATTTTTCCAACAACGCCACCCAGTGGATCAACTCCTTTTTAACGGACCGCACATCCAGAGTTGCCATCGGAAATTATGCAGCGGACCCTATAGTGGTACCCATAGGAGTCCCCCAGGGATCCTGCCTCTCCGCCACCCTCTATAATGTATACACTAAACTCCTATATTCGGCTCTTGACGATATGGGTGTCATCTACACCAACTTTGCAGATGACACCCAGATCCTCATCCCCATTACAGGCGACTACACCCAAGACACCTAGACCATCAATAAAGTATACTCTATAATTAAAAATTGGATGGCCCTAAACAGCCTCTGCCTCAACAATGAGAAAACGGAGGTCCTCATAGTGGCCTCCCAAAAAAGAATAAGCACCCTCCATTCTGACTACTCTCATATCAACATTGACGGCACACTGATCCCAGTACTCAAACAAGTCAAAACTCTTGGTGTATATATAGATGCTAACCTCACTATGCACAAACAAATAGCAGCCCTCTCCTCGTCCACAGCCTACACAGCAAAACTCATTGCACTCAGTCGCCAAATTTCTTACCCCTACAAATTGCATTACTTTGGCTAGAGCCCTGATCCTAACGAAATTGGATTACTGCAACATCCTCTTTCTAGGAACCTCTAAAACTAACTTAAACAAAATTCAATTACTACACACCAAAGCCCTTAGAGCGGCACTAGGTATAAAGAAATCCGAACACATACCTAGCATCAGAAGATAAAACCACTGGCTGCCAAGTGAAGCAAGAATCATTTTCAAAACACTTAGCACCGTCCATCAATGCATCACCAACAAAGCACCTAGCTACCTCAACAACACCATCAAGAAAGAAGCCTCCTGTAGGACACTTAGATCTAGTAAACTGGTCCTCTTCGAAGTTCCTCAATACAAATACAGTAGAGCAGGAGGATGTTGCTTGAAAGTCCTAGCCCCATCACACTAGAACGCACTACCCCTCAGCATCAAAAACGAGGACTCCCTGCTAAGATTAAAAAAAGCACTGAAAACTTGGCTATTCAACAAATATTAACCCTAACTAGTCCTACTCTACTTCAGTACTAGAACGCTTCAGGTTTACCTCCCTTCTTTGAACCGAAACACTAAATCCAGCACCCATGGCCCACATGTATCTTCAAGGGGCGTATTTTCAAGGGGTAACTAGTGTTTAAATGAACTGTGACCTGCTACCTTGACCCATTGTAACTTAGTATATGAAACTTGATTATATCACTTTATGTGTAACTTAGTATAAATGTTGATTTATCTGACTGTAACTGAAACACTGTATAGAAATGTAAGAATTCACCTGCACTTTCGCTGTGATACCCTCGGGTTTGGGCGAGTAACAAATGTAATAAATAAAATAAATAAATAAATAAAATATGAACTATTACGCACCCTACTCCCAGTATAGTCCCTGGGCTCCCCCACCTGCTCCCATCACAGTCGCTGGGCTCCCTCATCCCACTCCTACCCAGTCCCTGGGCTCTCCCCACCGCATCACAGACCCTGGGCTCTCCCCACCCTGCTCCCACCACTATCCCAGTGCTCCCACCCATCCTGCTCCCACCACAATCCCTGGGCTCCCCCTACCTTGATCCCAACACAGTCAGAGGGCCAGTTGGAGCTGGTGAATATTTCAAGTGGAGGGGCATAAATATTTACCACAAAAATACCATAGCGACCGAGCGAAGTGAGGGAGCCCAAACGAATCAAGGAGGGTTCAGGGGTTTTCCCCCCATGACTTTTTTTAAATCATGGGTTAAAATGGTGCCTTTTAGAGCATACTTTATAAAGAAAATGGGTAAAAAGCTAAATAGTTTGCAATTGGCACTGGGTGGCCAAGGGGGAAAGCATGGCATTTTTGACTGGACAACTATGATAGACATCCAGTAAAAAAAAAAAAATACCATCCCTGTCCCCTGAGCTCCACAGCACCTCAGAAGGAGAGCTGATTTTGCCATGTGGGTAGGGGGATTGTACAACAAAGGCATTTCTCTCACACACACACACACACCCCCACCCCCCATCACCATACACTCACTCATAACACAAGAATACACGCATCCATACACATATTTAAATAAAAAATAAATGAACCACTGTACTTTCTGCAGGGGCCTGCGCGTGGGTGTTGAAGTGCTCCAGGTTGCTCTGTCCCTATGTGTGAGGAGGCGCAGGACCTCCCACTCGCACATACAGACATGCAGTGCCCCAGCCAGCCTTTCAAATGAGCTAGGCAAGGGTGGCGAAGCAAAACGCCCACAGCCTTGCATGGCTCAGTGAGCATGTGCAGCTGGGGAACTGAACTGTCAAAGGGAAACAGTGTTTCCCTTTGACAGTTCAGTCAGCCCAGCAGCACTTTTTTCCAGCTCCCAATCCATCTAATAATTAGATGGATTGGGAGCTGGAAAAAAGTGAAACATCTTGCGTATATTTAAACGTGACTTTAGCTTCATTTACATGAAAGCAGCGTTGCATCAGGGCCATGAACTGTGGGCAGCCGGCAGGAAATGGAAGAGATAAACCATGGAGAGAGGAGAGCAGGGGTGCAGGGCGAATGTCTGAGGCATCCGCTCTCAATAAACCATTACTTATACATTTCCCGATACCGTACGAGCAAACTATGTGATCACGGCGTGCCACCGTTATGGACAACAGGATTTTAGGATTCAGTATTTTCGGCGGGGCAGTGATCATGTAGATCCAAGCAGGATACTAGGTTACAGTCTCATTATAAAAAGGGCGGTTATATGCCACCAGGTGTATTTAATAACTACACCAGTGGACGACTACCAGCCATTATAGATGAAACACCACCTATGATAAATCCCAGTTCAGTCACGAATACTGCTGTATGGCATTCGCATTGTAACTGTATACTGTCAGTGGTTTTGCTGCCACCAATAAAAATGCCTCCCATAGAACATAGCATTTTTTGCTACTTACATTATTTCCAGCAACTAAACAACTACCCCTGTGAGGGGAAAATGTACAAGCAGCAACAAACAATACTCATTGCCAAAAACAAAGGTTCAGCTTCACAGAACAGCGAACCTTACCAGGAGCCGAAATATTGCCACTGCAGGCTATAGTAGAAGTTTGTCTACTCTATAAACATTTCAGAGAATCCTATTTGGCAACTGTTGCTCTTTGTGCACACATCCATCAAATTGTCCAGCACTTGATTATTTATTTCAAAATAAACATCCAACTAATTAGTATCACCAATAGAGAAAATACTGGCAACTTTGATAATAAACAGGCAACAGCAGAAAACACTATAAGGCTTGAGAAAGCAGGTCAGCGATAAACATGGGCCCACATGTTGAATATCATTTCTTTCAAAAATATTTCATGTAATGTGTAAAGACCTTATTTATATGGCTACTATTACTTACAAGACTATTTGTTGTACCAAGCTTGTACATAAAAAAGGAAATGTCTGTTATTTTATTCCAAATGTGATTCATATTTGTATAACTCAATATTCATGATCAATAAATAAATAAAAATGGTCCACGGAAATTATTTTCTATACAAATTCATCTACTAAATACAAGGTTTGGCACATATGTAAAGACTTGTTCTCTAGCTATCTGCCATGTGCTCTAGAATCTTCAGCAGGGAGCTCCATAACTGATATAGCCAGTAAATTGTTCATTAACTCTAATTAGTACCCAGAGAGGGACAATCAGATTATTACAAACAATCTGATTGGCTCTCGCCAGATCCTTACCTGCCTGACCAGACTCTGCTCGGGGTTCCTTTTGCGACGGGCCGCCCTGGCGGCCATTTCCTTTGTTTACTTTTGTGTCTCTATCTTTTCAATGGCCACCATGGAAAAGAAGATAGGACTACTTCTCACACATAGTCCCTTCTCGCATTACATGGTAGCCATCTTCTTTGTTTACTTTTTGAAATCTTTTAAAAGGCCGACATGGAAAGAGAGAAGAGACCTTGTTTCCTGTTCCATAGTGGGCATCTTTTTTTTTCTTTTCGTTCTTTTTTCGGTTGTGAAACACCAGAGCGTTTCATAACTGAAAAAAGATGCTATTAGTACCCTGGTCTCTTGGGCTTGAGTGCTAATAGCAATAAGCCCCTGGCTGATAAGCAATAAGCCCCTCGCTGGGGGTGCTTTACCGCTTCTGGTAATTCCCCGGGCTTTCGTTAAGGGCCTCGCTTTGCTTGGGCTGTAACTATGGACCCCAGGGCATTACCTGAAGCGGTAATGCCCCCCCCACAGCTCGGGGCTTATTGCTTATACAATCTGTTGTAGCAGAGACCTAGCTCCTAGGAGCAGCTAACACTTTACAGACATTTACTGTAGCAGTTGCATCTTGAAGAAAGGGTGCTGTACATTTGTCAGTATATGTAAAGAACAACATACAGGAATTAGGAAATAATGAGGAGGAGAATGGCACGTCTGAGTGGGACTTTACTGGAAGGCACTGTTTACAAGTGTAATGGACATGCACATTTCTTCTTTCTTCTATTTTAGCTTTCTCAAGAGCAACGGAATTCAAATGTTAAACAAACAGTGAATGCATATAATGTAGTCAGCCAGTGAAATTTGAATTCCCTCCTCTCTATTACGCTTCCTGTTTGCAGAGGAACAACAGCGCCTTTAACGAGAGGAATGTTATGGATGGGAGTTGAAGTGTTGCGACTGAGGGATGTTATGACAAAAGCTGGTAACTTCTCATAAATGTATATAGATCGAAGGTGGGAGAAGGTTCTCGAGTGATGACATAATCTATAAAGTGCTGCTCCTCTCTCAACCGCCTGGAAACCAGCCTGGAGCTATATGTACTGCCAGGCTTCTATAGCAGCAGATTGATGCTCCATAGGACCCCTCTCTGACCTCATAAATCCCCTAACTGAATCATAGTAGAGAGGTTCAGTCTGAGGGTTCAGGGGTCAGAAGGCAAAGTGCCCTCACAGCTCTGGACACACAGGGTTTGGGGAATGTTCCCTGTGAATATATTTTGTATAGCCAAAGGATGTGCACATATATACTGGCCATAGAGGCCGTTGGGATAGAATCCTAGTGTGTTTTGTAGGTCACCAGTGGATCTTAGTTTCTCTGATGGGTCAGGTAGTTCCACCATGGCTTTAATCAGGGTTTCTGCCTGGCCCGTCTACTCTTTCTCCCTTCCTACTACTGTATAGTAAGTCTGGTTTATTTTTCCTGGTGGCATTGCTAGTAAAACATGAATATGGGTTGTCCCTCCTGGCTATGCTCACTCTTCTTTCAGTTTCACTCTTGGAGTTGATAGGCTATTGTTCTGGTCTCAGTACAATAAGGGTCTCTCCTTCCACAGCATTTTCTTTATGGCAGGGGTCGGCATCCGGTGGCTTCTGGATGTTTTGGACTACAATGAAAGGATCCCTCACCATTGGCTAAGGTTCAAAACATCTCGAGAGCTAAAGGGTACACCGGTCCCCCAGCTCAGGCCCCAGTGACCTTAATGCCTACCTCTTAGCACTCTGTTCAGTCCCAAGCCCACTTGGCTTGGCCACTGCTGGGTTTTTGTTCTGGACCTCAGGTCTGGCTCCATTTGCACTCTGTCCTTCCTCGTCTTGTCCTAAACCTCTCCCTACCTCTGCGATTTCCTTTGTCAGTTTCTGTGTCTCCCTTGACACTTCCTCTTGGTCCACTCTTTCATCCTTTATTGTTCCACTGCCTCAGACTGTTCCTTGAATCCTGACTCTTCCTGATGTTGCCTCTCTCTGTTTTCTTCTCCGTGTTCATTTTTTGACCTCTGGCCTTGCTCTTCTCCACCGTATTCGTTGATGTGTCTTTGAACGTACACCACTTCACTAATTCACCTTGTCCTTGCCCTCGAACGCTGTTCTCCAAACAACCTCGTCCTGGGCTTGACCCACCAACCCCCATTTATAACATGGTTTATTGAGTGATTGTGACACTGAATGCATGGCTGGGGGTCCTGTGTCCTGCATTTGGTGTTGCTGTTTGATTTGATCTGACGAACAAAATCAGGACTGGACTAGCAATTCCTGAATGGAAGGGGACATATTGGCATGCATGAAAAGCATCGTATCCGACAGTAGTCCATGTACGGGTGTGAGGTGCCTGGATTTGGGAAACTGTTCATTCCCTCCCCAAAGATTTAGTTATGAGAACATATGGTTTCCATCACATACTTTTCCAATTAAATGATGTCAGGTGTTTAAATTGATTGGGCACCAGTTGGGCAAAATGTCTCATTGTCCGTAGGTTTTTTTCACAGGGGGATAATTATATAGAAAAGGGCCGAAAGAAAGGTGGACCCTGATGATCTTGCTTGCTGGGTGTTGAGAATGCCTCTACCTGTACATTCTTGCAGCAACTTCTAATTATCAAAGAGGCTCAGCAGGTACCCATTTTAACCCCAGACTTTGCAAATGGTCCAGCAAATGACGGCACATCAATTAAGGTAATATCTGAAGGGGCAATATGTTTGCAGAAGCCCACTGACAGCAGCTCAGCCACTTGGTTGGTACAGCCTCAATGTTCTCAGAGGAGCACCCTAGACCTCTGAGGGTCAGCTCGTTAGGTACCAGGCACTCAAGTTTACAGACTAAACAGAGGTTTGTACTACCTTCCACCCTCTCTGAAAATGGATTTGCAGATATAAGAAGCATGTGTGATTTGCTGAGGTAAAGCATCTAAACCGGACCAATCTGCTAAAATGAGGGTTCTCACACGGTCCAAGGTGTTCCCAAATTTCCGATGGAGCTTTCATATCCCGGGGTTTGGGGAATATGTCTAGAATTTGTATTAACCACTGGATCATGAGAACACCTCTTAGGGAGTGTGATCCTGAACCTATACAAGACACACATTTAATTATTTTTTGTAGTGTTATGTGTAATTGCAGACTGACAAGGTGCCAAAAAAGGGGAAAATACGGTGGCACAGAAGGAAGACAGTAAAGCACGAACAGAATGAAAATATCTAACTCAATTAGAGGTTACCAAGAAAAGCCATATCGCAAAAAGAAATTGAGAGAAGTACAGAGGAGGATAAGGAGTTCAACGCTGAGAAACCTTAAAGGTTTCCCCTGAATAGGATCGTCGTTAGGTATTTCCTGACGCCGATGCCCAATGTGGTCACAGTAAAAAAAGGCCCAGTTACATTTTGCACAGTAGCTAAAGGGCACACAGTAAAAGGTAATTATTTCAAGATGTTTTGGGAAGATATATGTTTTGGGTTATTATGTCACATTTTTGGGTCCATATTTTGATGGAGGTTTAGTTGTTCTCTGGCGATTTGCTTTCTTTCGATGCATTTTAGTGACTGATTTTGTGTCTCAAGGGTTGTTGTTGCAACACCTCATGTAAACCTTTATGATATGATAGGTTATTTATAACGCGATTAATACAGAGAGGTTTCTAAGCGCCTACCCGGGGATCGAACCTGTGTTGCTCCGTGTTGTCTAGCTTCCAAGGCGAGCACGTTGCCGCTGAGCTATCCTCCTGGGGCAAAGTGCCCACCGGCATCCATACCATTTGTGCTTTTTAGGTTCTGACCGGCTGTTCATATTTTTCCATGCATTCCCTGCCATCTGAATCCACATGTGTTCAGACAGTGGGGTAGGTTCAAGACTGCATGCATCATCTACAAAGCAGTCACCAGTAGCACGCCAGTGTGCATGGCAGATAAGCTCAGCATATCTCGTGTCACGTGCTCCTTGCGCAGCAAATCAACCAACCTACTCGAATCTTAACTTGACCGTAATGAGAGGACCTGTAAACACTCCTTCTCTTGTCATGCACCCACCCTCTGAAGCTCAATCCCAGTATCAGCTTGGAGTGTCCCCACAATTTTTCAATTTCCCAAATCTCTCAAAACGTGACTTTTTCAATGAACCCCTGACCAAGGACTAATCCCAATGTATGTAGACTGATGCACCCACCGTAACTCACAGTACTAGACAACTATTAAAATATGCCATCCATATGATGTCTACCTACACCCTGTACAGCGATCCGCTGTTCTCGTGCTAGGTCTGTGTTTTAAACAATAAACTATGTTTCCGAAAAGGCTCAACACGCGTGAGATGTGCATGAACCATCTTTGCTGAGTTTTGTTTACTTTCTTTGTTTTGCCTCATTTGGCCAGGTTCCAAACGTTGCAACTTCAGTGACCTTATTGGTTTGAGCACACTATTTAAACAGACAGCCTTTCTTCGATCTCTGCTCTGAAGCATAGCTGGTCCTACCGCATAGGTATAACAACCTTGACCTGCTGACGTATTTCTTCCTGGCTCAATATCAATCTTGTCCTTTTTCCTGGAACCACTCTGACTCTCCCTTTTCTGTATCCACCAACTTGTCCAGTTCCATTCATCCAAATGTCCAGAGTACCCATCCAGCCCACTTGCAATCATGGTCCCTTGAAATCATGTTCAGACCTTTCTTTGATGCCTGCATGTGACCGTGTCTGTGGACTTGGACCTTCATCTTTCACCGTAGCTTCCACGTGCCTCCGTGTCCATCGAACACAGGATTCAACCTTCACCTGAACTGGACAACTGTAGACCATCTCACTACTGGTGTACCACCAACTCATTGTTGAACGCTGAGTGGTGTTGGGAAGGAATTTGGCGTGTGACTCGTCTGCACTGACTCATTTTTCCTTTGATCTTTCAGACTGTGGTACAGCCAGTGATCAGATACATTTTCCTCCCCACCTTTCACCATGACTCACTCCGACCCGTTGTGCGTTTTTCAAGTCTCAGGTGAAGTTTGGGTGGCTATGTCTGTGGGCATAGGTGGATACTGACAAGTGTCAAGTAAAAGCGTGGACCTCGGACCACTCGCTTCTGGTAAATGCGTCAATTTTGTGTCTTGACAGGTAGTCGTTCAACCAATCGCCACCAGCAGAAGGTGTCCATTTTGGGGTTTGAAGAGTAAACAGGTAGCCCTATGACAACATATGGCTACCTGTTAATAAAGGCGGCCATTTTGAGGCACTGTCAAGTAAATCAGAGACGTCAGAGTGCAAGTAACAGCCGCAAGATCAGCACATGTTTTCTCTATCTCCCTGCTCCGTCGCAGGGAAACAGGTTAAGACTACTGCTCACTTGCCAATTCATATATTCCATGGACTGGGTCTTCTTTCTTCTGCACACAGCTATATGACACATAGTGAGTATTGATGCTTCCAGCCGTGTATGCACCGGCACTGAGATTTTGGATCACGCTGGTCTGATGGCTTTTGATACATACCAGAGAAAATCAATGAAGACATTAAAAAAAAACAAAAAGAAAGAGAATTAATCTGCTTGCAGGCTTCTCGTGGTTCAAATCATTACAAAAAATGTTGAATCTGTCAAACTCCTAATATATGTTACATCGTCCCTGCCAGGTTGCAGGCTTTCTCGCTGCACTCAGATAATTTAATTTTTCATTACCTGTCAGAGGCAGAAGGCCTGCAATTGTAAAGACTTGAGGGGAGAATAATGAAAGTCACTAACTGACGTGGTGATAGCAGCTTCCATTTAAAATAGGTATTTTTGAATTATATGCGCCTTGGGAAACTTCTTACGCTGCTGTGAAGCCATCATCTATCTGTCCTTTGAGTAGTACAAATAATTATGAATGTTTCCGATATAAGGAAGAATCAGAGAGAACATTTTCATGATAGCCGGCGAATCTCGAGCATGAGGTGTCTGTTATAGAACCCTGGCACCGTTAGAGCATTGGTGCTCTAGAGGGGAAAGTGGGCTTGAATTCCTAGTATAAGGCTGGGTTGCATCCATGGCTCCTCCTTCCTGGCCGCCATGTAGTTGTTCAGCGTGCTTCCCGCCAGCGACTCGCCACACCCACCTCTTTGACTGTCTCTCCTTTAGCTGCCCTCTCGTTGTGTCATTGGTTCATCTGCAGGATTTGCCTTTACCCCTCCCCATTCCCACTCTCCTACAGTCTCCACTTCTGCACTCACACACTGTCTCTCATTCCCCGCTCCACAGTGGGTACATGGTGTACGTCATGCTTGTGCGTCCACACACCACACTCTTTCCATTTTTTTTTTCTAGACCTCCATTTCTCCTGCTGCCCACTGGTGCTTAATATGGCAGTGAAGGCCTCGGGGGCAGACTGTCGCATCTGGATTGAGCTTGATGGCCCCAGTAACGGCAATTACTCCGGGATCATTACTCCATGATAGAGCCCTTCTGTGATGCCATTATTTCTGTAATACTGTGGGCAGGATTTACTGCGAAATCTAGGCCTAGACTAGGAACCTTGTCCCGCGGCATCTCCCCACCATCTGCCCCCTCCCCGTTGCTCTTCCCAGGAGCACATATTTGAGATCACAGTCAAGTAGGTCAGTAGGGAAGAACAAAGAGATAAACTAATTACGTAATTGGTGACATCTACGGAAGAGGTGGGGACCCTGCGTTAAGACTGTTGCCACTTCCCCCATGGGCTTTGTTGTGATGAATTGCATCATCTTAACTGTCTTAACAAAAGTTTGTTTCACTGAATATATGTAGCACAGCATGGAGTTTTAGTTTTCCTGATATAAAAACCACACAAACACACACACACGCCACACATGCACACATACACACATACACACACCGTACAAACAGGCACCACGCATGCACGCATACACACACAATACATATGAACACATGCATGCACACACACAACACACACACATGCCACGCATGCACACATACACATGAACACATGCATGCACACATACAAACACACGTGGGCAATGCTAGACATGTGAAGACATGCGTGGTTTTGGAGTCACGTTTGCTGAATCTTCAGCGGGTGATAGTGCTTGACTGGAATCACCAAGTCACATTGGAATGTCACGCGTGCAACTCATGAGCTACAATGGGCTGACATAAGTAGCACATGTTATTCATCGGTCACATGCATTCACTTACTTCACCAGTCACATGACTAAATACCATGCAACAGAATAGATCATTCACGCCCGTTTTTACACATGTTTTATTTTTTATTTAATTAGGACTTTTTCATGTTGGATGTTCGCTGAAGTTAAGACCAATCTCGAACTAGCAATGCAATACGGACATGGTCTATTGTAGAATCTAAAACTGAGGTACCGTACCTAGAAGGTTCCATGTGTTAGTATCCCCTGCAAAATATTGCCATACAAAAATATCGCCATATTTTTGCACCGATATTAAGCCATGGAACCTGCGGGGGACACCTCTGCAACCCCCATAATTTGTTTAATGGAGTGGGGGACACCCCCGCAACCCACGGTCTGTCAAGGGTTTTGACCCATGTTGAATCAATAGACTGGGTAGATGTGGGGATGAGCTGTCACCGCCCATTATTCTATCCCAGAACAAACTAAATCAATAGACTGGGTGGATGTGGGGATGAGCTATCGCCGCCCACATTCACGCCAGAATAGGAGAACTGCGCAGTTGGCACGAGACCACTCCAAAGATACAACATTCTTGTGGGGGGTTCCACATCACCACTCTACTGTAAGGATGCCATCAAAACAATGTTAAGCAAGGGCCCTATACTATCAAGCAAAAGACCACTCTATTGAAATGCAGTAAATCAGGACAACTCAAAAATGGATGCAGTACCGACAAATTGCCCAAGGTGGCGCTAGCGGTCTAAACTCTGACAGGGAAACTGTATTTAGGAGTTGCAAGAGGGGCAGGGACTTCAAAGCTTGTTGGTTAATTGAAAATCTTAGCCACCTGCTGTTCCCAGAGGCCAAGAGGCTGAGAACTCTTAACACCTCAGAGATTCCCACAGCAGGAGGCAGGATATCACATGACCCTGTTGATTGATTGAGGAGAGACTTCCAGGCAGCCTGCTGGAGCCCACACAAAAGGCTCTTTCTGTTGAATGGGGTATGTTAATTTTGAGTGTTTCCTGTCAACAGCCCTCTGCCAGCAAGGAGAGACATGTGATCACTGACCCACCCAGACTTCTGGAGGCGGACTCAAACACTTGGGGAGTTGAATTGCAACAAATATATATTTTATAGAAATAGTGATAACTTATTGTAACCAAATGACACGAATGTACAACTTTGAGAGTCTTAGTTTGAAAAATGCCCTCACGATTTGAGTCCAAACTCCAATTTGTACCATGTTCTGGGGCAAAACCCCGCTAATTATGAATATTGTAGACAATGTGTTTAAGCTAGAGACATGGAAAGTTACTGGGATATATGTGGAAGGGAAATGTACCTTTGTATAATTTTTTATGAAAATACCATATTGCACAACCCACTAAAATCGAAAATAAGATGCCATTTTTGAATGCAAGCTCCTAGAAACGCCAGAGGCGGAACAGAGACTACCTTAAGCAAGGTGCCATATGTACATGTAATGTCAACCACTTGTGTACCTGGGAAATATGTATTTGAATCAAATATAGATTTGTGGGCAAATTGACCAGGGGAGGATCCTCTGACCCATAAACAGACCTCATCACTCTGACTCACAACCCAATTCCCCTAACCATGGGAGAGGGGAGAATTGGGCCAATGACAAGTAGAGAGGGGCAGGCTCAGTTATCCCACGCACACACCCACTTCCAAAACACATAAAAAGAGACGGCTGGGACAGGTAGAGACATTCAATTCCATTTGCTCCGGAGCATGCTGACCGACGACTTCACATCCAGAGATCCAGCACTTAGACTTCCAAGCTAAACATAGACTACAGAACTTTGAACCTTGAAGGCCCACTGCAAGCAAAAGTATTCTTAGCAGTACTTCAGAATCCAGCAAACCTAACCAAACTATTCAACAGCCGGGCGAGCTGTTTGAATTCTTTGCCAAGAACTGTTGCCGGAACCGCAGACCAGACCCAGACCGCTGTGAGCAGAACCGGTGCCTGATTGACCCGCCGTATCCAGAGAGGCTAGACTGGCAGAGCAGAGCTGACCCAGATGCTGTGAGCAGAACCGCCCAGTCCAGTCCAGTTGACCAGATCCGTGACAAGGCCATTCATTTCAAAATTAGGAGTGAGTATCCGCCAGAACTGTGCAGAACCCAATCTCTTAGTTAAAATAATCTAATCCAAACTATTTTAACCTAATTAGAACAGCCTCCTAGAAATCGTGTCATCTGTCATATGTAAAGCTGCACAACTGTCACCTGTCAATTCTGAAGCTGCAAGCTGTCACCTGTCATTTTGAGTTTTACTTTAAATCCGAAAATCTACCTTTATTAAATCGTCCGTATCTCTTGAACCGTTTGGGCTAGGAACAAAATTGCTGTGATTGTAGGCTTTCCAACGAACCTAGAACCGCCTTCCTACTCCTTTTACCGCAATCGCGATTCACGACTCGCAAAATTTACCGCGATTTGCGATTTGGCTCAATTTCTCCACTTGTCAAAATAGCAGCTCCATTCTTTCCTTTGTTAAAATCCGTTTGCAACCTGGTAATAACTCATAGAGCATTGCTAAAGTGAGCCTGAACTAATACCAACAAGCATCTCTCACTCTCCCTGAATATCTAGAGGGAATTAAAAGCATTTTTAGCACATTTCTCACTTCATTGTCATCACATTCAAAGCATTTTTGGGCCTGTGTTTCAAACCTCTACCTGTTTTCCTCTAAGCTTGCTGGGGAGAACTGCATTTCGTATTGCATTTTGTTGGGATTCTTGAAGACTGTGTGCTCTCCTTCCATTTCTTACATTGCATAGGGGGGGGAGTGAATTGTCAAAAGAAAAAGTGATCATATTACCTTTTGCTAAAATCATAACAAGTTATTTCTGTACTGCATTTTATTCCACCTTGCATTTCCTTGAAACCATCAAGCATTTTCAGCTACCTCATCCTCTACACTACTCCTAAGTAACCAAATCAGTGTACCCCTGTAACATTATCCATTGTTAATCACGGTCGTATTCGGAAGTGTGATATCAGTTATCAATTTATTTATAAAGTGTGATAGATATATATTGTTGAATTGTCCAAATAAATCTTTTAAATTTGCAAAACAAACCTACTTCTTGGCTCAGTGGGGTCAGGGGGATTCTAAGAGGGGTGTGTGATACAAGGGTTGTCATCCAGAGTACTGAACTGGACATAAAAATACATCAATAAGGGTTTTCCTCAGCATCCCAGACTAGGCATTGACTTAGCTGTAGTGTTGATTGAATATCACTTACAAAAGTGGGGGCTCAGAGCCGGGATATTCTGGGTTAGATTTGCCACTTGTGCAGATTAATACAGTGTTCCAACTGACCAGATACACATATCCGGTTAGATCACCATGCTGTTTTACACTGTGAAAGCATCCCTCAAAGGAACGCTCTAAGGAACGGTCTGTTTTGCAAAATAAAATAGAAACTTCTGTAAGTCAGGAAGGACCTCAAATTCCAGAATGACGACCTTGGTAGATATGAAAATAGCCAGAGAGCACTTCTTACATAAGCTATTTGTGAGAGGTGAGTGGACTCATCAGGACCAAACGGTCTGGTTGCAGGCAATCACACAACAGGTCACTGAAACAGGCTCAGATATATGAAGAGATCAGGGTCCATTACATGTGGCCCTGAGTGAATTATATATGGCTTCTAAGGCCAAAGATGAACACAATAAGATTGCCAGGATAGCGGCATATTTGTATCTATATATGGGAGCCATGCAGGACAAATGTGCTGAAGGCCAAGAACTGGCAAATAGGCAACAGATGGCGTTAGAAAAGGCCCAATCTGACCTGGTCTCTTCTGAGCAGAGGCTGCAGAGGAGCCAGGAGTCAGAAAACGATAGTAGGCAGTATATCATTAAAATAAAAGAGGACATGGATATACTGCAACAGAAAAAGACAGACCAGGATACCAGAATTCTGGCTTTGCAGAAGGAACACCAAGACAGTTTGGACCCCTTACTGCAGAGCCAGAAAAAGCTGGAGCAACAGATCAATTTCAACAGGGCATGCACAGAGCAGGTAGCCACCCTGCAAATTCAACTAGACAGAGAGAAAGAGGAAAGCAATAAATTGATTTTGAAAGACCTGGATACCCAGGCAGAGTTTGATGAAGAACGCCAGAAATCTGGTGCCTTTCAAAGGCAGAGGGACGATCTGGCGTCACAAATGCAGGCTCTTGGTCAGGAAAGGGATACCTTAGGCCAGGAAGTCTGCCATTTAAAAAGAAAAATTGAAGAAAAACACTTGGCCCTCCAGGGGCTGGGTGACCTCCAAAAAGAGCATCAGGGCTTGCTAGATAACACAGGAGGGTGGAGGAGGCTCGGGAAAGAAAGGAGCAGGCCAGTAGGGATGGGACTGAGGAGGTAACCCTCCTGCAGCAGAGACTGGCCCAGTACTCCAGGACCAATCAGGAGGCACAGAGACAAAATGAGGCTCTCTGTCAGCACAATGATAGGTTCCAGCAACAGGTAGCGATGCAGGAGAGACTGATAGAGTCTAGTAAGGCCTTAACTGAGGAACTGAAAGCGCAGGCTCTTGCATTGCAACAGGGAACAAGGGCGGATAGAGATGAGGTTCGCTGAGAAAGAGAAACTCCTGAGCATAACCTCAGGAGCCCTAGTGCCAGAGGCCTTCACCTCTACCAGTCCCTGGACTCTGCCACCCCCATGTTCCCTGGCGCACATGAGCACAGGGCCACAGGGATGGCAGATTACTTTCCAGCTAGAAGTATGGGGCTCATAGGCCAGTACCTCCCAGGAATGGATGGGTGGGCATCCGGGTATGGGCACCCAAGCACAGTGCAATTTAGTGGGGAACCCCAGGAGAGTAGGCCCATTAAGGGCATCCTGAAAACCTCTGCCCAGTTAGGTCAGTGGGGGGGAGGGGTACCCATCAAATTCTGGCAGCAAGGAGGGGTCTGAAGACTCCTCTGAGCATTACAGGACACAGGAGACCAGGTCCCCACATTCTGCCAGCCATTCCCAGGCTTGCAGAATCTGGGAAAACCTGGAAGATCAGACGGGCACCTCTGGGAGCAGTGTTTCTGAGTCAGAGGATGAATGGACAAGGGTTACCCGAACCAAAAAGGCCAATAAGGCAAAAAGGGCCTTGCTTAAGGACCCATTGAAACAAATAAAGGCGATAAGGAGTGTCATCACGCCTTATCATAAGAACGCCAAGTATTCTGGTTAGGAACACTTGGAGCTCTATGAGCAAATGATGGAGACTTTCCATTTGAAGGACAGCAGTAGCTGCATCCAGTACGTCAAATGGACCTTCTCACCAGAATACTCCAGTTTCTTGCAGGGCTGGAGGATCAAAACCATTCAAGGTGGTCCACATACAGGGCGGCCATCTTGAAAACAATTTCTGTGCACAGAAATCCTCAAGAGGCTCGCAAGGCAGCCTACAATTTGCAATGTGGGGAGGATCAGGCCCCACAAGAGTTTGTGCAAGAATTAAAGCATGCTTTTGCGGAGACCACCAGAAGGGTGCGCACGGATAGCAGAGAATTTATCAATACGTTTTTCCATGCCTTACCCAAATACATAATGACCCAGCTCGTGAGAGATTTTCATGAGAAAAGATCTTTAGACTGGGTCATTGAACAGGCTACCCGGATCTATGAGGTGGCGAAGCCCATCGAAAATAAAAATAATGCGCCGAAAAACCCCAAAACCAACAGCACCCCTGCTGTTGCCAAGGTGGCAGAGGTAGAGGTTGCCCCTGTTTTAGATTTGGAGATGGGGGGGCCTAAAAACCTGCCTGCACCAAATAATTCACAGCCCAGAAGGCCCTCGGGCCAGTCACAGACAGGGAGTCGAGGAGGCAGTCCCACAAATGGGGTCCCCCGCTCCCCTGACTATGTAAGTCCCCGCTACAAGGGAAACCGACCAATCCTGGGTTATGTGTGGACTCCTCCAGCCCAAGGGGGGGGATCCAGCCAAGCACCTGACCCGGGGAACTTCCCTCCTAACTTCCCCCAGGAGGGCAGAAATTCACCAAATCCTGGGCAGAACTTTTTCCCCAGGTATCCACCCAATTTCCAGCCCCAAAATCATCCATCCTTCTTTCCCCAATTCCCTCAGCCCAGACAACCTAATCCGGGAGAGGGGAGGCCAAGGGTGGAGAGGTACCAAAATCTTCCCAACCAGGGGTACTACCAGAGAAGGGATAGCTACCCTTCCCGGGATCAGCCCAGGGGAGAAAATAGAGCCCGTATCAGCCTGAGCGGGTTTCACAACTTGAGCGCCAGGTCCAAAATATGGCACGGGATCTGGGTCACATACTGAGGGCTCAACAGAACCCTCAGATGAGCATGCCACCGCAGAATGCCCCAAACTCTGGACCTGGTGCTCCAGAACAATGACGGGGGCAGCACCCCGATAACCCACCGGTTCCCAGGGAGGAGGCACAAGGGGAAGGGGGGTGTAAAGCCTTGGAGGATGCTTCCTTCCCAACTTGTAAACAGCCCCTGGAAAACCAGGAACCGGAAACAAAATCTCCTGCCCCTGAAAGCCTGCCTCCTAAGGAGCAGAGTGGGGGTAGGAGAAACAAAGGACCCAAACAGACCCACTTTGTGGAGGAGGTACAGGTCTTCCAATTTGAGGGAGAGGGATCCTCAGAAGATCCTGGGAAAAGGATCTTCTCCTTCAGAGATGGGGGAACTCCCAAGCAAAAATGGGTCCCAAGGGATGCCAATTCAGACTGGGGAGATGTGGAGACTGAGCTACCGCTGCCCATCATCTCATCCCAGAACCGACAATACCAAAATCCCATGGGTCAAACCCATCCTGATGACTGCCTCCAAAAAGGGGGGGGCGGCCCAGAACCCGAAACCATTTCCAGTTGCCAACTTTTTCTTTCAGATTCCCCAGGCTCTCCACAGAATTCTGCCCAAATCTCTTCGCTAGCAATGTCCAAAACCAGAAAGTTAGGCCACCAGTTGTCCAAAAATGTGCATTATCTGTGCCCCCTTGAGGAGAAGGAGGGGAGATATTATGCCCCGGTACAAGTACAGGGGCAGGGTACAATTTTGGCACTGGTGGACACTGGATCCCAAGCTACCCTTCTGTCCAAAAGGGCCTTTGATGAACTAAATGCAGGAAGGGGGGAGAATTACCGTATTCCTCTCACCTCTCTTCCTGGACAACTGCAGAACTTTGACGGGAAGGAAATTCCTGTCGAGGGGACTGCAGATTTGGACATCAAAATTGGGCGACACAAGGTGAAACACCCGGTCATGGTAGTGACTCCAGAGGGCACCCCTTGTTTACTAGGGAACAACCTCCTGAGAAGGTTGCCACCCCTAATAGATTGCGTAAACAAGGTCCTCTGGACGCAGACTAGCCGACCAATAAAATTAAAACAGAGTGTCAACCATGTTAGTTTAAACGGCACCTGCCACATGGTTGAACAAAAATCCGACCAAGTAGAATTTCACTTCCAGAACAACCAAATTCCAGACGTGACAGTAATAGCAGTAGGACAACAGACTGGTGATGGGGGGGGGTCCTCTCTATTTCTGAAAATCGACCTACCAGTTTAAGGTGGTATTCCACACTGGAAGGAAACACCCTGAAATTCTTTACTAATCCACAATCAGAAACTCCCACTCCGATAGTCCAGAAAGATGTGAAATCAGCTCAGAGCCTAGCTGATATTCAGCAAATTGGAGAGCAGTTGTTCATCCCTGTTCAGTTAAATGATGGGAAGGACTCTGTTCTCGCCCGTGTGTGTGTGAACAACGGTAAGAGCTTCAACAGCGAAGCCATGTTCCGCCAACTCCCAAAAGATCCAGCCATTCCCACATTCAAACTGATAGACAAATGGGAAATGGACCTGGAAGCACCCAATTCAAAACATCTCCTACCAAGCAGGTGTATGCTCAAAATCTCCATTGGCAACAAGAGCATAGTCCATAATTGTTGGGTCGTGCGAGACGTCCCTGCCGCCTTTTACTTAGGCAGTGACATTCTCAATCGCTTTGCCATTAGTTTGGACCTAATAAACTTCAAAGCTTGGTCCCGATTAGCGGATAATCCCATGGGTTTTGATGATCCAGAAAAAGCATTTAGGTCAGCTCAATTGCTACCTTATGCAGTTGAAATTCAGATCAAAGAGGAAGTCACCATCCCAGAAAGGACCCGACAATTCTCGCTGGAAGTGAAAGTTAAAAGAGGACAAAAATTGAAAAACCCTGATGCTTATATTCCTCTAAATGCTTCTCTCCAACAGCAAGGGTAGGGGGTAAACCCAACACCATTAGTCAACATAGAACATGACACCATTCCAATAGAGGTGGATAACAGCGACTTAAAGAGTATTACTCTAGCCGCAGGTACCATTATCGGAATGGCGGTTGATGACCGACATTTTTCCATTGATTTAGGGAATGAACTGTTAGGACCGATCCCCAAGGACTGTTTTGACAGTGACAGCGATGACAATACAACACCAGACAGGATCTTCACCCGGCATGGGGGGACTTCCTGCTGTACACTTCCTGCCCTTATGGTAAGGAAGATGTGACTTGTGACTTCAGGAGGGATGAGGTGATTTTTCAGGTCCATGAAGGCTGCCTTCCCCACCTGAAGCCGCCAGTCCAAATCAGCACTCTGACCAGGGACTTCTCCACCCAGCTGGAGGAGGCCGCAGAGATAGCAAAACCAGTAGTCTTTCCAGGCTTCAGGCAGATGGTGGAAGAGAGGATCAACCTAGCTGATGCCTGCGTGACTCTGGAACAGAAGCAAAAGTTGAAACAGGTTTTCTTGGATTTCCAAGATCTCTTTGTGGTAGACTCATATGACTGTGGTCGCACCAACATCCACACCACAACAATTCCCACGGACCCTGGAATGACTCCAGTGTTTGTGAAGCAATATCGTTTGCCTCTCGCATCCATGGAGTCCCTTACTGAAATAATTAAGAACCTTGAGTCCCGGGGAATAATCCGTCCAGTACACAGCACATTCAATAATCCGGTGCTGGGAATATTGAAGCCAAACGGCCAGTGGAGACTCTGCGCCGACCTTAGGGAGCTCAACAAATGGGTCCATACTTCCCGAAGGCCTCTGCCCTACATTGACCAAAGGCTGGCCCAGATTCAAGGGTCACAGGTATTCACAGCAATAGACCTGACCAATGGATACTGGACCGTGCCTGTCAGGAGGGAGGACCAATACAAACTGGCTTTTACCTTTGGGGGCCAGCAGTACACCTGGACCCGTACTCCCTTCGGATACCTCAACTCCGGCAATGAATTCAACATTTTTATTACATAAGGCCATGGCCGACCGGGTGCGAGGGGTAACCTGGCTTATGTAGATGATGTCCTCATCAAAAGTTCATCTGTGGAAGAACACATAGCGGAGATCTGTTATGTTCTGACACAGTTGAGGGCCGCCGGAGCAAAACTTTCCTTCCAGAAAGCACAGTGGTGTAGAACCCGTGTTAATTTCTTGGGGCATGAGATTACTCCTCAGGGCCTCTGTCCCTAAGAAAAGAAAGTGGAAGCACTTCAGAAGCTGAAAGACCCCACAACTCTGCGGGAACTAAGGAGCCTCCTGGGACTGACTAATTACAGCAGAAAGTTCATTGAAGGTTACGCAGAGATCACTAGACCCCTGATTCATCTCTTGAAGGGGGGGTCAAGTGGGAATGGGGTCCAGAACAATCCGAGGCGGTAAGACAATTCAAAAGAAGCCTCTAACATGCGCCTTGCCTAGCTTACCCTGTCAGAAACAAGGAGTTCTTCCTGGAGACAGGGTTCTCTAATACGTTCTTGACGGCAGTATTATACCAAAAGCATGACAAGGTCAATAAAGTAATCTCCTATGCGAGCAAAACTTTATCCTCTGTGGAGGAAAAATTCAACGATTGTGAGAAGGCACTCCTGGCAACGGTGTGGGCATTGAAGAATTACCGCCCGTTCATCCAGGGGGAACACATCATAGTGGAGACTCCACACCAGCCTCTGCAATACCTCCAAAGTGACAGAATCCGGGCCGGAAATGTGAGTAATTCCCGAATTACTTCCTGGATTCTGTCAATGCAAGGCTTTCCTGTAGAGGTCAGATATAGCCAAAACAAGAAGAGTCCCCTGGCGCAAGGTCTGGCTGACTTGCATGATTGTGCCAGAGAAAACTGTCTCGAGGACGAAAGTCTAAAAATCAAGGACAACATGGAGGCATACCTTAATTCCTCACAGAATTAAGTCCTTCTTCTTTGAAGAAGACAAGTGTGAGGGAATGCCCACTGTCTATGTGAATGGATGCTCTTACCATGTTGACAACAACGGGGAGAAAGAACAGGTGGCCGGCGTAGGGAACGCATGGGTGAATGAGTCTCCAGAACCCTCTGCTGGATACAAAATTGGTCCCCGAAGTAGTCAGGTGGCAGAATTGATGGCTGTGCATCAGGCCATCCTCACTGCTGTCCAACATCAACTCCACAAACTGGTCATAATCACAGATTCGGATTATGTACGGAACGGGTTCGTGGAGAAACATAATCCGAATTTATCAAACATGGGAAGTTAATCCAAAACATTGATGATCTGGTCACATCGAATGGGATGACCATCTACTGGAAAAAGATCAAGGGTCATTCCAAAGTAGAGGGACCAGACAAAACTGGAAATGAATTAGCTGATCAGCTGGCCAAAACCGGGGCCATCCAAGGGGATCTAATCGAAATAGAGTCCCTGTTGGGGGAAATCCAGGTCACTGCTATCACTAGGTCCCAGACAAATGCTCACAATGATCTTTCAACTGCACAATGGAGTAAGGGGACCCCTGATGCTGATTTGATTATGGCTCAAAAGGGGGATCCAATAATTGGTAAGTTTTACCAACACATCGAGGACCCTGAGAACTTTCCTCTGACGGATACCGATTACATTGGGAAAGAGGACCTAAGAGTGTTGATGAAATGTCCAAAGATGTTCCGGATCCAAGACGGGCTGTTGGTAAGGAAATCCCAAGCTGGCCATGATCAGTGGGTGGTTCCTACCTCATTCCGAAGCCTGATGTTAAGTCACGCCCATGAAGCGGCCACCGCCGGTCATACGGGGTTTCACACAACACTGGAAATCTTAAGAGAGGTTGCATACTGGCCACACATGGGGCAGGACCTCGAACAATACTTGAAGGGGTGTCTTGTGTGTGCACAATTTCAGCCATCATCCCTCACACACCATGCGCCTCTCCAAAAGAGGGGGATGACATTGCCATGGTCAGATTTGCAAATCGACTTTGTAGGCCCTGTAATTCGCTCGTCTAGATGAAACAAGTACATGTTGACCGTTACATGCTTGTTTACCAAGTGGGTGGAATGTCTCCCGCCCCAAACTGCAAGGCAGAAACAGCAGCTGCCCTGATGATTAACCACATCTTTTCCCGTTTTGGTCTACCTGTCACGGATGGCACTCTATAAAGAGTGGCACAGGACACCCAGAAGAGTTTGGGTGCTGAAAATAAGTGGACAGACAAGTACACACACAGCAGAACGGAAATAGAACGAAGAGTAGGAAAGAGTAGCAAGGGAAAAGGTACAGAATGGATACCCTCTTGGGGTGTATGCAGAATAGAAAAAGAGTATTCCACGAACCTTGGAAATACTCTAGCCTTCTGCACAGTTTGCTATAACAGAGGCCCACGCTGTTTGCTCATGACTTGGAACAGCAGCTATGGGTGTCTGTAATGTAGAAACAAGACAAAGGAAGGGGCAGAGGTTGACTGATGGGGAACCAACAGACAAGCTCTGGAACAAAGGGTCGACAAACGGTACAAGAGATGTTACAACAGACAAATCCAGGAAAGGAGGTGATAGCAAACTAGCAGAAGGAATAGAAGGGAAAGTCGAGTAACAGGATAGGATAGCAGAGGACAGTAAGGTACAAGGTAGAGAGTTCAGAGGAGCAGGAAAGCAGTTAGTAAACCTACAGGAGTAGGATGGTAGGGTAGAAAGCCAGAGGAAAAGGGTTTAGGGCAGCCGGAAAGAGGTAGGCTGTAGAGCAGGGAGCCCAGAGGACAAGGGCTAAGGCAGCCGGAGTGAGGCAGGCTGTAGAGCAGGGAGCCCAGAGGACAAGGGCTAAGGCAGCCGGAGTGAGGCAGGCTGTAGAGCAGGGAGCCCAGAGGACAAGGGCTAAGGCAGCCGGAGTGAGGCAGGCTGTAGAGTAGGAAGCCCAGAGGATAAGGGCTAAGGCAGCCGGAGTGTGGCAGGCTGCAGAGCAGGGAGCCCAGAGGACAAGGGCTAAGGCAGCCGGAGTGAGGCAGGCTGTAGAGCAGGGAGCCCAGAGGACAAGGGCTAAGGCAGCCGGAGTGAGGCAGGCTGTAGAGTAGGAAGCCCAGAGGATAAGGGCTAAGGCAGCCGGAGTGTGGCAGGCTGCAGAGCAGGGAGCCCAGAGGACAAGGGCTAAGGCTGGAAAGCAGCAGAGCTAGATCCGCTGTAATGTGGAGAGCCCGCAGGGCAAGGGCGGAGGCTGGAAGGCAGCAGAGCGTGATCCGCTGTAATGTGGAGAGCCCGCAGGGCAAGGGCGGAGGCTGGAAGGCAGCAGAGCGAGATCCGCTGCAATGTGGAGAGCCCGCAGGGCAAGGGCAGAGGCTGGAAGACAGCAGAGCGAGATCTGCTGTAATGTGGAGAGCCCGGCAGGGCAAGACTGTGAAGAAGGGAGCCTGAAAGGCTATGGCTGGAGGCAGCAGGGTGAAGCAAGCAACAAGGCAGGGAGCCCAAAAGGCGAGGGCTGTAGGCAGCAGGGTGTAGCAAGCTGCAAGGCAGGGTCCAAGCAGGAGTGCAGGAGTGATGATTAACAGCATACAAGGAACCGAAGTCAGGAGCGAAAGGTGGAGGGAGGACTCTCGGATGCAAGAGGCTGAGCCACTGCAGGCAGCAGCCTTTATACTGCCTAGCCCTGCACAGAGGCAGGCTAATTGGTTTCACCTGGCGAATCACACCTGCAGGCAATCGGCCACCTCCCTTTCTGTTCCTGGGCTGGTGGAAGCAGGAACAGACTCTAAGGCTTCTGGGGGGTGTAGTTCCATAGAAAACCAATAGGAACGGCCAGGAAACAATGCTTGCGGCCAGGTGCATTATGGTATGCGTAGTTAGTTTACAATAATCATTTAGCAGCAAAGTCCAAATGGAGCATAAATGGATGTGCCCATGGCGCAGGCATGACAGTATGCCCCTCTCCAGGCCCCTCTCCAGGCTCCCTGAAGACCGACCTGGAGGAAGAGTGTCTGTACCACAGTACAAGAGTCTTACTCCAAATAGGCACATCATGAGGTACCAGAAACGAGTTGTAAGGTGAGAGTCTTGAATTACGGAGCCAGTACCAATGTTCTGAACCTTTGATGTAGAATTCAGAAAAGATGAAGTCTTTGGAACACAGACCCCAACTGTGTGTGCATGAAGAGAGGAACTGCGAAAAACTGCTGCAGGCTCCAAGATAGAATTTTTCTTGACGGGCAACAGTATGATGTTGGAAAGTGGAGCCATAGGTACAGCAGAATTGGTATCTTTAGGAAGGTTTTCCAAGACATCCGAAGTAGCAATGACAACATTAGAGTTAGCCATAGAGAGTTCAGAGGATACAGCAGCGGTGAGATCTTGGATGGCTGTAGGGGGTATCGATGCTGTAACAACTGGGTGTGAGGGTACCATGAGGGAGCCAGCAGGCTGGAAAGCACATGAGACTGGTAGAGTAGAGTCTGGCAGTCTTAGAGCTATAGATATACCAGCAGGCACAACTGGAGTAGTAGTTTCAGGATTCCCAATAGCTATAGCAACCTCAAGATCGGTAGCAGGGACTTCAGAAGTCTCAAATGTGTCAGGGGGTTTTTGAACCACAGCAGCAGAGAGATCTTGAATAGTAGTTGGAAGTTCGAGTGCTATCGCAGCCATAGACAGATCAGGTGTTGCAACTACTGGTAGATCGGGTACCACAACCACTGTCGATTCAGGGGGTATCGAAGAAACAGAAGATGTTAATTGTTCGAGAGTGATGTCTGATAGCACAGCCGCACTTTGGCAAGCCCCGCTTGCCACTTCAGCATGCTCGGTGTGAACTGTGCCAGTCTCTTCAGCTGCTATAGACATTGCAGAGGAGGTTGTAGGTGTGAGAACTGGACGATAGGCAAGGGTGAGGGCGGAACCATCCTTTGACTCAGAAGAATTTTCAATCAGAAGACCACCCTTGTTTTGTTGTGTAATGGCTGTGTGCGTGATTTGACCCACCGGAGAAGTTAATTCTTTGCTGTCAGTACAACAACCTGAGTTTTTGCGGCTGGAAGGTGAAAGAGCTGTGTCAATCTCTAGAAGGGATACATATGCAATATTTAGGTCTTCCATCTGCTTGGTAAAAGTCTGTATACTTTTCTGTATGTCAACTCCAGGCCTTATCATGTCGATCTCTAACGAAAAGATGTCAGGTGTTGGACATATTGTCAGAAGGTCTGGTGACTTGTGTCCCTTCATAAGATTCTTATAATACAAAGAAACAAAGTCGTCATAGAGGTCTTCGGTCTTTCTTTTAAGGCGTAGGAGTTGTTCGTGTAGCAGGTAAGTATCATTAGATTGATCCAAAGCTTCAGAAGCTGGTGTGGCAGAAAATTTGGTTGTAGCAATGGGCAGACAGACCTTAGGGTTATTGCGATTAGCAGATACTGGGGAAGCATTAAGACAACCGATGGTTAGTATAGGTCTTTTGTATCCAGAACCAGATGCACAAACCTCAGGATCATGACTGCCTTGTCCTGACAAATAAGGGTTTCCAACATTCTGGGGAGCTTGCCAAGCAGATCTTGCGCATATCACACTGGCAACGGCGTATTCAGGTTTAGATTCTCTGACAATGAGTGATATGTCCTTAGCTGTGGCGGTGTTAGCAGGCTTGTCAGAAGACGCAGGAGAGTTTTCCACTGTCTGGTCTAACAAGATCTGTAAGAATTCATTCTCTTGCTGTAGCTCTGCAACAGATAAGGACTGCGGATCATAGTCGCAAATGTCATAATAATTGTACATGGAAGAAGGGTCAGCTAGCCAGTGAGTATAGTACCGTGCTTGTAAATCTTTGTTTACTAAGGCGAGTCTGTCCTTCAGACTAGATTTCTTGTCTGCTGTCTTTAGGGAAACCATAGGTTTATGCAAAGGTTTCTTAACTCGAAAGGAAAGCATCTTAGGTCTGTGTGTGCCTTTCCGGCCAATGAAATAAGAAATTTTTGGCTCTTGCATTCTGTCACGGATGGCACTCTATAAAGAGTGGCACAGGACACCCAGAAGAGTTTGGGTGCTGAAAATAAGTGGACAGACAAGTACACACACAGCAGAACGGAAATAGAACGAAGAGTAGGAAAGAGTAGCAAGGGAAAAGGTACAGAATGGATACCCTCTTGTGGTGTATGCAGAATAGAAAAAGAGTATTCCACGAACCTTGGAAATACTCTAGCCTTCTGCACAGTTTGCTATAACAGAGGCCCACGCTGTTTGCTCATGACTTGGAACAGCAGCTATGGGTGTCTGTAATGTAGAAACAAGACAAAGGAAGGGGCAGAGGTTGACTGATGGGGAACCAACAGACAAGCTCTGGAACAAAGGGTCGACAAACGGTACAAGAGATGTTACAACAGACAAATCCAGGAAAGGAGGTGATAGCAAACTAGCAGAAGGAATAGAAGGGAAAGTCGAGTAACAGGATAGGATAGCAGAGGACAGTAAGGTACAAGGTAGAGAGCTCAGAGGAGCAGGAAAGCAGTTAGTAAACCTACAGGAGTAGGATGGTAGGGTAGAAAGCCAGAGGAAAAGGGTTTAGGGCAGCCGGAAAGAGGTAGGCTGTAGAGCAGGGAGCCCAGAGGACAAGGGCTAAGGCAGCCGGAGTGAGGCAGGCTGTAGAGCAGGGAGCCCAGAGGACAAGGGCTAAGGCAGCCGGAGTGAGGCAGGCTGTAGAGCAGGGAGCCCAGAGGACAAGGGCTAAGGCAGCCGGAGTGAGGCAGGCTGTAGAGTAGGAAGCCCAGAGGATAAGGGCTAAGGCAGCCGGAGTGTGGCAGGCTGCAGAGCAGGGAGCCCAGAGGACAAGGGCTAAGGCAGCCGGAGTGAGGCAGGCTGTAGAGCAGGGAGCCCAGAGGACAAGGGCTAAGGCAGCCGGAGTGAGGCAGGCTGTAGAGTAGGAAGCCCAGAGGATAAGGGCTAAGGCAGCCGGAGTGTGGCAGGCTGCAGAGCAGGGAGCCCAGAGGACAAGGGCTAAGGCTGGAAAGCAGCAGAGCTAGATCCGCTGTAATGTGGAGAGCCCGCAGGGCAAGGGCGGAGGCTGGAAGGCAGCAGAGCGTGATCCGCTGTAATGTGGAGAGCCTGCAGGGCAAGGGCGGAGGCTGGAAGGCAGCAGAGCGAGATCCGCTGCAATGTGGAGAGCCCGCAGGGCAAGGGCAGAGGCTGGAAGACAGCAGAGCGAGATCCGCTGTAATGTGGAGAGCCCGGCAGAGCAAGACTGTGAAGAAGGGAGCCTGAAAGGCTATGGCTGGAGGCAGCAGGGTGAAGCAAGCAACAAGGCAGGGAGCCCAAAAGGCTAGGGCTGTAGGCAGCAGGGTGTAGCAAGCTGCAAGGCAGGGTCCAAGCAGGAGTGCAGGAGTGATGATAACAGCATACAAGGAACCGAAGTCAGGAGCGAAAGGTGGAGGGAGGACCCTCGGATGCAAGAGGCTGAGCCACTGCAGGCAGCAGCCTTTATACTGCCTAGCCCTGCACAGAGGCAGGCTAATTGGTTTCACCTGGCGAATCACACCTGCAGGCAATCGGCCACCTCCCTTTCTGTTCCTGGGCTGGTGGAAGCAGGAACAGACTCTAAGGCTTCTGGGGGGTGTAGTTCCATAGAAAACCAATAGGAACGGCCAGGAAACAATGCTTGCGGCCAGGTGCATTATGGTATGCGTAGTTAGTTTACAATAATCATTTAGCAGCAAAGTCCAAATGGAGCATAAATGGATGTGCCCATGGCGCAGGCATGACACTACCTCAAAGAATTGAGTCAGACAGAGGTAGCCACTTCACCAGTGAAGTAATGACAAAGATGTGGGAGATACTGGGGGTTAAAAGGAAGCTACACATTGCTTACAGGCCAGCTTCTTCTGGAGCAGTGGAGAGATATAACCGAACCATTGTGAGCATCTTAAAAAAGTTTGTGGCAGATTCTGGGCCAAGTTGGGATATCCGATTACCTCTGGTCCTAATGGCCATCAGATCTACCCCTTCATCTGCAACTAAAATGTCTCTATTTGAGTTGATAACTGGATGCAAGATGGTGCTTCCCCAGCATCTGCTCTACAGGACCCAAGATCAGACACTGATAAATGCCTCCACAACTCATGAGTGTGTGGAGAATTTAAGGAAACACCTTCAGCATGCTTTTGCCTATGCTCAGCGGAATCTAGAAAGATCAGCCGAGAGCATGAAGACCCACTATGATTTAAAAACTACCTGAAAGAAATATAAGGTGGGTGATCGGGTCTATCTATACAATTTCCAAAGGAACCAGGCCAAACAGCGAAAATTCTTGCCTACATGGAAGGGACCGTTTGAAATTATAGACAAGATCTCCCCTGTTGCCTATAAGATCTGCATCCCCAAAAGCAGTTTGGCAGAGGGGGAAGATATGTGGGTCCATATAAATCAGCTAAAGTGTTGCCATCCCAGGCACACTCTGCAACAACTGGAGGAGTCCTCTGCAATACCAGAGGGGACCGCTCCAGAGTAATTCAATTCCAACCCTAAAATATCCCACATATAGTCTCTAAAATATTATGATTTGGAAAAAAAATGTCTTATAATTGTATCTTGTTTTTTGTTAAAATAAGAACGCGAATGTTTTGACTATAATATGTATATGCCACCCCACTATATCAATGGTGGGGAAGAAATGTCTACGAATAGGTATTGCCGCTTTCCTTTGTCGTCCTAGGAGAAAGAAAACCTGGAGACTGGCCAAGGAGGACGATCCGGGGACCGGGAGCAGAGACCGGAGTGGCCCGGGGTACCACCCAATATTCCCATCAGGACCAGCGAGGAGAACCGATCGATCCAACTGGGTGGAGGAAAAGATGCTGAACTGTGCTATCCACAGAATTGGAAGAAGATAATGGGGACATACCAGCGCAAGGGCTCAAAACCTCATTTGCACCCGACTTCCCCTCGACTTGAATCAAAGCGTAGTCGGGCGGGGGGGGTTTGTCAAGGGTTTTGACCCATGTTGAATTAATAGACTGGGTAGATGTGGGGATGAGCTGTCACCGCCCATTATTCTATCCCAGAACAAACTAAATCAATAGACTGGGTGGATGTGGGGATGAGCTATCGCCGCCCACATTCACGCCAGAATAGGAGAACTGCGCAGTTGGCACGAGACCACTCCAAAGATACAACCTTCTTGTGGGGGGTTCCACATCACCACTCTACTGTAAGGATGCCATCAAAACAATGTTAAGCAAGGGCCCTATACTATCAAGCAAAAGACCACTCTATTGAAATGCAGTAAATCAGGACAACTCAAAAATGGATGCAGTACCGACAAATTGCCCAAGGTGGCGCTAGCGGTCTAAACTCCGACAGGGAAACTGTATTTAGGCGTTGCAAGAGGGGCAGGGACTTCAAAGCTTGTTGGTTAATTGAAAATCTTAGCCACCTGCTGTTCCCAGAGGCCAAGAGGCTGAGAACTCTTAACACCTCAGAGATTCCCACAGCAGGAGGCAGGATACCACATGACTCTGTTGATTGATTGAGGAGAGACTTCCAGGCAGCCTGCTGGAGCCCACACAAAAGGCTCTTTCTGTTGAATGGGGTATGTTAATTTTGAGTGTTTCCTGTCAACAGCCCTCTGCCAGCAAGGAGAGACATGTGATCACTGACCCACCCAGACTTCTTGAGGCGGACCCAAACACTTGGGGAGTTGAATTGCAACAAATATATATTTTATAGATATAGTGATAACTTATTGTAACCAAATGACAGGAATGTAAAACTTTGAGAGTCTTAGTTTGAAAAATGCCCTCACGATTTGAGTCCAAACTCCAATTTGTACCATGTTCTGGGGCAAAACCCCGCTAATTATGAATATTGGAGACAATGGCCCTCATTACGACCCTGGCAGAAATCGCGGTGCTAAATGCACCGCGGAGCACGGCGGAAAGCTGCCGATAGCGCCATGGAGGATGGCGGATTTTCCGCCCCATGCCGACCTTGGCGGGGCGGTAAATCCCCATCCCCCATTTTACCCTTCCCCATTCCCATTTTTGCCCCATAGGGTATAATGGGAGTGGGGAAGGCGTTAATTGCGCCACCGCAAAATACGGTGGCGTAATTAACATCAAGGTCCCGTAGCGCCATGGATTTCTCCGCCCGGAAAAACCAGGCGGAAAACGTTCCATGGCGCTACGGGAACTCGTAGTAGGGCGGACGGGTCCGCCGCGAATAACGCTGGCGTAAACCCACTCCGCCAGGGTCGTAATGAGGGCCAATGTGTTTAAGCTAGAGACATGGAAAGTTACTGGGATATATGTGGAAGGGAAATGTACCTTTGTATAATTTTTGATGAAAATCCCATATTGCACAACCCACTAAAATCGAAAATAAGTTGCCATTTTTGAATGCAAGCTCCTAGAAACGCCAGAGGCGGAACAGAGACTACCTTAAGCAAGGTGCCATATGTACATGTAATGTCAACCACTTGTGTACCTGGGAAATATGTATTTGAATCAAATATAGATTTGTGGGCAAATTGACCAGGGGAGGATCCTCTAACCCATAAACAGACCTCATCACTCTGACTCACAACCCAATTCCCCCAATCATGGGAGAGGGGCGAATTGGGCCAATGACAAGTAGAGAGGGGCAGGCTCAGTTATGCCACGCACACACCCACTTCCAAAACACATAAAAAGAGACTGCTGGGACAGGTAGAGACATTCAATTCCATTTGCTCCGGAGCATGCTGACCGACGACTTCACATCCAGAGATCCAACACTTAGACTTCCAAGCTAAACATAGACTACAGAACTTTGAACCTAGAAGGCCCACTGCAAGCAAAAGTATTCTCAGCAGGCCTTCAGAATCCAGCAAACCTAACCAAACTATTTAACAGCCGGGCGAGCTGTTTGAATTCTTTGCCAAGAACTGTTGCCGGAACCGCAGACCAGACCCAGACCGCTGTGAGCAGAACCGGTGCCTGATTGACCCGCCGTATCCAGAGAGGCTAGACCGGCAGAGCAGAGCTGACCCAGATGCTGTGAGCAGAACCGCCCAGTCCAGTCCAGTTGACCAGATCCGTGACGAGGCCCATTCATTTCAAAATTAGGAGTGAGTATCCGCCAGAACTGTGCAGAACCGAATATCTTAGTTAAAATAATCTAATCCAAACTATTTTAACCTAATTAGAACAGCCTCCTAGAAATCATGTCATCTGTCATATGTAAAGCTGCACAACTGTCACCTGTCGATTCTGAAGCTGCAAGCTGTCACCTGTCATTTTGAGTTTTACTTTAAATCCGAAAATCTACCTTTATTAAATCGTCCGTATCTCTTGAACCGTTTGGGCTAGGAACAAAATTTTACTTTCATTTTAAAGCTGTGATTCTAGGCTTTCCAACGAACCTATCACGATTCACGCACTCGCAAAATTTACCGCGATTTGCGATTTGGCTCAATTTCTCCACTTGTCAAAATAGCAGCTCCATTCTTTCCTTTGTTAAAATCCGTTTGCAACCTGGTAATAACTCATAGAGCATTGCTAAAGTGAGCCTGAACTAATACCAACAAGCATCTCTCACTCACCCTGAATATCTAGAGGGAATTAAAAGCATTTTTAGCACATTTCTCACTTCATTGTCATCACATTCAAAGCATTTTTAGGCCTGTGTTTCGAACCTCTACCTGTTTTCCTCTAAGCTTGATGGGGGGGAACTGCATTTCGTATTGCATTTTGTTGGGATTCTTGAAGACTGTGTGCTCTCCTTCCATTTCTTACATTACATAGGGGGGGGAGTGAATTGTCAAAAGAAACAGTGATCAGATTACCTTTTGCTAAAATCATAACAAGTTATTTCTGTACTGCATTTTATTCCACCTTGCATTTCCTTGAAACCATCAAGCATTTTCAGCTACCTCATCCTCTACACTACTCCTAAGTAACCAAATCAGTGTACCCCTGTAACATTATCCATTGTTGATCACGGTCGTATTCTGAAGTGTGATATCAGTTATCAATTTATTTATAAAGTGTGATAGATATATATTGTTGAATTGACCAAATAAACCTTTTAAATTTGCAAAACAAACCTACTTCTTGGCGCAGTGGGGTCAGGGGGATTCTAAGAGGGGGGTGTGATACAAGGGTTGTCATCCAGAGTACTGAACTGGACATAAAAATACATCAATAAGGGTTTTCCTCAGCATCCCAGACTAGGCATTGACTTAGCTGTAGTGTTGATTGAATATCGCTTACAGGTCCCAATAACCCCATGAATTATCCCCACTAATAATATCGCCTATGGCCTTACCCCACAACCATATAAATGGCAATATTATTGGCGGGGATAATATTACCTGACACCCCCTAGAGTACAGCATGTGTGGGGACCCGTAGAGATTGGATTATATTTGGCAGGATAGGAAGGCGAGCAAACTAGATTGCATACTTGATGCTTGGTGTTACTCTAGCCCCAGGCTTAAAATAGGGACAGTAGCAGCATTAGTATTTATTCTCTTTCTGTGTGTCTTTGAGGTCACAGTTTTGGTGGTTGAGGGTTTCCTTTCTTGTCCATTAAGTGACATCATTTCAATAACCAGGTTGGACCTGTGGTGAGGCATCCCTCCCCGAAAAAGGAGGTGATGATTTGGTTCTTGCTGTGTCAATAGAAAGGATTAGAGGATTGACAGGAGAGTGATCCAATGAGAGAAGAACATTTTTGACAATTGGTGGTGACAGCATTTCCCATGGGGGTTCTGAGTGGGTTGTGGAGAAGGATGAAGAAATAGGTGTTTGTTATGGGGTCCCATTAAAAGATGGCCCAGGGCTGAGAGCTGTTTATTTCTAAAATCCCTCCTCTTGTAAAGATCGTGTCCTGCCACCACCTACAAAAGCATATGGATTAAATCTACATACTTAAGGCTGACTGTTTGTCATTAAAACCTTTTGAGAGGGAGACTGCATCAGGAACAGCCAAGGTATAGGCCCTGGAGGGTTTTGGTACTGACCGCCGGTGAGTTTGGCCGACTTGTCTAATGTGTAGAGAGAGGCGGGTTGGCTGTTTAGACTCAGTGCTTGCGGTTCTCTGCAATCCACCGAGTACCCCCGTGAGAAATCATGCCTCCGCCCACTGTCAACAGTGCTTCGCTCTCATTGGATTAGTTATATGGAGTGGGCACTGGTGCAGCGGTGGAGATACAGTTTATTCAATAGGAAATCATAAGCGCCCCGAAGGTGCTCTGAGGAAGAGAGGACCCTAAGTTTACACTCGCTGTTGCACTCACTTGACATCTGAACCTGGGCAAAGCACTTTCTGTGCTTCTAGGTGCTACCATCAGAATACAAGTGGAGCTATTATAATGGAGATTATTCTGGGTTTACTATCAGGCTTTGTTCTGTGCATTGAAAGTAGGTGTCCTTACCTTTACATGACCACAAGTTGGATAAAGGGTTGAGATTTCTCATTACTTTATAGCATTCCAGGAGGGTCACCCACATTTCTACCTGTGCAAATCAGGAGAAACCTGTGACCATCTCAGATGTGCACCTGCTACTTACACCTGATGCTCCGAGCTCAACACTGGGGCCATTGAGAATACGTCTGGCGCGTCTTTGCAATGCACACTGACTTGCTCAAGGCAAGGGCATAGCAGGGCTGCTCAAGGCATCTCCAGATCTGCTCCGGTTTTGTGAACGAGCTGTAAGGTAGCAGGTGGAATCCCGGATGCTCCAAGGCTTCTGCTGATCTGCTGACCTGCTGTTCTACTGATCTGCTGATCTGCTGATCTTCTGATCTTCTGATTTGCTGTTCTGCTGATCTGCTGATCTGCTGATCTGCTGATCTTCTGATATGCTGTTCTGCTGATCTGCTGATATGCTGTTCTGCTGATCTGCTGATCTTCTGATTTGCTCCTGTGCAATTCATTGTGATTGTAGCCCTCAATATGCCGAGAACCGATGTTCTACATACAAGGAGTACTCGATTTTTTCAAACACAACAGCTGTGAATATTTAGTACTATCACACATTGCACTGTCTTAAAATAATGACATTCCAAACAATTGTTCGTCTTGTCCCCTTATCAGTTTCGCCCCAATCATTTTGTGACGGTGGGTTGCATGCACTCTTCACCTTAATTATCTGGAAGGATATTGATTGGAACAGCAGCCTTGCACCACTCCTAGCTAGCTGTGATTTGTTATGCAGTGTGAAAATTGCCACTCACCACATCAGAAAATGAACTTTGCACACTGGCAAACCTAAATGCTGCACCATGCAACGATTATGCACCATGACCTCTGAAAGAATATTGAACCACTTGGCTGGTGTCCTCCATAACCAGCAACAGTAAACACAACATGGGATGCTGACCCAACAGACACCGGACAACAAATAACCTTGCAGGACATTAGAAATGCATATCAGCCATTAACAGTGTTACACTTTAGGGGCAATGGTCCAGGAAGAATGGTTCAGGGTCTTGTAGAGTATCTGATTGGATGGGATGATCAATGTGCTGTAAACTGCATGGCATGACAGCAGAATAGAAACGTTTGTCAGCCAATCAGCAGGGCTGACTTTGGACCGCGCCCGGGTATGAAGTTGGACAGGACTGGCTTGATGAGGAGTCGACAGGACTGGTTTGATGAGGTGCCATTTATCCGAATAGTTTTGAACCGATTGACAGCGACGACGGTGCGTCCATATCCATCACATTCAAGACAAGACTGCGATTGCACTTGGCAAAGTCCTTAGCTGCACGCACACAGATCCATTCAACATGTAAACTGGATGAATAAATACAAGGAACATGTGGAAAATTCACAAAGAGCCCCTGGAGAAATGCACATGAAAGTGAATGGTGCATTTATTTATTTATTTTTATGTTTACATTTACAAAGCGCACTAAACCCATAGGCATCAAGGCGCTGTTACAGGCAGTTGCACTTTAGTCATGAGTGGACATGCAGAGTGGGCGGAGTGGGAGGGATATATGGTAAGGCAGGGGCAGAGCCCTTAAGCGCAAGGTTTGTTGATGAGCAATGTTGTCAGTGTTCTCCTGAATGCCCAGTACGATTGTTCTGCTCTCAGTGATGGCGGGAGAGCGTTCCAATGTCTAGCAGCAAAGGTAGGGGAGCCCCGCCTGCTCTGGATTTTTTTAATTTAGGAAGAAACAGCCTGTGGGTGCATGCCGATCTGAGTGGTCTGTCTGATTGGGCTCTGTTGAACGTCTGGGAGGGGTAGGGTGGGGCTGAGTCAGAGAGGCATCTGTGTTTGTGATGGAAAGAGTCTTGAAAATGATTTGCTCTCGAACAGGGAGCCAGTGGATCTCTTCCCTGGGGCTGGAGATGTGGTCTCTTTTAGCAATGTTAAGGGCAGTCCTGATGGCATTTTTCTGGATCACCTGCATCTTGCTGATGTTGTGTTGTGCGGTGCCTGCGAAGAGGGCATTGCAGTAATCTAGCCTTGACCCAATGATTTCTCTAGTGATGATAAGGCAACTGTCCTGGGAGAGGAAGGCTCTGGAGGCATTGATGAGCTTTGTGGTGTGGGCAGCGGATGATGCAATGGCATTCACCTGGTGTGTGAGGGAGAGGATGGGATTGAGGTAGACTCTAAGGGTCTTAACTGAAGAGGATACAGGGATTTGTATCCCATCAATGTTGAAGGATGAGTAGGTGGGGTTGAATTTCTTAATTGTAGGTGAGGGGCCGACCAAGAGGAGCTCTGTCTTTTCATCATTGAGGCAGAGTCGATGTGTGGCCATTCAGACTTGGATGGTGGAGTACATTTTATTAAGGGCATGCGTGTCATTTAAGTAGTTGCCGGTCAGTGGGAGAAGAATACGGGTGTCATCAGAATAATTGGTGTAGAATATGCCGATGGAGTCAAGTAAGTCAAAAAGGGGGTGGTGAATATATATTGTATAGGGTGTGGGCTATGTACGATCCTTGTGGGACTCTGCAGGGAATGGGCTTGGGTGGGGCATTGACATTGTCAGCGAACACCCTCATGGAACGGCCGCTCATGAAAGATGCGACCCAGGCCGTCCCCTCGGGTGAGAAATGAGCGGCTGTGGTGAGGTGGTGGCAGAGGATGTGGTGGTCGATGAGGTTGAATGCTGCTGAGAGCTTTAGGAGGAAAGTAGGCATACCTTTGTCTCTGAACTCGTCCATCTGGTTCTTCAGGTCGAGCAGGGCAGACTCAGTGCTGTGGCCTGGCCGGAAGCCTGATTGTTTGGTTCCTAGGATGTGGTGGGCCTCAAGAAAAATGCAGGATTTGCGTGTAGGCTGCTCTGCGACCCACTTGTTCCTCATGCTCATCTTTCTTGGAGTTCTGTTTGCCTGCAGCCATGTATTTTCTTTTCACCGGCGCAAACGTCTTGGCCTTTTGTGAATTCAGTACACTCACAGAGTCTTTATTCCCTTTGCAATCAAGATCCTTCACACATAGTCTTTTGGCAATCTCCAGCACTGCCTCTAGGCTGGGATCCTCCCTGGCCCATATCCCTTATTGTGTTCTCTTTTACTTTTAACATGAACTGGTCTCTAAGACGTTCAGCATATGATTGCCCAAAGTTGCATTTATTTGCCAGTTCCCTTAGGGAGGTAATTACATGTTCAATAGATTCATCTTTAGCAAGTTCTCTAGTGCTAAAGTGGTAGCCCTGTAATATTATGCTTATCTTCTTCTCATAATGTTTGTCATTTTTTTAAATAAATGACCTTTGTAAGGGCTGGGCGCTTCTACACCCTCGCCAGATCCTTGTGCAAAAATAGTGAGGTCAGGCAGACTTTTTAGTATGCGTCTCCCTTCATAGCCTAAACCGTGCATAAGAAGCGCCCTGCGGCATTCCATGTTGAAATTGGGGCCATGAATGGCTGTGGTGTAGTCTTGGAAATCATCCCTCCAACTATCCCATGGCACAACAGGTTCTCCAGGTGTGAGAAGGAAGAGTGTAGGCAGGTTACCCATGCTAACAGATGTGTGCCCTTGTATGCAAGCCAACTAGAAGAAAAGTCAAAAGTCTTACCAATGTAGGTGTCCGCTGGTGATCAATCTTTAAAACACTAAATAATTTGTTAGCAAAGCGAGTTGCAGTGAACTTAATCCCCTAGATAATGCAGCAGGGGGGGAACATTTAAAAATATCAGACAAACCAAGTCAGAAAAATGTAATGAACTGAACAGTTAATTCCCAGATAATGCAGCAGGAGACAAACCGTGTTTGAATGCTGGAGAAAGTACTCAAACCAGCAGTGAGGCTTTCCAGGTAAAATCGTATTGCCCGTTGGCCCAAAAATTGGCATTTCCTCTGTTTGCTTACCCCCAGCTTTGAGCTGGGGGCAAACACACCAGACTTGTGATGGGGCCAGCCCTTAAATGCAGCGGTAAAACCGTTACTGCCACATTTAAGGGTTACTGCCCAACTCCTGATGAGGCCTATAGTGTTATAAAGTGAGCAGGAGCCACACACTGGATTAAGGTGAGTTTATTGGTAAGAGGGGTCGCACGCAAGGAGCGCAGAGGACACGAGAATAGGGCCCTTCCGTCTAACATCCTTCCTCCAACTGCTACAGCAGAACATCAGACAAATACACACTGCACTCATGCACCAAAATTCCAACTGGTGGCAACTGCGTGGACGATGCGCCAAGACCTCTTCAGCACAGGCACCTTGTGCAGCTTGAGGATCGGTTTCCACCCGGTCATCAATACTATTCGCTAGGGCGATGGGGTTGAGTAGACCTCCCCACAGACTGAATTATGCACTAACCTCGCATCGCTGGTGATGTGGGGGTGCGTTGAATGCCGTGCCAACACCGGCTTTGGAAGTTGGTCCGTCTGCCCCTGCCATCCTTCCTGTTGTGGCACTTAGCAAGCTGGCCCTGACTTCAATTAGTACCATCTTCAGAGGTCGAAGTGGGCGGAAGCGGTCGGGAGCGGTGCTCCTATACTTTTTATTTTTAAGTTTCACTGTTCCTATACTTTTATTTTAAAAAGAAACCATTCTGGAATGGTTTAGTTTTAAAATAAAAGTGTAGGAAGAAGTTGAAGCTTGCACTTCAGTGCACTGTACTGAACATTCCCATAAAGAGCAGGTGTGTTTGTTTGGGGGTTTGTATTGTGTGTCTGAGGGGGTGTGGTGATGGGGGTTTGTGGGAAGCGGGGGCAGGCCAGCAGGGAACATAGTTCCACTACTTCTTTTCGTACACTTCAACCACTGACCATCTTCTATCACCAACACTGATCTCTGGGGACAAAGGGGGCGCAACTCCTTCCTCTAATCTGCGTTTGTTATTCGGAATCAATCACCTCCCTTTAGGGATGACATACACATGCTCTTCGTCTCGATATACCACTTCATGGCCTGGCCCTTTTCAGCACCCTGTAGGAATTACTGCCTGTTCACACGCACAGCTACACCCAGCCACTGGCTCTTCAAATTGCACTCAAGCTTGCAACCTTTAAAATTAAAAAAAAGTCGTAACCATCTCCTTAATGAGCATGCACGCAATCTAATCTGGAAATAGCGGACAATGGAGAGTAAAGATCATCCGGAGGCCATTTTGAATAGGACAAATGACGCCATGATGTATTGTCGCACCCCCGGCCTGGTTCAATAAGTCATGTACCTACTGTGATTTCAATTGGATGTCTGACAATTAACAGAGTCGCTGGGAAAAACGGCCTCATGGAACACCCTAGATAGAAACTGCACCACAGTGGAAACAGTGGCATGGACAGCCAAAGCCTGTAATGGACATTTGGGCTTTAGCCCATAAGTAAGGTGAGCTAGCTCAGTGGGTTGAGCGCTCGCTGCTGCAATCTACATGTGATCTGCAGGTCACAGGTTCAAATCTCAGCACCGCCAACTTAGGCTTTTCTCCTTCCGAGCTCAATAAATGAGTACCAGTTTCGGTTGGGATGATTAATGTATGCAAATATGTTCTATGTACAGCGCTTAGGCGTAAGCGCCATATAAGTAACACATCATTTTTATTATCATAAGCACATATAACAATCTCACCCTAAGCTCTAAATTAGGCACACCGGTCCTATAAGATCCAATGCCAGATTCAACCAGAGTGTGCCTGGAATGTGTACCAGCTGCAGAAACAGTTTGGCGCTTGTATCAGATTTGTCACTTCGCCTGATGAGCAAGCAGAACATTACAACTTCCTCAAATTGCTGGTCCATGCATGGCCACCAATACCACTCACAACCCGATCATTGGTCATTCTCCTGCCCAAGTGGACGCTTTGGGTCATATCAATGATGAGCGGATGGGCTCCCTTAGTGGAAAGTATATTTTCCCCTGCGCCACAATTATTTCATTGTGGAATTTGCTGAACTGCACCCCAAGCCCCTCCCCACTCATCACTTCTGTTTGGTCATTCCTCTGATCCAGACTCCAGACTTCTCAATGTATTGCTGTTCTGCATCTGCCTGAGACTTCCTACACCATACGGAATTATCCAGCGAGGCACTCACTGCCATTTGGGAAGTCACAGCCCCCTGTATCTTCCTCCTCTTCCCCTGGAAGATGCCCAGCGTAGGCCAGGATAGGTAGTCAGCCACCAGGCCCTTAGCCCAAGGGAATGCACTACCTTGCAATTGTACTCCTTAAACACTACCACCCACCGACGGATTCTAGGAGAGCAAAATGGCTACCGTGCACACGTAGCATGTGAACTAGAGGTCTTTGGTCCATCTTGATGATAAAAGGTATGCCCAATAAAAACAATGCTAAAGCGCTCAACTGCCCACCTGCATGCATACACTGTCGTTTCTACTATCAAATAATTATCTTCCATGCCAAGCAAGCTGCGAGACACAAACACCACAACAACCTCATTCCTGTCTAGCCATTGTTCATGTTAATGTTAAAGGATATTAGTACCCAGCGAGAGTCAAGCAGAATGCCACACGCATTCTGATTGGCTCTCACCGGGTCCTTACCCGGCCGAGAATTCTTCGATTCTCGGCTGGGACTCCAGCTGCCTTGTCATCGGTTGGGGGGCGTGGCAGCCCCTCAGCCAATGAGGAGGCTCGAAGCGGGGCCGTCCCCGCTCCGAGCCTCCCCACGGCTGAGAGGCTGCCTCCGCCCCCCGCTGGGGACTCGGGTAAACTTTTTTTTTTTTCCTTCCCTCCCTCCTCCCTACCCCACCCCACTTACCTTCTTGCCCCTGCGTCCCTGGTGGGGGACGATGGCAGCCTCCAGCAGTGTGGAGACTCTGCGCCTCCACACAGCTGGAGGCTTCCATCGTCCCCTGGCAGGGACGAAGGTACGTTATTTTATTTTTTATTTCCCCCCCCTTTCCCCGTGCCTCCCGCCCTCCCAACCCCACTTACCTTCTGCTTCTTTTTTTTTCGGGAGCGGACGCGCTGGGAACACTTGTGTTCCCAGCGCGTCCGCTCCTGAAGGCCGCCATGGAAAGAGAAAACGGACTCCCGTTTTCCCATTCCCGGCGGCCATTTTCTTGGTCGTTGTTTTTTTTTCTGTCCCGAAACCCGTGGCTTTTCGGGACAGAAGAAAATGCTTTTAGTGCCACGGTCACGCATATAATGCGGGCCGGGGTGCTAATAGCAATATGACCCGAGCGGCGGGGGCATTACCGACTCTGGGTCATATTGCTTAATTATACCACAATATCACCACCAAGGTGGTCCCCTGGTGCTCTCTGTGTAAGAGTGACCCCTAAGTGCAACATTGCTTGTGTCAGTGGCCAAGGCAGTTAGGTCCCGTGTGTTAAAAGTATCCACCACCAGCACGTGCCCATTGTGCTCTTTGATTATTGTGAAGGCATCAGCCCGATTACCTGGCCATACATCGGTCAAGAGTTCCCTTAGGTGCATACATTTTGTGGGAAATAACACGAATTTGGAATAGTGTTGCACTTATCCAGGAAAAGTGTAAGGAATCATTATCACTAAGCAAAGGGTACTGTGTGATGGACTTCAGCAGACTCCATTTGGGCAAAATCCCAGTAGCACTCACCACATGGTCCATATATGTTATCACTGAGCCCATTACACTGCATTTCTAAAGCTCTGTGTACGCCAATCCAGAAGCTAGACCAAATTGTATGCGCTTAATTTGGAATGCTCCCAGCATTGTTATGACTGAGGGTAGAGGTCTGCACTCTATTCACAACTCAATCTTAGGTAAACATTCAACAAATCCAAGCTGGAAAAGTACTTTGCACCCTCTAAGAGAACCAGCATTTCTACCACCATGGGCAGGGAAGCCATGCCCACCCAGATGTACTCATTGAGAGGGCTATAGTCTATGCAAATGTTGATGGCACTGTTATCCTTACTAGCAATTACTATTGGTACTACCCACTTTAAGGATTCTACCTGATCAATTATGTCACTGACACAGAGTTTGTCAATTTCTTCCTTAAGAGGGCCCTGAAACGCAAGGGGAAACTGACACACCTTTTATTCAACAGGAACTGCCCTCTTTCTTAATATATTCTTGTCTGTATAGTGTTTAAGCCTTCCCCTGTAGTCATTGAAAACCTTTGGGTAGAAATTCCATATGTCCCATTCAACAAAGATCAAGGGTTTGGTGATGTTGGGGTCCATTTTAATGCCTAAGGGCTTTGATGATGCCATCTCAATAAGTCTCTCTCCTTAAGCTCCACATACAACTTGCCTTTGATTCTCCGCTCCTCGAATTCAATCTCTGTGGTGCAGAAACATACTAGGTACATCTCTGCTCCACTGTACGCACACACCTTAAGGTTAGTCCCCCTCAATTCCTCCATTTGGCATCCTACCCAGTTTTCTGTGCTCACTAGGGTGTAGAGGGAGCTTGAATCTGCTATCACTCTAACCTTTTTTCAATCAATATACACTGCACACCATGAGTCGGCTATATCCTCTTCATACACAGTGACAATAACAAATGCACTAATTCCATCCCTGACTATGTGCACCTCTTTTTCAACTCGCTTAATCTCTCCTTAGCACACAAGCGCTAAGTGGTCTTTCTTCCCACCATTCCAGGAAACATCATCCGTCAATAACATAAGGGACTGGAGGCCATGTGATCCTTGCGACCACACCCAAAACATTCATATTGCTTTCTTTTCACCTGACCTCTGCACTCCCCACCATCCCAAGGCAGCATCACTCATGTTGGCTTCCTGGGGCCCCTGGTATTCATGCTCCTGTTTTATCCCACTGCACTCACTTCACCTCCTTCTGGCTTACTGATGACCAGCGTGTATTTGGTGCATTACTCTGCCATCCTAGCTACACTAATGGTTTGCACTAACGTGGGTCCATAACCAGGAGTTGTCTCTCCTGCAGCTCCTTATAATCACATCACCACACCCCCTGATGGCTGGTGAGCCCCTCAGTAAGTGTTCACAATCCACATTCTTTGGCAAGGCCACGTGGTGCAGTGATATATAACACCATCTGAGCTGTCACAAAGAACAAGTGTTTTCTAGTACAAACCTTTCCTTGGTTCCAAATTATTCATTAGGCGTAAATTCAGTGCCACGGAACACATCCAGTGCATCACCGTCATGCTCCCTTCAAGGGACAATATCTTGAAGACCCTGCAGCCATCAATGCAGAGAGATGTTCACAAAATAGCTCACTTAAGCATCATAGTTCCTGCCCGAAAGGGGATAATGTAGGTCTTAAACATTTTTAAAAAGCCAGGGGAGGCTTAATAGATGTGTTCATGATCTTAGGTGATTAAAACAATAATAAGGTAACACAATTTGCCAAATTAACAGGCTAACAAAACGAGACAGGTTCACAAACCTGACTGCAATAATAATTCAACAAAACAAATCAGGTTGTCTGTGGCTGGGCAGCCCCCCCTGGCTGTGCTTGCTAGACTTCTCCAGCTTCTCTCTGTCTGGGCAGCCTCACTGGCTGCTCCTGCTAGGCTTCTCCAGCTTGTCTCTGGCTGAGCAGTCTTACAGGCTGTGCTTGCTCCACTTCTCCAGCTTGTCACTGTGCTTGATAACCTTCTCCAGCTTGCCACTTGCTGGGCAGCCTCACTGGCTGCTCTTGTTAGACTTCTCCAGCTTGTCTCTGGCTGTGCTTGCTAGACTTCTTCAGCTTGTCTCTGGCTGGGCGGCCCCACTGGCTGCGCTTGCTAGACTTCTCCAGCTTGTCTCTGGCTGTGCAGCCTCGCTGGCTGTGCTTGCTAGACTTCTCCAGCTTGTCTCTGGCTGGGCAGCCTCACTGGCTGCTCTTGCTAGGTTTCTCCAGCTTGTCTCTGGCTGAGCAGTCTTACATTTGTGGTTAAATAAAAAAACGTTTCTCACATATGCTGATAACGGTTCCATGTGATTTTAACAAATCACAAAACAATGAATACATTTTTTAAAGAACCAAAAATACCTACAAAAAAATAACACATATTTGGCCCTCATTACGACCTCGGCGGTAGCCATACCGCTATTGGCGGCATGGCTGCCACTGAAATTGCGTCCGGTTCCACAGAATGAGGAATTACCGGGCCATTCCGAGTTCGGAAGGCCCGGTAATTCCTCCCTCCAAGGACCCGGACCCGGTCCTTCCCCATTCCCATTTCAGCCCCCATAGAGCTGAATGGGAATGGGAGAACGAGCAAACAACGGGCCATTACGAGTTGGCCCGTTGTTTGCTCCCTCTTCCCCTCGCGAAACCTGGTAAGCACGCCTGGTTTGACCAGGCGTTACTTACCGGGTCCCGCGAGGGGACCTCGTAATGAGGCGGTACGGGGTTAACGGCGCCGGCACCTTTTACGGCGCCGTTATCCCTGTACCGCCAGGGTCGTAATGAGGTGTTTTTCTTTGTTTTTGGGGGGTCTCCCCAAACCTCCTCCTTTTTTAGTCATACTTTTCCCCAGCACCTACTACTATTTCCATTCCCAACTACATATATTTAGTTTTTAAAAAATCGTAATTTTCTAGGTTTTGTTTCATTATGATTTCATTCCTCATATTATCATCATTATAATCACTGCATACCGCAGATAGCAGACCCTATACTTAGGGCAAATAAGACCAGGAGCGACAGTTGTTGATTGTTTGTGTTTTGTACCACTGCATGAATCATCCACAGGATCGGAGGTCTTCTGTGACATGCGTGCAGAAAAAGACAGTGGGTGCTCCACTAATAAAGTACAAATCGAACTCTAATCTTCATAGCTAGACTCATATGGCCCGATCCATAGAATATTTGCCCGGTTCAAAGTGAATTTGCCCTGCTGAAAATAGACTTTGCACTACTGACACAAACCCTGATTCATGGAACTGTGCAAAGTGTATTTTTGTGGTGCAAAGTTCGGCCCCACACTGTCCAGCTCTTCTTGTAATGCAAAGCAACAACTTGTTATGACCCTCGTTTGGAGTGACCACATGAAAGAACATTAATTAGCAAGCACATAGTTCTGGCTCTGTGTGCTATCTTATGTTAAGCTGTAGTCAGTGCTCCAGATAAGATTTTGAAGTGGGTGTATATTACTCCCTTTTTTTAAAGTTGGGTGAAAAATGATTTTTTGCTGTAAAATTAGTTTTTGGGGAGTAAAAAAGTAAGTACCATTACTAATAGGAGTATTTTATAAGCGAGTAAAAAAAATGGTTAACTCTAAAACAGAAATAGCCTGTAGCTGTCCATGCACATTAAAAGATACCTTTGACCTCTTCAGTTCAGGCTCTAATAATAGTTGTTTTTTCCTATGGCTCTATATGCACTACTTACCCAAACATATCTATGGAGCCGTATGGGTGAAAGCAGTGCGACAGGCACCTTATGTGTCTGTTTCCTATTTCTTGTTGAGAGTATTTGTAATCCCTATTTTTACTTTTTGATTTTTTGTGAGCATTTGTGCTTTTTAGGGAGTATAAGTGGCTGTCACACCCCTAATCTGTAGGGATGGCTGTAGTTGTAAAGTGTATTGTTCACCATTTCACAGGCTTCCTGGCACTGAATGTCAGAGGCAAGGGGTATCTACTTGTACATTACTTATTTTATTTTTTAAAATGTGTTTTTGGTTAGTTCAAACCTTTAAAAAACACATAAGATCGATGACAAACATAGAACCACATAATAAAAAAATAAAAAAATCAGCAACTACTGTTTCATAACACAGATAAAAAGATCAGCAACTACTGTTTCATAACACAGAAAAAAAAGATTAAAAAAAGGAAATACCACCATAATAAACAAGAAAGAACCAAAAATAAAAAATTTCACAAATTTCACATTTTAGCAATTATTTTGATCTGGTGGTACAACCGAACGAGATACTCCCTAAAATATCAGAGCTTTGTAGTACAGCATTCCCCAGACAGAGTCATAGAGCAAACTGATACAGAAAAGGCTTAGTAAAAACACAATATGACATGACCCAGCCCTTCAGATACAGTCCTACCAACCTATAAGTGCAGATACTTAATAAACCCAGATAAGCCCAGCCCTTCATATATGTTGTAATTGTGAAGGCAATGTTTCCATATTAACTCTTCGTCATAAAGATAGGGAGACATAACCAGTTGGTTTAGGAAATTACCTCTAAGGCCCTGTAAGGAGCATCATTCAAGTACCAGGTGCCTAAGAGTTTCCAATTTACCCCAGCAGAACCTACAAGATGCCTTCTCCAGAGTGATAAGGTTCCATATAACCCTCAGGAGAAGACCTCAATTGAATATGTTAGGGAATTGTATCAAAATCCTAGATAAGGTGCTCATGTGCCAGATGTCTCATCGATGGGTACGAATAGAATTGATCGGTGTTCACTGCCCAATCATGATCTAACAGGGCCAGCTTGGTAAAGGAGTAAAGAACCAGCAATGCCCAATGACACCAACTCAAAACGAATAGCTGCAATTGGTACTGCGTTCGGGACTCCCAGGATGCACCTCCAGATTTTCCCCTCAATTTTATTCAACATATTACTGAGGTTATCAGATCTTAACTCTAGTCCATAGATCATTTAGGGACTATTTTTCCTTCATAGAACATCCTCAAGGGTTTTAAAGAAAATCTACCAAACTTACGATCAATTCGGAAAACGTGGGACTGCAGGATTTTTGCCTTGTGTAACAAGATCTCATTCGCAGATTTAATGTATCTAGAGGCAAAAACCTGAAAGCCCAGGTACCTAATCGAATCCACCAGCCTCAGTGGCATATCTCCCTCTGAGCACACATAACCTTGAGTTTGGCCTTTCTTTTTTTTTAAATGCCAGGATCTTTGTTTTCATCGCATTGATTACTAGCCCGTTTTCATTAGCAAAGGTTTCAAATTCCTTCAGTGATCTTTGTAGCCCTACTTTAGTGCAGTCAAAGATCAAGATATCATCTGTATATATTAAGCAAACGATTTTCTCCTTGCCAATTTTTGGTGCAACTAGGCCCTCCTTAGCCAGGGATATAGTTACTTCCGAGAAATACTGATTAAAGAGCCAAGGCGCTAAAACACAGCTTTGTCTTACCCCTCGGAAAGAATTGTCAAGGGTTTTGACCCATGTTGAATCAATAGACTGGGTAGATGTGGGGATGAGCTGTCGCCGCCCATTATTCTATCCCAGAACAAACTAAATCAATAGACTGGGTGGATGTGGGGATGAGCTATCGCCGCCCACATTCACGCCAGAATAGGAGAACTGCGCAGTTGGCACGAGACCACTCCAAAGATACAACCTTCTTGTGGGTGGTTCCACATCACCACTCTACTGTAAGGATGCCATCAAAACAATGTTAAGCAATTGACCTATCAAATCAAGAGAGGGGCAGGCTTAGGGATGCTAGCCTCTCCACCCACTTTTTAAAACACATAAAAAGAGACTGCTGGGACAGGTAGGGACATTCAATTCCATTTTCTGCGGGACGCTCTGCCGGGAGACTCCAGACTTCACATACATCAATCTTCAGAGACCAGAAATTTACTTCAGAACTTAAAGCAAGGGCCTAAACCCACAAACTGAGAACTCTTCTCAGCAGGCCTCAGCATCCTTAAAATCATCTGCAAACTATTCCACAGCCGGGCGAGCTGTCTGAATTCTGTGCCAAGAACTTTTGCCAGTACCCAGAAAGCAGTGTTACATCCAGAATCCACTTGATCCGGCCCGAACCAGACCAGAGATCCAGAGAACCACAGGCCGCTGTATCCCGAGAGCTGACCCAGATCGCTGTGAAGTGCCGAAACCAGAACCGGTGCCTGATTGACCCGCCGAGCAGAGAGAACCGAAGTCCAGTCCAGTTGACCAGATCCGTGACGAGGCCCATTCATTTCAAAATTAGGAGTGAGTATCCGCCAGAACTGTGCAGAACCCAATCTCTTAGTTAAAATAATCTAATTCAAGCTATTTTAACCTAATTAGAACAGCCTCCTAGAAATTATGTCATCTGTCATTTTTAAAGCTGCACAACTGTCACCTGTCAATTCTGCAGCTGCAAGCTGTCACCTGTCATTTTGAGTTTTACTTTAAATCCGAAAATCTACCTTTATTAAATCATCCGTATCTCCGGAACCGTTTGTGCTAGGAACGAGATTTTACTTAACCTTATACTTTTACCGCAATCGCGATTCACGCACTCGTAAAATTTACCGCGATTTGCGATTTGGCTCAATTTCTCCACTTGTCAAAATAGCAGCTCCACTCTTTCCTTTGTTAAAATCCGTTTGCAACCTGGTAATAACTCATAGAGCATTGCTAAAGTGAGCCTGAACTAATACCAACAAGCATCTCTCACTCACCCCGAACCTCTAGAGGGAATTAAAAGCAATTTTAGCACCTTTTCACTTCCTTGCAAACCACATTAAAGTAATTTGCCTGTGTTTAAAACTCATCCCTGTTTTCTCTAGGCTTGCTGGGAGAACTGGAACTGTGTATTGCATTATAAAGTGTGATTTGTTGGGATTCTTGAAGACTGTGTGCTCGCCTTCCATTTCTTGTATTGCATGGGGGGGGGAGTGAATTGTCAAGGAAAAGTGATTACATTGTCTTTTGTTGAAGCCATATCAAGTTATTTTCTGTACTGCATATCATTCATCATTGTGTTTCCTTGAACCATATAAAGCATTCTTTCCCACCTTATTCTTCTGTTCCTATTCATAAGTTACCTCTTGCTGATTACTGCTCATATTCACAAGTGTAATATCCATTATCAATTTATTTATAGAAGTGTGATATATATATATATTGTTTAAATTTTCAAATAAACCTTTTAATTTGCAAAACAAACCTACTTCTTAGCTCAGTGGGGTCAGGGGGATTCTAAGAGGGGGGTGTTATACAAGGGTTGTCATCCAGAGTACTGAACTGGACATAAAAATACATCAATAAGGGTTTTCCTCAGCATCCCAGACTAGGCATTGACTTGGCTGTAGTGTTGATTGAATATCGCTTACAGAATGAATTCTTCTCGATAAATCCCCTTTCTAATTCAATCGGACCTGGATACCAGAGGTTTCATAGACCACTGCAAAAAGTCTTAGCAGACCCTCCGGCAACCCCCAGTTTGACAATTTTGCCCAGAGCCTTCCTCGATCAATGGAGTTGAAAGCCTCAGTTAAATAGATTGATGCCATGAACGTGTAGCCCCTTGGTGAATTCCAGGCATCCTCTTGAATACATTTCAGGGCCAATCCATTTATATTAGTTGAATGACACTTTCTGAAACCAGTCTGGAATAGGTTTAGCTGGTGATGGATAGCTGACCATTTTTCCAAATGAGAGAGTAGGAATGCCGAGAAGATTTTATAGTCAGCATTGACCAATGATACTTGACGATAGTTGCTAGGATCTGTTCTGCCCCCACACTTGAAAATCGGGATCATGTGTGCCGTATTCCATGAGATAGGGGTAGTTCCTGTGCTGATGATATCCTTTAATTCCAGGAACAGGAGATTGGACCAAAGGTTACGGTCACCCTTAAAAATAGCATTAGTTAGCCCATTAGGGCTGGGTGCCCAGGAATACTTTGATCTGGTTATTAGGCACTGAATTGTAGCTAGGTCTAAATAAGGGTCTCAACTATCGTTTTTCTTAGCTGGGGTTACCGTTAGGTAAGCGCAGGGGGCCCGAATCTGTCTTCAAAGAACTTGACCCAAGCACATTCAGAGATGCAATTGAGCTGGGATACAGTGTAGTTAGGGTCTTGGCCGTAAACAAGATACCAAAATGCACTCACATCAGCCTTCATCAGTATACCAGGCATCAGTTCTGCATCCTGTTGTAAGGCGATGTGCTTGCGTGATTTCCTGTAGGCCTGTCTCACCTTTCTAATTAGGACATTGCATATATCTTGCTCAGGGTGATTGTTCCTAATCATACGGATCTCTCTCTTCATAGATTTCTTTTTGTCAGCAGCTACTGAATTGAATACATGAGTGTGTCTAATCGCCGACTTACATCTACTCCCCTGAGCCGCCCCAATATCAGTGACTATGTCCTCCACAAGGTGTTGGAACTCAATAGAGTTAAAACATCCCATCTTCCATTCATAGGAGGACTGGGTCAAGGGAACTCCTTACCCTTGAATTGAGCTGGAGTATATTCCAAGTAGACCAATTGACTGCATTCCCAGCCACATTAGACGTTACAAGAGGCTGGGTCATGGAGACCCGAGTGGTATAAAAGCAGTCGAATGTGGCCATCAGAATAGAATGGTCGCTCCAGACAGTAGACTTTACCTCAAAAGAGTGACAGTGATTCATTAGGAAGGAGTCGACAAAGATGTAATCTATCATAGAGCTGCTGGGCCTCTATGCCATGTATTCCAATCCACTGTGATGTTTCGGTTAGAGTTCACTCCCACAACAGGATGAAGACCACGCCCCTCCAGCCCCAATCTCCATTTGCAGCCTCGTGATCTTTTTGCCGACACCCCCTCAATTATGTCATCCCCATTCCAAATGGGTTAATGTTGGTCACAACCAGCATTAAGATCACCAAGCACCATAATTCTTCCGTTCAAGTTTCTCTCGGTCCAAAGATCAATTATATTCCCACTAGTGCCCAGGAACTCAGATCAGGGTGGTAACCCTTTATGCCAATAAATTTTGATAACGAGGACCTTTCTCCTATTGTTGCCCATACATAGTTCAATTTCCAGGGCCACAAATGGCAGATTTTCAATATTAGCTCCCTTCAGCCCCCAAGAATTATCAATGGCTATCAACAGTCCCCCCGGCGGTCTACCCCCAGGTCCTTGTTTACCAGGTTGAACAAAAATAGTAAAACTATCTAGAATAGGGGCAGAGATAAGCAAAGTCTCCTGTAAGCACACACAGTTGGCTGATCTTAGTTTGTTAACACAATCCTGATCAGTGAAGAGGTGTGAATTACCCTGAGAATTCCAAGATTTAACCAAAAAGTGTTTATCTTCCCTCGTGGTTGTACATTACTTTTTTACTCTTTCTCTCCTGGTCTAATTCTTTTCGGTCTCATGTGCACAGTTCTCGAGTATTTCTACTGCTACTAGCGGACCTTGTTTTTTTCAATTGCCCAACCTATTTGTGGTAAAGGTAGTTGGTTACTCTATGGGGCTATTAAATGTATTTTCCACACAGACTACCTGCTCTTAGAAGCAATATCCGTTCACTATGCACAGGACGCCTAATACATTGAAAGTAGTTCCTGTTTTGGAGGCCAAAATACTTCCATTTTAAAAAATACCTAACTTCTGTTTTTTACAAGTATGAAAAAACTGGAGTTCAGAGCAGACTATCGAAATTGTTTGCGTTCCAATCTGCACTGTGGGATTGAATGGTAGGAATGACTTGCGAAGGTAATGATGAAAAAATGCTCTTTCATCAAGTTAGAAACTGATCTAAAGAAAGTTTAACAATCATTGTAGCTAGTTATCCCCACTTAGAAATATGATAGGCAACCATTTATGACTAGGAAGTCCTTAAAGCAAATATCTTTGTAGAACTATGCATTGTGTCTAATGAGAGATCAGACAATAGGTTGCTCAAAAGTGATTATCCTCGATCCAGAATCCTTGATTCAAATATTACATCAGATCTGTGCCAAGCTGCAGTATCATAAACAAAGAATTTGACAATAGAAAATGGCCCATCTTGTATATCTCATTTGTCCAATGGCAGCACTGCCACTACACACAGCTGCCGATGCCGCAGCAGTTCGACATAGTGGTCACTGCCCAAATCAATCACATAAATTAATGAATTCATTGAATGAAACGAATTCACTGCTTGAATGAAAAAGATGGTGGAGGAATGGATCCTTGACGAGCTCAAAAAAGGTGAATCATGGTTGTTGATCTCTGTTGCAGGTTCATTAGCTGTGAGTTCTAGATTCAGGGTCATGTGTCTGAATAGTGGATTTCTTTTGATCCGCAAGTTGCAGTCATCTGCGATAGGAACGGATGGAGGCGTGCAGGGATCGTTCTGGAGTCGGTCTTTTGCTCCTAAGCTTTTGAGGCGATCTATCATGAATGCATTTGTGAGTAAAGCTGGGGTCTTAATATTGATTGCGTACCTGATTGGGAGCTGGTGGATACATTTCAGGAACACTCGCTGGTGTTAAGCGCGTTATAAAAGAACAATTATATTTATAATCTTTTCACAAAACTCCTTCTTAGTCTCCCCAACGGCTTAGCCTTCAGATTCTACAGGGTAAGATTATGGTTTAGGTGGCCATCACCTTAGCTGGTAGATTGGTTCCGGGTGCCCGTCTGTGTAAGCTGTGTCCTTTGAGCAGGATTTGTGCTTAAATCAAGATATTGGCTTCTCCTTAATTTCTTGTGAGAGGTTGTAGGGTGAAAGCATTTGCTTGTTCAGTTGATGTATGTAGAGCACTCAAAGTGTGTGTTTTTGTTGAGCAGACAGCTTGCTTTCGGTAGTGCTGTACAATCAATTTAAAACTGGTCAATACAAAAAGTACAGGTAATGTAATCTGGAACCCCAGACTAAGGTGAGTAAGCAAATAATTACAAAAGAAACCCACAACCACGAAGGACACAGAAATGTCATCAACTGGTGTGGAAATAGCAGAGGTCAAGGCGCCAATGGTAAAGAGACCCCTTTGGTGATGGACAGATGGATGCCGGCTGCCATTTTCTTTGCATACTCTTCTCAATAAACTCAGCTTCCTCCTGTGGCGCACGGTAGTTCTACCAAGGCTAGGGTGGCCTCTTGGTTAGCATGCAGGGGCATTGCCCACGTGGACATTTGTCTGACAGCTACACGGGCTACTCCAAATATGTCTGTCACATTGCAGACTGGACGTTAAGCCCTCTAGGGCTTCATTTGGTATGCCGGCTTGTGTGCACTTTCAGTGTAATTAGTGTGTCTTAAACTCTAACATAGGTGTAGCATCTGTGAAGTGTATTTCCAAATGGTGACTGCCCTCCTTGGTGCGCCCTCATTGAAAAGGATGGTGTTGACGAAGTGATTGTCCTCCTTGGTGTGCCACCATTGATAAGGATGGTGTTGAGATAGTGATTGCCCTCCTCGGTATGCCCTAATTGATAAGGATGATGTTGAGAAAGTGATTGTCCTTCTTGTTATGCACTCGTTGATAAGGATGGTGTTGACAAAGTAATTGTCCTCCTTGGTGTGCCCTCATTGACGAGGATGGTGTTAAGAAAGTGATTGCCCTCCTTGGTATGCCCTCATTGATACGGATGGTGTTGAGAACATTATTGTCTTCCTTGGTATGTCTTCGTTTATAAGGATGGTGTTGAGAAAGTTATTGTCCTCTTTAGTATTCCTTCGTTGGTAAGGATGGAGTTGAGAAAGTGATTGTCTCCCTTGGTATGCCCTAGTTGATAAGGATGGTGTTGAGAAAGTGATTGTCCCCCTTAGTATTCCTTCGTTGGTAAGGATGGTGTTGAGAAAGCTATTGTCCTCTTTAGTATTCCTTTGTTGGTAAGGATGGTGTTGAGAAAGTGATTGTCTTCCTTGGTATGCCCTAGTTGATAAGGATGGTGTTGAGAAATTGATTTTCCTCCTCAGTATTCCTTTGTTGGTAAGGATGGTGTTAAGAAAGTGATTGTCTTCCTTGGTTTGCCCTAGTTGATAAGGATGGTGTTGAGAAAGAGATTGTCCTCCTTCGTATGACCTTGTTGATAAGGATGGTGTTGAGAAAGTGATTGTCCTCATTGATATGCCCTCATTGATAAGGATGGTGTTGAGAAAGTGTTTGTCCTCCTTGCTATACCCTCGTTAATAAGGATGGTGTTGTGATGGTATTGTGAAAGAAGTGATTGCCCTCCTCTGTATGCCCTCATTGCTAAGGATGGTGTTCAGAAAGTTATTGTCCTCCTTGGTATACCTTTGTTGATAAGGATTGTGTTGAGAAATAGGAATGACGAGGTGATTTACTGATTGTTTACTTTTAATGGTATTACTCGTCCTATGACACCTCCATCATCACATCTTCCTCCTGTAGTTATGCTAAGATGTTTTTATACGCCAGTCAGCACCGTGATGGTCTGACACCTCTGAGGCATTCCCAGGGTGTGTACCTCGGGCTCACACCAGGAGTAGGCCGACCTTGGTCTAGGAGAGACTAGAAAAGGGCTATAAAGGAAGGGGAAAGCGAAGAGGCAGCAGTGGGCACAGAATGAGGGAGGGACACCCTGGCACTTGGGGGAGCTGCCATTAACAAGAAAGCTAAGAGAATTATCTTTAGTAAACGAGGAAGAGGGACCTAGCACTTACAGAGGAAATGCTGCTTGATAAGGATCGCGACGAGGAAACGTACACCGTGTTGACTGTCGGCAATTCCATACAGCCTCCCTGCCTCTCTGAAACTCGAGAACTACCTTCGGTTCCGGAAGCACCTCAAGACCTTCCGCTTTGCTTTTGCCTTCTCTCCTCCTCTCCCCTGCTGATCTATCTGTTTCTGCACTGTGCTCCTGGTTACCCTCTGCATTCAGGCTCAGATCCCTGCCCACCTGTCTGCTGACCCGCACTGCCTCTCGGCAACCCTGGCACTTGGGTCTGTATCTGCAGCTCTACAGTCCCCTTACCTGCACTTATCTGGCATGCGTTGTCTGCGCTTAAATTACTGCACTTGCCACCTACCGACCGCACTACCTGTTGTTATTTTTAACTCCTCCCCTGCCCCTTGCACTTTCCCCCCTTCCTCTCCCCTTTACTTGCGGGTTCTCAATTTCACTGGGACTAGTAAGATGGTTGTGTTTTTATTGTGTTGTCCTCCCTTGTTTCCCCGACCTTGCCTCGTCGCGCCCTGAAACACTTGTGTATGGGCGCCATATAAATATCATATCATATCATATCACGATGCTGTATAATTCTAATGCCGCCAAGACTAAGCTAACAGCAGGGAGTCATTGACTTCCCGCAGCGTGTGGCCCTCCTGTCTCTAAATTGTTAACAGGGAAAGTACAGCTGTTCCATGCATGCAAAACCAGCCTCACATGTGCATGGTAGCTGCTATATATGCCATGCAAATTCTCTCTCCATTTCAACACGGGTTTATTGCGCTGAATAAATACCCTGACAATAATAACCTTGCTTGCCATCAGATGGTTATCTTTTCCTGGGTACATTCTGCTAAAGCACGCGAGAGATGAAGACCTCGCTCCCCGGTTCGCTTTATTTAAATATCTCTAAATGTCACTTGCCTGATTGCTCGCGGCTAATCACATCTCATTGTTGAGTTCAAATAAAAAGGACACGTCTCCGCGGTGAAAATGAATTTGCCCTTTCGCGTTCCTCGAATAGTTCATCGGAAATGCCAGCGCTTACAGCGCAATTAACCTCCGCGTGGCACCGACGGAAAGTGCACGTTCTGGGCACAATATTTACGGCGGAGTCTCTTCGGGAATTGACGTGCTCGCCTCTCTCAGGCCTCCATTCAAGGAGGGAGCTCGCGCCAGAGTGCATGAGCCCAGGTGAGCAGGCCTGGTGCAGGAATAGGTGCCCTTCTAGTCGAAAAGGTCACTTTGATGACCCCACCACCCCTACTGGTAGCCCCGGATAGAAGCTCAGGGACTACAAGCAAAAGTCTATAGCTAGCCCCGCATCCCGCCATTCCCGACATTAGTTTAGCCCCTGATATTTTCCAGACCTACCAACACCCCTGGTCCTGACTACACCATCGTCTCCCCCAAAATGTATCTTCACTAGGGTGACCAGATTTAAAAAGTAAAAAACCGGGACAGGGCTACTAACATAAAAGAAATGCTAATCCTTGAAAGTTGCTGTCAGGGCGCTTAGACTTCAGTAGCGTTTGGAGGAGAAGGGGGTTTAAGTGTTACTGTTCAAAGAAACACATATATTATAATTAATTTATCACAAACTAACACCATCCTAAGTTGTAAATGGCAGCATTTCTTCCGTGTGAGATTGTGCATGCCAGCTATGAAGACAGAGTGCCAAATACCGGGACACCCTAATCACCACCCCTTCAAATGCATGCCCTGTCTAACACAATCACAAGCACAGTTTCACCATATATTAAATATTGTTTTCATAACATGGTGAAATCAAAATAACCGCACACACAACCAAAAACTCAATTAGGATCCTGAAAAAATCTAAGACATCAGGTGTACATAGAAATGACCATTATGCATCCCACCCAACTCCCCCTTGCCCACTAAACCTTACCAACAAACACACAAGTGCCTCTGTGAGCCATTTTACTGAGCAGATGTGGGTCACTTTCATGGCCTACAGTTGGTAAAATGATGTAGGAATCAGGCAGACCCTTCCTTCTGGTAAGACATGATTACTTTGGCAGGCTTTTTTAACGACGTTTTTTGCTGCACATTTTCGGCCGAAAAACGAATACAAAAATGTAGGGGATGGGTGGGTAGGGCATATAGGGGGTAGGTGGGTGTGTGGTACAGGGACTACAAAATAGGGAAGGGGGTGGGTGAACCCCAAATATAATAAAAATAAGAATGAGATTTTTTCCGCCAAATATTTTCGACAAAAAATGAGGCAGAAAAAAGCCTGCCGATCTAAGAACATAGAACTCTCCTTCCACCAACCAACGTTCTCTGCGCCAGCACCTCAAGATCAGCGTCCCCTATATGCATTGTCACTATTAGTGGCTTTTTACTCATGCGCTGATTTTCAGCGAACCTTATTTAGAGGGTCGTACCTTTTGTCTATCACTAGGTTACCTTACCCATATTCTGCAAAGACCTTCCAAGTGTTCAATTAGTTTAATACCTTTCACTGTAAGTTTAATATAACAGATGCACCATGTAAAACCTTGACAGGTTAAGCAATATGCAAATGAAACACATATTCACAGGCAGCATGTTTATTTTGGTTTATAACCTGCATTAGATAAACATACACTTGTATACATAGGTAATCCCTCCCCATTGCATTTCAGCATTGTTCGGAAAGTTAGTACAGACAATGGCAATTTAATAGGGAAGTTTTTGGTTGCTAACTTTCCCAGACATAATGTTTGCATCTTTGCAATCACCCACATGCAACCTATGGCATGTGACGTTTGTGCTCAAAATAGTCAGTTCATGATTTTTTTCCAAAGTTGCATGACTATATGCTTCAGAATGCAAGGGCTGTAACAAACCCCTCAGGAGGTTAGTACTCAGAGGCAGCCTTCTAGTAATGCTTAAAGACGTGTATCATCTATACGATTGTTCCCCCTAATGAAACTGCTTAAGAGAAAATAGGCTGAAAGCACAGCACACTTTGTCCTATTCTGAGACTGTCTGCCTCACCACGAGTTTGGCGGTAACCCTTAAATGCGGCAGTAACGCTATTACCGCCGCATTTAAGGGTCTGCCAAATCACGGGCTTAGCGGATTTACCCCCAGCTCTGAGGGCAAATCCGCAGTGATTTTTCTGATTTTCAGCGCTATTAGCGCCACCAGTTATACCGCCAAACATTCCCCATTGGGCCCAATGGGGAATGGGAAATTCCCGAATGGGCCCAATGGGGAATGGGAAATTCCCGAAAGGGCCCAATGGGGAATGGGGACTTACCGTTCCGCCAAACCCGTGATCTGGCGCTAATAGCACTGGGAGGTTTGGCGGTAGGGCTAATAGCCCCGGCGGAAATACAGCTGGGGTTAGCGCCCAACTCGTGATGAGGCCCCTGTGTGTTAAAAGTCTATTTGGGTCCTTGATGTTGAATTTGCATGACACCTCTACCACTCCCTCCTTCTTCTATCCATGAGGCGCCTGATTTAGTGAGTCCATGCTCTGCCTCCAGATGTTCCAGCAGGGCTCTTCTAGCATAACTCTGACCTGTGTGGGATGAGTGTTCGGGTTCAGATGTTTTCATCAATACTTCTTCCTGCTAGGCCTCAATGTTTTAACTGTTATGCCAGAGAATGTTGTGTGCAGCCCGAAACTAGCTGTAAGCAGGAAACAGCCCTACTTCCAGTGCCAAGTTAGTGACTCGTAGTCCTTTGGGCATTATGGTTGCCTGAGTGCATCATGCAGCCACATTATTATGGATGATGCCACTGCTATTGTCGTAATTGATAAGAGTGAAAAGGATGCTGTTTGGCACCCCCTGCTGGCCAGCACCTAGCAGTAGTGCAAATTAAGATTATTCTGTTAAATGTAATCTTCAAACAAACAACATACAGTATAGTTAAAAGGGCTTTTCTCCTCTTTTTATATTTGCTATGAGGCCATCTTTACATTATGAACGCTACTCATGAATTTAGAAGACTTGTGTTCTTTATTGTTTATTATTAACTTGAAAAATATTGTTTTTACATGTTTAAACATTTATAAAAACATTTACATTTGCTAAATTTCATGCATGTCTTATTTTACACTCCTGGTGCTAATCTGCAGATGGGGTTCCTTTATTAGGCTGCAACATAGTCCACTTCTAAAGTGCGTTTCTATCACTGTGCCCCCCGTGATGTGCTTTTATAGACAGTACATTTGAAAAACAAACATTTCTAAGTGGAAACATTACATACAATTTCAAAAATGAAGCAAATACATTGGACATAACTTTATGTATTTATTTATTTATTTTTGGATTTGTAAAGCGCACTGCAGCCCTCTAGGCAACTTTGGCTGCTTGCTCATTAGGGAAAGGGGCAACCGTGGTTTAATTCGAATCATAGTACATAAAGATGGCAGCACTAAGAAAAAGTGGAGCAAAGAGACCTTTCACATTAATCTTCTGTTTTCATAACAGGGAAGGGTGCAAACCAGGCTTGCTCCAAATTTAGCAGGGTGCATATTCCCTGAAAAGTTGAACCAAGGCAAGCAAGATAACAGATTTTTTAATTTTTGCGTTTTGCGCAATGATTTCTATAACAAATACATTGTTCTTACTACATTTGTTTTTATCCATTTATTGTTACTTTAAGTAGCAAACATAGTTCCCAATCAATTGACATCATTTTTGCTCCAGTTAAAAATCCTTTAGTTAGTATGGTTGAGAATAAAACGGTTTGCTTCATTTCTAACTATGCAGTTCTGCAAAACAGATTCAAAATTGAATTTGCTCCTTTGTTTCTGGAATGCAAACTATTTGTAATCTGACCTGATGTTTTCTACTATCGAGTGCACTATTCCCCTGTGCAATTTAAGCATGCTTAGAGCATAACTACACAGAAATGCAATTTAACACAACACGCTGAATTTGCAACCCTCATTGCGGTTTGTCTAATCCAGGCCTGTGGTGTCGCATCCTTTGCCAAAGCCCTCTTTTTCATTTAGGTGTTTCCGCAAATCCTAGCATCTCAGAATGACGTCACTTAAGTCAATAGTGGGCATATGAAAAAGCACAAGATCTGCAACTTTCAGAATTGATCATTTTCATATTTGAGATTTTTGTATTGCATATGTTTAAAATACAACAGAAATGTAACCTTTGCAAATATTAAATAGAATCATATTAAAATGTCATTATGCATCATATCACAATCGTTATAATATCAAACTAAATGATGGACGTTAGTTGCAACTAAGACAGTCTTGTAAGGTGTTTCACAGAGAATGAACAATCCTTATGGCTACATTACGATGCTTCAATTTGGCATAATCGGCACTTCAACTTCAAAATAAAAGTCTACATTGGTATAGTTGGATAGCAAGAGGAATTTTAAGGGTGGGCAACATTCTAAAGGAAGGCAGAATATTGGAGTTTGAGGAACTGCAAAGAAGATTTAGCCTGGGAAGAAGAGAGTTAAGCCGTTATGTAGAGCTCCGATCACGGTTGACCCAGAGAAGTAATATGCTTGATAAAGCATAGGAATAAAGGCCAGGAATGTGTAAACTATTAGATGGGTTGGATACAGGGTGTCTACTTATATGAATTGTATACCTATAGAACATGTTCATGTAGAATCCTGGACACAATTCAGAGAAGCATGGTCAGAAGATATAAAGTCTACAGATATCTGAGGAGTAGTGGGAAGATTTACTCAGAGGTGGCCCAAGAGCTAAGACGGTACATGTTTGAGATTAATAAGACAAAAAATGATAGGGGTTTTTTACTGGACTCGGCAAGAATGCATACATTAGAATTGATGGGCAACAATGTGTGTTGGGGCTGTGGGAGTGATAGAGGTAAATTGTTGCATCTGCTTTGGCATTGTTCACGAATATGTGTTTTTTGGAAGGATGTTTTAGTCAGAATAGATATGGGGCCTCATTACACTATTAGCACCTTGGTCCATGCCAGTAAAATACCGGCACTGCCTTGGAGGAAAGGGGAATTACCGCCCTATTCCAAGGTTGGCGGGGCGGTAATTCCCCCTTCCCCCATTGCCCTTCCCCATTCCCATTTTTGCCCCATAGGGCATAATGGGAATGGGAAAGGTGCTAATCACGGCACCGCAAATTGCGGTACCGTAATTAGCTCCCTGGTCCCTTTGCGGGTTGGTTTGTAACGCCTGCAAAAAGCAGGCGTTAAATTCTCCAACCCGCAAAGGGACCTCGTAGTAAGGCGGTAAGGATTTACCGGTACCGGTAAAATACCGGTACCGGTAAACCCTTACCGCCTACCATGTAATGAGGCCCATGGTCTTGAATATTGCTTTTCCTAGGTCAGCTATGTATGTGATCTTACTGACTATTAGTGGCAGATACTCAATTGCAGTAGGATAGGGTGGGTGGTGGTAAAGAGAGTGAAGGTAAGGTGGGGCAAGAGAGAGTGGAGGTTTGGTGGGTGCATGTGGGTAAAGAGAGTGGAAGTAGGGTGGGTGTGGTAGAGAGAGTGGAGGTAGGGTGGGTGGGGTAGAGAGAGTGGTGGGTTGGTGGGTAAAGAGAATGGGGGTAGTGTGGGAGTGGAGAGAGTGTAGGAAGGGTGGGTGGGTGTAGGGATAGGGTTGGTGGAGGTAAAGAGAGTGGAGTTAGGGTGGGTGGTTAGGTTGTAGCGAGAGTTGTGGTATGGTGGGTGGGGTACAGAGAATGGAGGTAGGGTGGATGGGGTAGAGAGAGTGGAGAGTGGGTGGGTGGGACTACAGTGAGTGGAGGTAGAGGATTGGGCGAGAGTTTAGAGAGTAGAAATAGGGTGGGTGGTTAGGTTGTAGAAAGAGTGGTGGAAGTGGTGGGTTGTGGGGTACAGAGAGTGGATTTAGGGTAGGTGGGGGAAGAGAGAGTGGAGGTCGGGTGGGTAGGGGTAGAGACAGTGGAGGTAGGGTGGATGTTTGGGGTAGAGAGGGTGGAGGTAGGGTGAGTGGGTGTGAATATAGTGGAGGTAGGGTGGGTGGGGGTAGAGAGAGTGGAGGTAGGGTGGGTGTAGAGAGAGTGGATGTAGTGTGGGTGGGGGTAGAGAGAGTAGAGGTAGGGTGGGTGTAGAGAGTGGAGGTAGTGTGGGTGGGGGTAGAGAGAGTGGAGGTAGGGTGGGTGTAGAGAGAGTGGAGGTAGGGTGGGTGTGGGTAGTGAGAGTGGGTGGTATGGTGGGTCTGTGGGGGTAAATAGGGTAGAAGGGGTTTGGAGGGTGGATGTAGAGAAGTGAGGATTGGGTGGGTGGATGGGGTAGGGAGAGTGGGTATAGGGTAGGTGTGTAGAGAGAGTGGGGATGGAGGGGGTTGAGAAAGTGGTGTAGTGTGGGTGGGAGTAAGGTGGGTGGTGGTGGATGAGTGGGTGGGGCTGGAGAAGGTGGAGGTAGTGAGTGGAGGTAGGGTGAGTGCATGGGGGTAGATTGAATGGCCGTAAGGTGGGTCAGTGGGGATGAACGTGTGGAGGTAGGGTAGGTGGGTGGGGTAGTGAGTGGAGGTTGGGTGGGGAGAGAAAGAGGGTTGGGTGGGCGGAGGTAGAGAAAATGTGGGTAGGAGAGTGTGGGGAGGGTGGGGCTAGCAAGAGTGGCGGTAGGGTGGGTGTGGATACAGAGAGTGGAGGTAGGGTGGGTGGGGTAGAGAGAGTAGATGTTGAGTGGGTGGGGGTACAGTGAGTGGATGTAGGGTGGGGTAGAGAGTATAGGTAGGATGGGTGGGTTGGAGAAAGTGGGGGTAGTGTGGGTGGGTGGGGGTAAAGAGAGTGGAGATAGTGTAGGTGGGTGGGGGTAGAGAGAGTGGAGGTAGGGTGGGTGGCTGGGGGGGTAGAGAGAGTGGAGGTAGGGTGGGTGGGTGGCGGTAGAGAAAGTGGAGGTAGGGTGGGTGGGTGGGGATAGAGAGAGTGGAGGTAGGGTGGGTGGGTGGGAGGCAGAGAGAGTGGAGGTATGGTAGAGAGAGTGGAGGTAGGGTGGGTGGGGGTAGAGAGAGTGGAGGTAGGGTGGGTGGGGGTAGAGAGAGTGGAGGTAGGGTGGGTGGGTGGGGGTAGAGAGAGTGGAGGTAGGGTGGGTGGGTGGGGGTAGAGAGAGTGGAGGTTGGGTGGGTGGGGGTAGAGAGAGTGGAGGTAGGGTGGGTGGGTGGGGGTAGAGAGAGTGGAGGTAGGGTGGGTGGGGGTAGAGAGAGTGGAGGTAGGGTGGGTGGGTGGGGGTAGAGAGAGTGGAGGTAGGGTGGGTGGGTGGGTGGGGGTAGAGAGAGTGGAGGTAGGGTGGGTGGGTGGGTGGGGTTAGGGGGGTAGAGAGAGTGGAGGTAGGGTGGGTGGGTGGGGGTAGAGAGAGTGGAGGTAGGGTGGGTGGGTGGGGGTAGAGAGAGTGGAGGTAGGGTGGGTGGGTGGGGGTAGAGAGAGTGGAGGTAGGGTGGGTGGGTGGCGGTAGAGAGAGTGGAGGTAGGGTGGGTGGAAGGGGGTAGAAAGAGTGGAGGTAGGGTGGTGGGTGGAGGTAGAAAGAGTGGAGGTAGGGTGGGTGGGTGGGGGTAGAAAGAGTGGAGGTAGGGTGGGTGGGTGGGGGTAGAAAGAGTGGAGGTAGGGTGGGTGGGTGGGGGTAGAAAGTGTGGAGGTAGGGTGGGTGGGTGGGGGTAGAAAGAGTGGAGGTAGGGTGGGTGGGTGGGGGTAGAAAGAGTGGAGGTAGGGTGGGTGGGTGGGGGTAGAGAGAGTGGAGGTAGGGTGGGTGGGTGGGGGTAGAGAGAGTGGAGGTAGGGTGGGTGGGTGGGGGTAGAGAGAGTGGAGGTAGGGTGGGTGGGTGGGGGTAGAGAGAGTGGAGGTAGGGTGGGTGGGTGGGGGTAGAGAGAGTGGAGGTAGGGTGGGTGGGTGGGGGTAGAGAGAGTGGAGGTAGGGTGGGTGGGTGGGGGTAGAGAGAGTGGAGGTAGGGTGGGTGGGTGGGGGTAGAGAGAGTGGAGGTAGGGTGGGTGGGTGGGGGTAGAGAGAGTGGAGGTATTGTAGAGAGAGTGGAGGTAGGGTGGGTGGGTGGGGGTAGAGAGAGTGGAGGTAGGGTGGGTGGAAGGGGGTAGAAAGAGTGGAGGTAGGGTGGGTGGAAGGGGGTAGAAAGAGTGGAGGTAGGGTGGGTGGGTACTGGTAGAGAGAGTGGAGGTAGGGTGGGTGGGTGGGGGTAGAGAGAGTGGAGGTAGGGTGGGTGGGTGGGGGTAGAGAGAGTGGAGGTAGGGTGGGTGGGTGGGGGTAGAGAGAGTGGAGGTAGGGTGGGTGGGTGGGGGTAGAGAGAGTGGAGGTAGGGTGGGTGGGTGGGGGTAGAGAGAGTGGAGGTAGGGTGGGTGGGTGGGGGTAGAGAGAGTGGAGGTAGGGTGGGTGGGTGGGGTTAGAGGGATTGAAAGTGGGGAGGGTGGGTGTCGGTAGAGAGAGTGGAGGTAGGGTGGGTGGGTGTCAGTAGAGAGAGTGGAGGTAGGGTGGGTGGGTGGTTAGTAGAGAGAGTGGAGGTAGGGTGGGTGGGTGGGAGTAGAGAGAGTGGAGGTAGGGTGGGTGGGTGGGGGTAGAGAGAGTGGCGGTAGGGTGGGTGGGTGGGTGTGGGTAGAGAGAGTGGAGGTAGGGTGGGTGGGTGGGTGTGGGTAGAGAGAGTGGAGGTAGGGTGGGTGGGTGGGGTAGAGAGAGTGGAGGTAGGGTGGGTGGGTGGGGTAGAGAGAGTGGAGGTAGGGCGGGTGGGTGGGGTAGAGAGAGTGGAGGTAGGGCGGGTGGGGTAGAGAGAGTGGAGGTAGGGCGGGTGGGGTAGAGAGAGTGGAAGTAGGGCGGGTGGGAGGGGTAGAGAGAGTGGAGGTTTTAGAGAGAGTGGAGGTAGGGCGGGTGGGTGGGGTAGAGAGAGTGGAGGTAGGGCGGGTGGGGTAGAGAGAGTGGAAGTAGGGCGGGTGGGAGGGGTAGAGAGAGTGGAGGTTTTAGAGAGAGTGGAGGTAGGGCGGGTGGGTGGGGTAGAGAGAGTGGAGGTAGGGCGGGTGGGTGGGGTAGAGAGAGTGGGGGTAGGGCGGGTGGGTGGGGTAGAGAGAGTGGAGGTAGGGCGGGTGGGTGGGGTAGAGAGAGTGGAGGTAGGGCGGGTGGGTGGGGTAGAGAGAGTGGCGGTAGGGCGGGTGGGTGGGGTAGAGAGAGTGGCGGTAGGGCGGGTGGGTGGGGTAGAGAGAGTGGAGGTAGGGCGGGTGGGTGGGGTAGAGAGAGTGGAGGTAGGGCGGGTGGGTGGGGTAGAGAGAGTGGAGGTAGGGCGGGTGGGTGGGGTAGAGAGAGTGGAGGTAGGGCGGGTGGGTGGGGTAGAGAGAGTGGGGGTAGAGAGAGTGGAGGTAGGGCGGGTGGGTGGGGGTAGAGAGAGTGGAGGTAGGGCGGGTGGGTGGGGGTGGAGAGAGTGGAGGTAGGGCGGGTGGGTGGGGGTAGAGAGAGTGGAGGTAGGGCGGGTGGGTTGGGGTAGAGAGAGTGGAGGTGGGGCGGGTGGGTGGGGGTAGAGAGAGTGGAGGTGGGGCGGGTGGGTGGGGGTAGAGAGAGTGGAGGTGGGGCGGGTGGGTGGGGGTAGAGAGAGTGGAGGTGGGGCGGGTGGGTGGGGGTAGAGAGAGTGGAGGTGGGGCGGGTGGGTGGGGGTAGAGAGAGTGGAGGTGGGGCGGGTGGGTGGGGGTAGAGAGAGTGGAGGTGGGGCGGGTGGGTGGGGGTAGAGAGAGTGGAGGTGGGGCGGGTGGGTGGGGGTAGAGAGAGTGGAGGTGGGGCGGGTGGGTGGGGGTAGAGAGAGTGGAGGTGGGGCGGGTGGGTGGGGGTAGAAAGAGTGGAGGTGGGCCGGGTGGGTGGGGGTAGAGAGAGTGGAGGTGGGGCGGGTGGGTGGGGGTAGAGAGAGTGGAGGTGGGGCGGGTGGGTGGGGGTAGAGAGAGTGGAGGTGGGGCGGGTGGGTGGGGGTAGAGAGAGTGGAGGTGGGGCGGGTGGGTGGGGGTAGAGAGAGTGGAGGTGGGGCGGGTGGGTGGGGGTAGAGAGAGTGGAGGTGGGGCGGGTGGGTGGGGGTAGAGAGAGTGGAGGTGGGGCGGGTGGGTGGGGGTAGAGAGAGTGGAGGTGGGGCGGGTGGGTGGGGGTAGAGAGAGTGGAGGTGGGGCGGGTGGGTGGGAGTAGAGAGAGTGGAGGTGGGGCGGGTGGGTGGGAGTAGAGAGAGTGGAGGTGGGGCGGGTGGGTGGGAGTAGAGAGAGTGGAGGTGGGGCGGGTGGGTGGGAGTAGAGAGAGTGGAGGTGGGGCGGGTGGGTGGGAGTAGAGAGAGTGGAGGTGGGGCGGGTGGGTGGGAGTAGAGAGTGTGGAGGTGGGGCGGGTGGGTGGGGATAGAGAGAGTGGAGGTGGGGCGGGTGGGTGGGGGGTAGAGAGAGTGGAGGTGGGGCGGGTGGGTGGGGGGTAGAGAGAGTGGAGGTGGGGCGGGTGGGTGGGGGGTAGAGAGAGTGGAGGTGGGGCGGGTGGGTGGGGGGTAGAGAGAGTGGAGGTGGGGCGGGTGGGTGGGGGTAGAGAGAGTGGAGGTGGGGCGGGTGGGTGGGGGTAGAGAGAGTGGAGGTGGGGCGGGTGGGTGGGGGTAGAGAGAGTGGAGGTGGGGCGGGTGGGTGGGGGTAGAGAGAGTGGAGGTGGGGCGGGTGGGTGGGGGTAGAGAGAGTGGAGGTGGGGCGGGTGGGTGGGAGTAGAGAGAGTGGAGGTGGGGCGGGTGGGTGGGAGTAGAGAGAGTGGAGGTGGGGCGGGTGGGTGGGAGTAGAGAGAGTGGAGGTGGGGCGGGTGGGTGGGAGTAGAGAGAGTGGAGGTGGGGCGGGTGGGTGGGAGTAGAGAGAGTGGAGGTGGGGCGGGTGGGTGGGAGTAGAGAGAGTGGAGGTGGGGCGGGTGGGTGGGAGTAGAGAGTGTGGAGGTGGGGCGGGTGGGTGGGGGTAGAGAGAGTGGAGGTGGGGCGGGTGGGTGGGGGGTAGAGAGAGTGGAGGTGGGGCGGGTGGGTGGGGGTAGAGAGAGTGGAGGTGGGGCGGGTGGGTGGGGGGTAGAGAGAGTGGAGGTGGGGCGGGTGGGGGGTAGAGAGAGTGGAGGTGGGGCGGGTGGGTGGGGGTAGAGAGAGTGGAGGTGGGGCGGGTGGGTGGGGGTAGAGAGAGTGGAGGTGGGGCGGGTGGGTGGGGGTAGAGAGAGTGGAGGTGGGGCGGGTGGGTGGGGGTAGAGAGAGTGGAGGTGGGGCGGGTGGGTGGGGGTAGAGAGAGTGGAGGTGGGGCGGGTGGGTGGGGGTAGAGAGAGTGGAGGTGGGGCGGGTGGGTGGGGGTAGAGAGAGTGGAGGTGGGGCGGGTGGGTGGGGGTAGAGAGAGTGGAGGTGGGGCGGGTGGGTGGGGGTAGAGAGAGTGGAGGTGGGGCGGGTGGGTGGGGGTAGAGAGAGTGGAGGTGGGGCGGGTGGGTGGGGGTAGAGAGAGTGGAGGTGGGGCGGGTGGGTGGGGGTAGAGAGAGTGGAGGTGGGGCGGGTGGGTGGGGGTAGAGAGAGTGGAGGTGGGGCGGGTGGGTGGGGGTAGAGAGAGTGGAGGTGGGGCGGGTGGGTGGGGGTAGAGAGAGTGGAGGTGGGGCGGGTGGGTGGGGGTAGAGAGAGTGGAGGTGGGGCGGGTGGGTGGGGGTAGAGAGAGTGGAGGTGGGGCGGGTGGGTGGGGGTAGAGAGAGTGGAGGTGGGGCGGGTGGGTGGGGGTAGAGAGAGTGGAGGTGGGGCGGGTGGGTGGGGGTAGAGAGAGTGGAGGTGGGGCGGGTGGGTGGGGGTAGAGAGAGTGGAGGTGGGGCGGGTGGGTGGGGGTAGAGAGAGTGGAGGTGGGGCGGGTGGGTGGGGGTAGAGAGAGTGGAGGTGGGGCGGGTGGGTGGGGGTAGAGAGAGTGGAGGTGGGGCGGGTGGGTGGGGGTAGAGAGAGTGGAGGTGGGGCGGGTGGGTGGGGGTAGAGAGAGTGGAGGTGGGGCGGGTGGGTGGGGGTAGAGAGAGTGGAGGTGGGGCGGGTGGGTGGGGGTAGAGAGAGTGGAGGTGGGGCGGGTGGGTGGGGGTAGAGAGAGTGGAGGTGGGGCGGGTGGGTGGGGGTAGAGAGAGTGGAGGTGGGGCGGGTGGGTGGGGGTAGAGAGAGTGGAGGTGGGGCGGGTGGGTGGGGGTAGAGAGAGTGGAGGTGGGGCGGGTGGGTGGGGGTAGAGAGAGTGGAGGTGGGGCGGGTGGGTGGGGGTAGAGAGAGTGGAGGTGGGGCGGGTGGGTGGGGGGGGTAGAGAGAGTGGAGGTGGGGCGGGTGGGTGGGGGTAGAGAGAGTGGAGGTGGGGCGGGTGGGTGGGGGTAGAGAGAGTGGAGGTGGGGCGGGTGGGTGGGGGTAGAGAGAGTGGAGGTGGGGCGGGTGGGTGGGGGTAGAGAGAGTGGAGGTGGGGCGGGTGGGTGGGGGTAGAGAGAGTGGAGGTGGGGCGGGTGGGTGGGGGTAGAGAGAGTGGAGGTGGGGCGGGTGGGTGGGGGTAGAGAGAGTGGAGGTGGGGCGGGTGGGTGGGGGTAGAGAGAGTGGAGGTGGGGCGGGTGAGTGGGGGTAGAGAGAGTGGAGGTGGGGCGGGTGGGTGGGGGTAGAGAGAGTGGAGGTGGGGCGGGTGGGTGGGGGTAGAGAGAGTGGAGGTGGGGCGGGTGGGTGGGGGTAGAGAGAGTGGAGGTGGGGCGGGTGGGTGGGGGTAGAGAGAGTGGAGGTGGGGCGGGTGGGTGGGGGTAGAGAGAGTGGAGGTGGGGCGGGTGGGTGGGGGTAGAGAGAGTGGAGGTGGGGCGGGTGGGTGGGGGTAGAGAGAGTGGAGGTGGGGCGGGTGGGTGGGGGTAGAGAGAGTGGAGGTGGGGCGGGTGGGTGGGGGTAGAGAGAGTGGAGGTGGGGCGGGTGGGTGGGGGTAGAGAGAGTGGAGGTGGGGCGGGTGGGTGGGGGTAGAGAGAGTGGAGGTGGGGCGGGTGGGTGGGGGTAGAGAGAGTGGAGGTGGGGCGGGTGGGTGGGGGTAGAGAGAGTGGAGGTGGGGCGGGTGGGTGGGGGTAGAGAGAGTGGAGGTGGGGCGGGTGGGTGGGGGTAGAGAGAGTGGAGGTGGGGCGGGTGGGTGGGGGTAGAGAGAGTGGAGGTGGGGCGGGTGGGTGGGGGTAGAGAGAGTGGAGGTGGGGCGGGTGGGTGGGGGTAGAGAGAGTGGAGGTGGGGCGGGTGGGTGGGGGTAGAGAGAGTGGAGGTGGGGCGGGTGGGTGGGGGTAGAGAGAGTGGAGGTGGGGCGGGTGGGTGGGGGTAGAGAGAGTGGAGGTGGGGCGGGTGGGTGGGGGTAGAGAGAGTGGAGGTGGGGCGGGTGGGTGGGGGTAGAGAGAGTGGAGGTGGGGCGGGTGGGTGGGGGTAGAGAGAGTGGAGGTGGGGCGGGTGGGTGGGGGTAGAGAGAGTGGAGGTGGGGCGGGTGGGTGGGGGTAGAGAGAGTGGAGGTGGGGCGGGTGGGTGGGGGTAGAGAGAGTGGAGGTGGGGCGGGTGGGTGGGGGTAGAGAGAGTGGAGGTGGGGCGGGTGGGTGGGGGTAGAGAGAGTGGAGGTGGGGCGGGTGGGTGGCGGTAGAGAGAGTGGAGGTGGGGCGGGAGGGTGGGGGTAGAGAGAGTGGAGGTGGGGCGGGTGGGTGGGGGTAGAGAGAGTGGAGGTGGGGCGGGTGGGTGGGGGTAGAGAGAGTGGAGGTGGGGCGGGTGGGTGGGGGTAGAGAGAGTGGAGGTGGGGCGGGTGGGTGGGGGTAGAGAGAGTGGAGGTGGGGCGGGTGGGTGGGGGTAGAGAGAGTGGAGGTGGGGCGGGTGGGTGGGGGTAGAGAGAGTGGAGGTGGGGCGGGTGGGTGGGGGTAGAGAGAGTGGAGGTGGGGCGGGTGGGTGGGGGTAGAGAGAGTGGAGGTGGGGCGGGTGGGTGGGGGTAGAGAGAGTGGAGGTGGGGCGGGTGGGTGGGGGTAGAGAGAGTGGAGGTGGGGCGGGTGGGTGGGGGTAGAGAGAGTGGAGGTGGGGCGGGTGGGTGGGGGTAGAGAGAGTGGAGGTGGGGCGGGTGGGTGGGGGTAGAGAGAGTGGAGGTGGGGCGGGTGGGTGGGGGTAGAGAGAGTGGAGGTGGGGCGGGTGGGTGGGGGTAGAGAGAGTGGAGGTGGGGCGGGTGGATGGCGGTAGAGAGAGTGGAGGTGGGGCGGGTGGGTGGGGGTAGAGAGAGTGGAGGTGGGGCGGGTGGGTGGGGGTAGAGAGAGTGGAGGTAGGGCGGGTGGGTGGGCTAGAGAGAATGGAGGTAGGGCGGGTGGGTGGGGCTAGAGAGAATGGAGGTAGGGCGGGTGGGTGGGGCTAGAGAGAATGGAGGTAGGGCGGGTGGGTGGGGCTAGAGAGAATGGAGGTAGGGCGGGTGGGTGGGGCTAGAGAGAATGGAGGTAGGGCGGGTGGGTGGGGCTAGAGAGAATGGAGGTAGGGCGGGTGGGTGGGGGTAGAGAGAATGGAGGTAGGGCGGGTGGGTGGGGGTAGAGAGAATGGAGGTAGGGCGGGTGGGTGGGGGTAGAGAGAATGGAGGTAGGGCGGGTGGGTGGGGAAGAGAGAATGGAGGTAGGGCGGGTGGGTGGGGGTAGAGAGAGTGGAGGCAGGGAGGGTGGGTAGGTGGGTGTAGAGAGAGTGGAGGCAGGGAGGGAGGGTGGGGGTAGAGAGAGTGGAGGCAGGGAGGGAGGGTGGGGATAGAGAGAGTGGAGGTAGGGTAGGTTGGTGGGGGTAGGGTAGGTGGGTGGGGGTAGAGTGAGTGGAAGTAGGGTGGGTGGGTGGGGGTAGAGTGAGTGGAAGTAGGGTGGGTGGGTGGGGGTAGAGTGAGTGGAAGTAGGGTGGGTGGGTGGGGGTAGAGTGAGTGGAAGTAGGGTGGGTGGGGGTACAGAGAGTGCCAGTAGGGTGGGCTAGTGGGGGTAGAGAGTTAGGAGGTAGGGTTGGTGGTGGTAGAGAGAATGGAGATAGGTTGGGTGGTTGGAATAGAGAGAATGGAGGTATGGTAGAGAGAATGGAGGTAGAATGGGTGAGTGGGATTGAGAGAGTGGAGATATGGTGAGTGCGTGAGGGTAGATTGAGTGACCGTACAGTGGGTCAGTGGATCAGAAAGCATAGAGGTAGTATAGGTGGGTGGGGTAGTGCGAGTGGAGGTTGGGCAGGTGGGGCGAGAAAGGGGGTAGGAAGGGTGGGTGGAGGTAGAGAAAATGGGTAACAGGTAATATTATCCCCACCAATAATATCACCATATATATGGTCGTGGGGTAAGGCCATAGGCAATATTATTAGTGGGGATAATTTATGGGGTTATTGGCACCAGGGGTTGCGGTGGTATAACCCGCTCCATTAAACAAATGATGGGGGTTTCTGATGTGTCCCCTTGCAGGTTCCATGGCTAAATATCACCACAAAAATATAGCGATATTTTTGTATGGCGATATTTTTGCAGGGATATAACACATGGAACCCGAAAATGGGCATAGGGGAGGGTGGGTGGCTGTTGGTAGAGAGAATGGGGGTAGGGTAGGTGAGTGAGGGTAGGGTGGGGCTAGAGAGAGTGGAGGTAGGGTGGGGGTGAGTAGAGAGAGTGGAGGTAGGGTGGGTGTGGTAGAAAGAGTGGATGTTGGGTGGGTGGTGGTATGGAGAGTGGAGGTAGGGTGGGGTAGAGAGCATGTAGATAGGTTGGGTGGGGTAGAGTGTGTGGAGGTAGCTTTGGTGGAGGTAGAGGGAATGGATGTTGGGTGGGTGGAGGTAGAGAGAGTGGGGAGTTGGTGCGTGCGGTAGAACGAGTGGAGGGTTTGTGGGTGGGGGTAGAGAGATTTGGGAGGTTGGTGGGTGGGGCTACTGGGGGTAAAGAGAGTGGGTAGTGGGGGAGTTTAGAGAGTGTAGGAAGGGTGGGTGTGTGTAGGTTGGGTGGGTGGGATTGGGTGAGGGTAGAGAGTTTGGAGATACGATGGGTGGTTGGGTTGCAGAGGGACTGGTGGTAGAGAGAGTGGAGATAGGGTGGGTGAGTGGTGGTACCAGGCTTCAGCCAACATCTCAATGGGTGCTCAACGCATAACAGGCTTCAGATTCGTCTCAATAGGTGCTCAACGCATACCAGGCTGCAGCCACTTCTCAATGGGTGCTCAACGCATACCAGGCTTCCTGTACTCTCTTATGTTTCACTTAAGCCTCTGCTAATCCTATCCACTAACCACAAATATTTCCGTGCACAAACTCAGCACTTACAAACCAACTAAGCCACTTACTTACTTACAGTTTTCTAACATCCCACTCACAAGATGGAAAACAATAGAACAATACACAATCATAATCATCAGAGACCATTGCAAGAGCGATAATAGGGGCCAAGCTGCACTATTGTCTATTGTTGTAGCCTACTGTTAGGTACCGGCAAGCTGGCCCTACAGAAACTACAACTGGTTCAGAACTGGGCTGTGAGAGTTGTAGTGGGGCTTTCAAAAGAGCAAACATGTTTCGGAGTCCAGGCAAGGGCTTCACTGGCTTGCAGTGGAGTCTAGAATTGAATTCAGAACCCTTGTTATAACCTTTAAGTGCAGAATGCAAATGATGCCTCCGTATCTTCAGTGTTACATCAACGATAAAGTAAATACCAGATTGTTAAGGTCTGGTTCTCATAATCTTCTGGAGCAACTTAGACCAAAAACTTCAAAGGAGGAGAACCTAGCTTTTGCGTTTAAAGCTCCCAATTTGTGGAACCAATTTCCAGACTATCTGCGCAAACATAAACTCCTTGCAACATTCAAGAAAGATCTCAAAACGTTTCTTTTTTCATGAGTCTGCCCTAGGGGGTAGCACTGTCCTAGAAGCATATTTTCAGCCGGCTTGATCTTTTGTCCCTTCCGTAAAGGGCTTTAGATAAGTATGCTGTAGCTTTTACAGGTGTCCACAGATGTTCTATGTCTTGTACTTCTGTTAGCGCCTTTATGCCTACGGGCCCATAGTGCGCAATATAAATATCATGCAATGTAATGTAATAACAAACTTACATACCAAATTCCCCAGCCAATCTGTGGGGTACTTTTGCCAGCCCCAACAGAAACCCCCCTACCACAAAAACCACATTTCCCCATTTCACGCAAAAGCGGCTGTGCTTTCTTTCACTGGCGCAGGGGTGGCAAGCTTTCAACACTGCCACTACAAAGAATGACTGCATTTGCTGCTTTCATCTAAATTCAGCACAAAATGACTTCTGCTCAAAACGGCATCACCTTTTTCTGTTCTGTCATGTTGAATACTAAAACTGCGCACATGACACCCAAGACAGCTTTGAAATTTACTCTTGATTTCATTTTCCACCAGGTTGTGTCCTTCAAGGAAACCCCTCCTGGCATGTTTTATTTCTGCTGAGTAGCAAGACGTGAGGCAAAAACATTCCCAGAGCAGCTGATGTACTGGGAAATCATTTGAAAAGAAAAGAATTCGGATTTCTACTGAAACACAGCTTGAATTTACTTTTGGAAACTTCAAAAGAAGCTCTCTGTCTCACTTGTTATCTGTCAGTTTCAAAGAAACCATTTCCCAAGCATATCCCTGTGTACATAAACTGACCAGATCCATAAAAAGCTTTCAGAAAGTTAATGCCATAGAAAATGTGTGCTACAGAAACCGCATTGGGAATCTCAAAATGAACTGAAATAAACACACGTGTGATATCTGCTTTTGAAAAAGCAAGAAAACTGCTCTTTTGAAAGCTAAATGTGAAATCTTCCTAATATTTGCACAGAAACAGTATTATAAGTGTGGGGCTGGGGTTGTTTAAATGTATATTATATTTATTTAAAAAAAGATTTGGGTTCTGGGGAAGAAAGAGAGAAAAAGAAAAAAAAAATGTCTCCAGAACCAGTTTGGTAAGGCAGGCACTTCGAAGGTATCCAGCCCCCATAAGATAGGAAGCCCCTTTACAAATATGAAAGGGCCAAGGTGTGGAAATTCACGACCTCGTCAGACTGGCTGGCATTTCCCCAGCAGGGGACAATGGACCAAGGGGAATTAGCACTTCACAAAGAAGTGTGAGTTCCCTTCCTTTCAAACTGGAGGACTTCAAAGGGGGAGTCATGGCAATCCCTGTTCAAGTTAACCAAGGGAAAACATTTGGCTGGGGGTTGGAAAGACGGACCCACTTTTGGGGACAAATCGGGCCAATTTGATTTAAAATACTTTTGACATTAAGACATTTATTTCAGTAATCTGAATAAGCAGTAATGTGAAATTATGACAGTTTTAATGGAATTTCTGTACAAGTAAAATAAGAGCATGTGGGTCTTCCTGACATGTGGTGAATGTGAACGGCAGTAAAAAAGGCTTTTCTGGGGAAAACGTAATTGGCACAGATATGAAACTTGATGAAAATGTGCCCAATACAATTAGGCGTATTTGGAGAATTTTAGATCAAATGTTTTCCATGAAAAACTGAGAAAGAGTGCCAAAAGGGCGAGGCAGCATCGCACAGACTGGGCGTTTGAACCAGCATATTCCTTGTGAAATATGGGATTTGCCTACCTGATTTTTATGATGGTGATGTTTGTAAAATATAAGGTTTTGTTCCATAACTTATTTTGGTAAAAGTAACTGTGGTGAAACAAAGCCAGTCATAAAACACCCACACTTAAACTGATGTCACTTTCTTGGAACCAATCCACCGGCATGGAGGAGGGGACACCGTTAGCCTGACCTATCCCGTCCAAGGGGTATGTTCAGCCTACTTCGACCCACATTGTAAAACTCATCTGATGCCCTCCTGCCTATATAAGAAGGGGGCATAGGGAGATTCAGGACATTAAAAATCCTGACATTCAATATTCACCCTGCAAGACTCCAAGACTCAAGAACCAGATCCAGAACCACCTATCCAGATCCAGGCAGAACCACTGATCCAGAACCATCTATCCTGATCTAGATCAAGGCAGAACCACCCATCTAGGTCCAGGCAGACCCATTAATCCAGGGAGAAAAGAAGAGAGGCTGCTGATCCCCTTTGGGAGAATCCAGAGACCAGACCCCTTTTGCCCAGCTGTTCCCATAAAGGAGAGTCCAGCCGCTGCCCAGTGACCAGACCCTGGCCTCGCTGTCCAGAGACCTGGCTAAGCTGTCCCAATAACCATCTCCAGTGCATTTTGTAAGTATCACCCTCCCCAGCACCAAAAAGCTGCATACACCAATCTTATCTTGCATTCTGTTCAAATCCTATAAGAAACCCTAGTAATTTCCCAGATTGTCAGCATCCTCTGTTTTATCCTGTTCTTAGAAGAATCCGGGTTAGTCTCCATGTGTTAGTGTAATTCTGTTCAAATCATTTCAGCTATTTGTGTAATTCCTTAGTACCATTTTTGAGAAAAAGTAATTATTTCACTGATAAAGAGGAATACGGCGCGAATTGGTTAAAATGACAAATTAACATCCTTGCGTGCAGTCTTTCTTAAATGATCTAGTCACTAAAATAAAGTCTCAGTTTGGTAAACAAAACCGAGTTTGCCCGTGAAATAGTTTTCTTTATAAAAATCCGATTTACCTTTCCTATAAAGAATCCCATACTGTCATCCCATAAAAAGTCATCCTTTCACTTCAATATCCTACCTGCTATGTGCCTTTGTAACTCATCAGAAAAACGATTTTGATTTTGACTGTTTAGTGCATTTTCTTAGCTGTTTGCTTGTTTAAATTCGTGAAAAAAGAAGAAATTGAAATTCTGCCACCTGTGATTTTTGCTGCATTGCTTTCATTCCAAAGTCGATTTTCTTACCTGTATTCATGTTGTTGTAGTTCCCTGCCTTATAGCTTGTAAGCTTTCTTGCCTTTTAGTACAGCCACGCAAATTCCTGTCCTATCCATTCTACCGCACATCTAAACTGACCTCTAATTATCCAGTGATTTCTAAGTGCCATTTTGCTCTTTTTTCAAGGGTGTTTCATGTCGTTTTGCCTCTCACTCTGGGGTGGTAAGTAAAATTTACAATCCAACTTTTCCCTCTTATTTGTGACTCCTTGCCACTCCTTTCCACCCACAAAAAACCCAGTTAGCAGGTGTCTGGGGGAGTGTTGCAGGAGGAGTGCCTAACAGTTGTGCCATTAATACGTATGACCAAAAAGTGACTTTGCATCCACATCCATTTAAATGTATGAGTCAACTGTGAGAAAGTTATATTTAGTATATCATAACATTTTGCTGCATATTATCACCCCACTGGTGATTGCTGCCCTAAATTTGATATGTTTGATTTTGAATTTGAATTTAAAAATAAATAAATATTTAATTATTACACACTGGCCTGGTTCATGGTCCATTGAGACACGGGGTGTTTGTCAAGGAGGGTGTGAGACGGGTTGGGGGCCTTCTCAAAGCAGAATCCATAATCAATCAAATTAAAAGTGTTTTTATTGTGTGCCACATCCCCAGCCAGTGGAAAGAGTCCTGGTCTGGAGTTTGCTGTGTCCTTAAATCCATGACAAATCATACCTGCGTAGTCTCTGGGTTTATCCCAGAGACTCTGGGCATTTGCTCTCTTCTTCGGGGAGGAGCATGGAAGCCCCTGGATTTCCAGCCCTTTCAGTAACTTTGCCCACATCTCGATGTGATTGGCTACTATCTTGTAGTCAATCACATTGAGGTATGGGCAGAGGAGCCCTGCTGCAGTGCCGGCGCTGCTTGCGCAAAGAAACAAGGAGTATGCTTGTCCCTGCACAGGTCTGAAAATCGAGTCATTCACGCCTCTAAGTTCCTTTTGCTTCTATTTCATGGCACAGACTTTCTGACCTCTGTGTAGCCGAAGCGCTGCAGTTACACAGGCTGCCTGTAGGTGTCAGCACTTCGGAAGTACTGACACCTGCTAGCAGCCTTTGTAACTGTGCAGCGCTACGGCTACATGGGCTGCTTGATGTGTCTGTACTCAGTAACATGAGGAGGGCTGGACTGGCCAACTTTCCTTTTGTTACGGAGTAAATAGTCAACACGCAGCAGGAAGTCAACGGTCACCTCCAGTTTCTGAGTACAGAGACATCAGCAGCAGGGTAACCTTGCATTCAAGGAGCCAGTGGTTAGAGAGTTGCCTACCCCTGGCTCTTTGGATGAAAGGACTGCCTTCTGTGTGTGAGCTGGGGCACACTGGTTTCACTGCTTTTGTTTAAAAGGAGGGGCTGGGAGCATTAAAGGTAATAATGCCAGTGCGCGCCAGCTCTAATTCTATTACTAGCACCCGCCCAAGGGGGGGCTCTGGTTAGGGGACATGGCCTAAGTACACCTACTTAGGCCACACCCCCTAAGAAGAGCCCCCCTTCGATTTGTAATCCCACTGAAAGCAGTGGCCTTAAGGTTAGTTTTACCGCATGGCATTCCTCACCCATGGAGACGAGAATGACTGCAGTTGTTAACCAAACAAGTTCCCAGACGGATTTAACATTTGTTTTTTATTTATGTATTTGTTCCTTTGTATGGCGTACCAAACCCAAGGGTATCTGGGCGCATTACATTTTAATTAACATATTAAACGTGTTAGCTAACTATAAGCCAGTGTTTTTCAAAGAAATTGCGCGGCGCGGTGGGCGCAGTTTCGGGGCGAAGGGAGCGGGGCATCCGATGACGTCATCCTCCGGGTTTTCCTTTATCAAATGTAGGCAGGTATGCAGCTAATGCATTCTAGCACCAAGGGCACACGTTCTTCTTTCTGTACACAAACACCTCAATGCTCTTACCACAAAGCACCTAGAAACTCGCACGCATGCGCAGCTTAGGGTACTTCGTGTATGCATGCTTCAACATGACAACACAATAATCTAGCGCTTTCACTCTCACTCCAACTAATCAAGCCCCATGCAGGCTGCACCTGGACCCCACGCAAATCACGGCCGTGCGAGAGATACAATTTAAAAGCACAACATTACATGAAATAACATTAAAGTATGTAGAGACATATCAATCCCCTCATTAGTGGAAATGCTGGGTTTGTGTTAGAATTATCCTTTAGGCCAACGTAGGTTTCAATCACTTTTTACAAGTAGATGGCCACGCGACGGTGACGGTCTTGAATGTCACCCTTCAGCATCTCATCTTTCAAGCAGTAATATATTCCCAATATTGCAGTTAAAAGGAGACATGTTAGGCTTCCAGTTACTACTTCTCCGGTAGTTTAAAAAAAATAATATCTCAAGGGAATGAGATGCACTTTTTCGAACAAATCCAAGATATAGTACATTTTCGTCATCAATTTATATAGCAATTAGGGTGTGATTGCTCTCTTTGGCTGCAGGGCCAACACTGATTTGCATATGGCTGGACACCTTCATCAATAGCGCAGACTAGGTAAACACGGATTGGCAATGACAACCGTTTGGGCTTTTGTTGCGGCATGGGAAATGTGCATGCCAGGCACTGCTGCCCTGTTATTAACTGGCCATTGATGGTAGCAGGTGCAAAATGGTGTCAATAACTGGGCATCAAATAGCAGTGCCTGGCAAATGCCTAATACTTACACAAAAGCCAACACTGTTAGCTTTGTCAAGCAATCCGTCCCACGAAGGAGGGACGTTCCTCAAGCTTCATATGCACAGAGGGCAACGCTTCCAGATTTCAGTGTCCATACCGGGAAGCCAGATTTTGACCTGCGCCTGCATCTTGTAGAAGCACCATAAGGGGTCAAGCACTCCAGATGCAGATCCCATATGAAGCTGGGACTTTAGCTCAGACACATGCGTGCAGAGAGACTCCAGAGTATAAAGCAATATTCACGATGGGTATATGGTGTTTTATTAGATTAATGAGTACATTTAAAAGAGGGTGCTTAGGTGAAATAATGTACAAAGTTCTACGAAATGTAACCCTTCTATTTTATGAAGGCAATTTAAAGATGGCCACTAATTTTGGCTTGGTTCTAAAGAGCTTCCTTAGAGGCAGTCATCCAAGATGGCAGCCTCCATGACAGAGCTCAGAGCTCAAAAAGTTCAGAGAATCGCAGGTATAGTTGGGAATATCCATAAGGATTAGAATGGCCAGGAGCTGGTAATGGGAGGGATTCAATAATCAAACAACAATCAAATGTCATCTCCATTGAAAAGCATTACATACTCTCATTCAAAGCCCATATTCAAAGCTTTTATGTTAAAGTTCTTATTTCAGCGCCACCTAATAGCCCAAACTAAAAAACAATTAGATGGAAGCTGTCTGGAAAAAAGGAAGTCGTTAAGATGAATTCAAAGCTCTCCATTCACATCATTTCTTTGTGGCTATATAGAAATAAAACAGACGACTGACACACAAAGTGGCACATCATACTATTTGTCAGTGTTACCACATGAAGCTCCCAGAGTTTAAGGCATAATCCTCACTATGCATTCACCTTCACAGCTGGGTCAAAGATAGATGGTCACAGCAAACAAAGTCATGATCAATTTGCCATTGAATCATACAGAATCTAGCATGTATAAAGCAAAGGCTACGGGCCAGAGTGAGAAAAGCCCAAATCACCCAAATAGGTGATTATTATACATGCCACAATATGTTCACATCTGGCATCTATGATTATCTAGCTTCTCATACTTTAGATAATTACTTCTTAAAAAATGCATTGAAACAGCTATAGTTTTGGCTGGTGTATAGCATTGGGCAGGTGTTTGTTAGGTAAAGGCATTAAATGGCCAGGTACACACACTGTTTGCCAGCTAGAGACATCATAAGCCCAGTGAGTAATGTTGTGTATTAGATTTGCAGATGGAGTGCTCTGGTACTCCCATCATATGGCAGGTATTGCCATCATGTCCCCAGTACTTACATCACAGCCCTGATACTTCTACCATTTCTATCCAATGTCCCTGTAGACACACCATGGCAAATATGCCCAGTAAGCGTAGCAATGTACCACTGCAGAGGGCATGGGGTGATTACATTATACCTACTTAGTGTGGAAATGGCAGATTCAATTTTGCCTAGCCAACAGTGTATTGTCACAGTCAATTACTCTCATATAATAAAGCAGTGACAGATGACATTATGCCCAGTAAGGAAATATTTAACGGGTTAGCACAGTAAAGGGAGATACAATTATGCCCAATCAAAATAGTGGCAGTGGCAGATTCTCTTCATGCCCAGTTATCACAGTGAAGGCAACCCCTGTCCCTAGTCAGAACAGCAGTGTCAGACTTCATTAGCCCAGTTAGCATGGTATGTTACATTCCATAGGTCCAGTATGCAGAATACGTTTGGATTCTGTATGCCCAGTTAACACCGCAGTGCTCAGCTAACTAACATGTATATGTGCCCATTAGCAGAGATTTGTCAGACCACACTGCAATAATGTAACTAATAATTGTAATTTCTCAGGGTCGCTTCCCACTTTCGGACCTCCAGAGAAAATAGTTGGGTATGGTTAGTAGGGGCTGGGTAAACCTCTATTTATTTTCTGACACTCAGTTCATTGGGAAGTGGCCTGGGTGTACCTTGATAGGACTATTGTGTATCTGGTTGATGCCTGTCATGGCGCGCATGAGGTTTGTGGGCCGTGCTGTGAACTACTGTCTTTGCTTCAACTGTGGGTTTGTGTGGCACCGTCATCAGTTACTGCTTTTCCAGGCTGTTGTTCTGGTCAATACGTTTGTTTCTGAGTTTTAAGTTATGTTGCAAGATGTGGAGGGTTCCTTGGGAGTCTGAAAAGGGTTGGTGGGGTGCAGTTTGAGGATCCAAGGAGCCAGGATTCAAAACACTGTATGGCACAAACCAGAAGCAGAAGATTGCTCTGGGGCGTATTATTGCAGGGTGCACTAAAAGGTGCACAAACTAAAATGTACTTTGTCCTGAAATACATGTTCAATATGTGGCTCCATTTTTGGATGAAATCAAAGTTTGCAATCCTTTTCCAACTGCTTCCTGGAAAAGTACCTGCCATTTTATGAGCAATTGATGGATTGTGGACTGATCATTGTCTGACAACTACCAGAATTGAGTGTTATAGCAACTTGTAGACCAGGGTTCTCAAACATGTTGCTCGGCAGTTGTTTTAGACAACAGCTCCCATTACGCCCATCACCACACTGATTATGTGGGCTGGAGCGAATGGGAGTTGTAGTCCATTGGAGTGCAAAGGTTTGCAGTCCGCTTTTGTAGAAGGAGGCAGTGACAGTGCACAATTCTCAAAATGAAAAGCACTGCCCCTGCTTCCCACCATTGTGCTGCCCTTCCTTCACACTATTGATTGGAGTATGCTGACCTTTATGGCCAAATACTAGAAGGATATCCACAAGGGCAGGTCGTGGCACGCCTGTCAGGACAAGATCCTTGTTGGCACAGGCCCACTCGCTAAGATACTAGAAATAGGAGAAGAGGACAGGGAAACCAACAGTGTTATCGACCCGCAAGTTGATTTCTCTGTACCTCAGGTTGCCTGGGACCTGAACCCGTTCCACGCCACTGCCCAGCAACTGTGATAAGGGGGCGGTGAATGGGAAGCCGCAGCAGGTGGAGCTGCCATGACCGAGCCGCTGAATTCTGGAACAGAGTGGGGATCTGTGGGCTAATCTGCTGTTGAATCCGCCTTACGGATGGAGCTGAAGAAGCCAGGTGGGAGTGGGTATCATACAACTTGCCCGCACGGCGCCCCTCGATGGAAGGGTGAGCGGCCATCGGAACTTAGTAATGCAGGTCCCCGGGCTTGCGCTCACACTTCCAATCGCGCCCGCGTTGCTGCAGCTCTGCGCTGCTGGCTCTTGAGAGCCTGTCCTTGCTATGATGATAGCTGCACACTGCGCTGCATGGTGAGAGATTAACAGTCTAAGAGATTAACACTCTAACTAATACACTTATGCTTGCATTTCTACAAACATGCATAGGTAAAGAATTGGTACTTATCTGCTGCTCGTGAGTTTGCTCAGGAGCAGTCAGGTTTCAACTACAAACAGACTGACAGTTTCCAGGAAATTGTAGTTCTTGTTGTTTGTGTTTTTCTAGGTTGAAACATTGGTTGTAAATTACAGCTCGAGTTGTACAGTAAGAGATCAAAGCCTAATAATTCACCTCTGTGTGTTTAATAGTTTCATGACTTTCCTCAATGATAGAATGGAAATTCTGAATTGTTTAAATCCTACATTGTGCACGTTGAAAGGCTGAATGTATTGTCTGGGAACATTGGAAATAGAAATAGGACTGTGAGCATCCCGTTCGGTAGCAAGTCAGTTTGTGCCTGTGAATGAGAGCTCAGTCACTGTCTTCCCCTCTGCCACACTGGCTTTTAGCCATGTTGTGGCATTTGAGTATTAAAAGTGCACATTATGCGTTGCCTGTATTGATCGAAAAATGTGAGTTTGTCTAAAGATGTAACACAGAAAAATACATAATGGCACCTGACTATATAAATCGAATTCTATGTCAAGACCGGAGGCTCGGATTATGCTTTCTCTCTTTACTTTAAACTCGAGCGGCATTGAAACTATTGCAAACCATATACAAATACCTTCATACAACATGTCAGGCCAACGGTGCGGCTTAAGTAGCTGTCGTACCGTAGGGACAACAATGCTGACTGGATGAATGCAGTACAGGAAGGAAACAACAAGCTGAACTACTGCAAATAATCAGGAATGTCACAGCCACAGGAATAAGCACATTTAATCTGGCTGCCAATAACCTATTCAATGGCAGTGATGGTTTTCTCTGATGCCAAGGATCAGTTTCACACCATAACACTTACAATGTGTTTGCATGTGATACAGTTTAAAGGGTAATTTAGAACTGCTACATAAACATGCTCATGTGGACATGTTGCTGGTCAATGGCCATGGCTGTGTGTTCATTTCTGTTTTGCCTATATTTAATTTGCTGGATGCATTGTTCCCATGCCGACGGGGCAGTACTAAATGAATGCCTTTTGACATGAAATATTATGTATGAGCACCTTCTTCACCTTAACCGCAAGGTGCAGTTTCATTGCGATTAGCGTCAACTCTTAGAAACGTGGTTCTTCATTTAAGAGCGTGCTCTTTTAGGAGGCATCCGTGCCCCCAACCTTCCTCCTTGAACAGGTATATTTAGCCTTTCATATGCTTGGGATTCCCAGTACATGCTGAGACTAGACCTCAAACTGCACCTTTTCCAGGGCATGAGCTGTGATTGACATCTGAGGCCGCCGTCCTGAGTCACTCCTGCGAATCATGGGTGCCCTCAGCAAGCAGGTGCGACTACGGAAATTAGTCATTCATGAGGGTGTCTCACCCACTCATAATAGCCTAACATATTCTTTAAGGTGCGGAACATCATACAACGGCTCTTGCTCAAGTGCTGTTATCGTCCGAAGTTGGGAGGTGATTTTGCAGGATTCCATGTCTTAAAATATCCATGGTTTTGCCGCCACAATCATGTAAAGGATGCAGGGGACAACCGCGCAACCTGCAAACACATTATACCATTTAAGGGGAGCGTGGGATACCCCCGCAACCCCTGCTCCCCTTAAATGGTATAATTGGGTACACCTTTACAGGGTCAAACCACAGCATTTTTGCCATGATTTATTTTACCGGTGACATTGTTGCCACAATTTTATTACCTGATATCATTTTGCAGTGACCACTTTTTTCCCACAATCCCCTTCTTGCGATAATAAAGTCCTTGTACTATATGTGTAAATATTTTGAGCCTGATTACAGGTTCGGAGGTAATAGTAAAACATCCTTCACCAAACAATGAGTTTCGTTACCGAAACGCTTCCTCGCCGCCTGCTTTTATTTGGCAGGAACTGCATCAATGTTCATAATGTGCATTTCAATTAATCGAAAGACCATGTTAATATACCACACATACAACCACACCACATATCAAGCCACACAATTAAAATCCTTGTGTGAGGTAAGAACAAACAAAAGTGAAAAGTTTCATTTAAACAACAGTATGGTTCCTATACAAGTCTGTACATACAAATATTACAATAGGGACACAGTGTGAATCTACACGTTAATTCATCACTCTACACAAGTCACGTATTGTGCCTGCTAAGCCACATCATTTCACTTTATATTCCTTAAATGCAAAAAAATTAAACACCCCTTCTCTTTTCAACAGCAGCCTTCATCAGGACAACCACATAATAGTCCATGTAAATAATGCGTCTTGCCTTCCAGGTGCAACTGGACAACCCTTCCACATCCTACTTGCCTGGCACTTTAAGAATGGCTGCAAGTGCAGCAATAACAATGACCACAGTGTGCTCACCTGTTCTCGTAGGAAAGATGTCCTCATTGTTAATCAGGTTCTCAATCCAGTCCATTAGCATACTCATGTACTTGGGTGCCGATACCTTTGTCGGCTTCTTGTATTTGTGGTCGTCCTGCCACCTATACTCATACCTCAGCCCCCCCGACATGTTGGGGCAACTCCGGTCTGTGCAAAACTCAGACATGGTCCCATAGATAAGGTTGATCCGGTTAAAGAAGTCGACCACATGCACAGCGATCCAGTCATTAATATTCTCTCCTGGCGGAAGCTGTACCACAGTCTTGAGATCCAGACCAGACTTTAGCGAGGCCTGCGCCTTCTTGTACAGTTCAAAGCGCTGAGTCCCTGGCTCAAATTTCTTTCGAGGACGAAATGTTTTATCTTTGTTGAAGACTTGTTTCAAGCACAGAGCCATCTTGGTTCGGGGAGGCCAGAATATCTGTAAGATGTACAGAGGAGGTGTGGTCTAAGGTAGGCGACGCCACACGCTTTGACGACTTCAATTTATGTTCTGAAAGATCAACTGAAAGACAGAGAAAATTTAAGGATCAAAATTTCGGTTTTAACAGATGAAGACCCTTAAGAATGTTGAACGTATCGATGCATTTTCAGAAGCACTCTTATCTGTGTTCTGTCATCTAAGTGGTTATTGATTGACAAGCTGACATGTTATTCTGTCTGAAGCATTCATTTACTTGTGTTACTTATATTTTATTTATTTTATTTTCATATTTATTGACCGTCAATCCAGCTTTGGGAAGTAATGGAGCGCTTGAAATCCATATGGGTTCCTAGCGATTCATTGGTTGCTAATTATGTGGCTCTCCAGATGTTATGGACGACAACTCCCATGATCCTTCACCACTTGCTATGATGGTGGCTAGGGCTTGTGGGAGTTGAATTCTAAAACATCTGGAAAGTGACATAATGGGCCTCATTACACGGAAGGCGGTAATGGTTAACGGCCACCGTTAATGGTAACGGTGGCCGTTAACCATTACCGCCTTACTAGGAGGTCCCTTAGCGGGTTGGTGTTTTAACGCCTGCTTTTTGCAGGCGTTAAAAACCAACCCGCTAAGGGACCTCGGAGCTAATTACGGCACCGCAAAATTGCGGTGCCGTAATTAGCGCCTTCCCCATTCCCATAGAGCCCTATGGGGCAGAAATGGGAATGGGGAAGGGCAATGGCGGAAGGGGGATTTACCACCCCACCAACCTTGGAATGGGGTGGTAAATCCCCTTTCCGCCAAGGCGGTGCCGGTATTTTACCGGCATGAGCCATGGCGCTAATAGCGCCTTGGCTCACCGCCTTCCGTGGAATGAGGCCCAATGACTGCTTGATTAGATGGTTACGGCAGAACAGTTCTTGCAACAGAATATTCAATGCCTGCATACTATATTGATAGCAGGGAATAGTTATTATTGTCAGTGAGAGGGGGGCATGTAACAGCGCATTAAAGTGGGGTGGGACGGCAAGTGGTGGCAATGAGGAGAGATACATGGCTGGGTTTGTTCAAGGGATCTGTGTCTTACTGTTTGTGAAGAAGGACCACCTTCATGAGATCTTATGCACTTTTTGTTGCCCTACACGCTTGGTCATGTTTGCCTATATTTTTAACTAGCAATAATTCCTACTACAAAGAAGTATTATTACACAAAGGTATATTTATATTTAATACTTTTTACATTGTCCACACCATGGAACCTACCCACATTCCGAATTTCAGGTTTGCAACGTGTTGGTACGTATGCTAAACATTTCAAACAGACACATACATCAATCCAAGTATTGCAGACCGCTTAAAGAAAAAGCTTAAAAATTAAAATTAGAAAAATGTACATTATATACTTTTTACATTGTCTACACAATGCAACCTACCCACATGCTAATTTTCAGGTGAGTAGCATGTTGGGAAATATGGTAAACATTTCCAACAGACACACGCACATATATCGAAGTATTGCAGACCGCTTAAAAAAGAATTACAAAATAAAAATGTAAATCATTTATATTTTATAATTTTTACATTGTCTATACCATGGAACCTACCCACATGTCAAATTTCAGGTGAGTAGCATGTTGGCAAGTATGTTGAACATTTCGAACAGACAAACACACATATCCACAAATTTCCCTTTTATATATATAGAGAGAGATTTCAGGAGGAAAAGTTACCTCTTCCCGCCAACTTGGTCGAAAAAGGAGTCTGTGTGTATATGTGAAAGATGGCTAGTCCCACAGGTGCATATACCCCAAAAATAACCAACATGTTTTTTTGCGTTCAAGTTTCCGATTTATCCATAGTAATACATCACTCATGTCCTAGCACAAAGGTAGACCCACAAAATAAACAGTGCTGTTACAAAGCAGTGAGTTCATTGCTATCTTCAGTCCCTGTTCATAACAAATCAGCATTAAACGAGGAATGATGGGTCACTATGAGTTTGCCGGTATCCAACTGGTAATACAGCAGGATAGCTGCAAACTGGCTCTACCGTTTCCGCCACCTGATATCCCAGTATAACTTTGATATTCCAGGTGGGGGAAACACCTGTAAATCCCCATGCCATGGAGTCCTCCACTACTCCATGGAGGGGATTTCCGGAATTATTGGCACTGATATTACCAATGCTGGTAATTCCAGCATTTATTTGCCTGTAGGGGGCTGTTTACCTCCAGCTTATTGCTGGAGGTAAATCCGTGACTCCCATCGGCAAACTTGTGTTTTGCCGGTCCCAAAACTTTCCGGTACAATAATTACCGCCCTTTTTACCGGCAATGTTTCAGGACTGGCAAAACTGAAGAGAGACCCACAATGCTAAGAATGAAATCAATCAGAAACTTGACATACCACCACAGGGTTCAATAGTTTTTGCATATTCGATCTACACACACACACACACTACGCCCCATAATGCTTATATCACTTATCAATGTGAGAATAAGGTCACCCAGAACCTTTATGGTCCACTGTGTTCTGCACCCTTCTCTTTATTCTCTGTACTCTGTAGCTAGTAGCTTGTAATGAACTCCATGCTGGTCTCACCTTGAAGGATCACAAATATGATTTTGACGTCCGGTTGTTATTCAGAATCATATGCAAAATCAATTCTGGACTCAAACAGCCTTGATAGCCGAATCGTCACAAAATTGATAGATTTCAAATAGTTCAGCGACCAGACTGAGCTCTTTTTAGAAGGATCATTGAACAGCATCATCAAGTACAGGTCAGCCTACTTACAACCCTCTCATCTCTGGTGGAACCATGGACAACACGCCACAATCAAGGGGATATAATTTGGGTTGTTGGTGTTGTTGTTTAGTATTTATTATGTGCGCCAGACCCGAGGGTATACGTGCGCAAGAGCATAAGAAAACGTACAACTTGGTGCAAAGTTACAGGTTACAAAGTGTCAGTAGTGAGCAAGGATTAAACAATCCAACAATTTAACTTAACAATATGGGAATAACAGTTGTAAGCAAGATCAAAAGTATATACAAACAAGAACAGATTTGTGCATTCGTTTGTCATTTGTCTCTATTAACCAAATGATCAAATTTTGACTAAATTTAGTGAAGGATTGTTCCATTCTCAATGAAGTGGGTAGCTCGTTCCACAGTTGGGCTGCTTTGACAGGGAAGCTGGAGCCTCCAATAGTGGAGAGTTTGAATCGGGGTACCTGAAGGCGATTAGTGTTTGGTAGTCCTGTTAGTCTGGAAGATGCTGTTCTAGAGAATCTGTCTGCTAGGTATTGTGGGGCTTTGTTATTTAGACTTTTGTAAGTGAGGGAAGTGGTTTTGAGTCTAATTCTCTCGTAGGTGGAAAGCCATTTGCGCTTCCTTCTTGTTTCAGAGATATGTTCTCTCTTAGGGATATTCAGTGTGGCTCGAAGAGCATTATTTTGCTGTTTCTGTATTTTGTTGATAGTGGATTTGGTTGCTCTAATGTAAAGGGAATTGCAGTAATCTAGTTTGGAAATAATCAAGGCTCTGGCTAGGGTCATGTAACTGTTCAGGGATAAGAATTGTTTACCTGCTCTAATAAGTTTACATGTATAAGCTGTTGAGGAGGCTAGGGTATTTACCTGTTTTGTGAATGATGGAGTAGAGTCTAAGTATAGACCTAGCGTTTTTACTTCCTTATCTACTTGAATAAGGTCCTCATCGATGATGAAGGAAGAGTAGCTCGCGCCTAGTCTGTTGAGAAGGGGTTTAGTACCCAAGATGAGAAGCTCTGTTTTATCATCGTTCAGGCAGAGACCATGGGTGGCCATCCATGCCTGAACGATGCTTTAGATGCTGTTCACCATTGCTCGATCCTCACTATAGTCCCCGGTAAGTGGGAGGAGGAGGATCTGGGTATCATCTGCATAATTAGTGTAGGTGATACCCACAGGGTCCAAGTCATCAAACAGGGGCTTAGTGAAGATATTATATAATGTTGGTGAAACACATGAGCCCTGTGGCACTTCACAAGTGATGGGGATAGGGTCAGCAGCTATAGATGGTGAGAAGACCCTCATGGTACAGTCACTGAGAAATGATTGAATCCACATTATTGCCTCACTGGAGAAGTGGGCTGCTGAATCTAAGTGGTTGCATAAGACTTTATGATCCACTAGGTCATACGCCGCAGATAGGTCTAGTAGGAGAAGTAATGCAGGTTTTCCATTGTCTCTTAGTTTATCTATTTGGGCTTTAAGATCCATAAGTGCGGTTTCGGTGCCATGTAGGGGACAGAAGCCGGATTGACGAGAGCCTAATAGTTGGTTAAGTTCTAGTTTTGGATGTATGCCACTTTATCCAGAATCTTCAGCAAGAACGGCACAGTTGTACTGGGTCTGTAATTGGTAGGTATAGCCGGGTCTAAAGTTTGCCTTTTGAGGAGTGGAAGTACCCATGATTCCTTTAGGTTGCTGGGAATGGTGCCAGTGGTGAAGGAGGCATTGATCAGCTTAGTGATAAATGGTTCTAGATCCCTAGCGGCATCTTTAATCAATTGTGCTGGGCATAGATCGCCTTTGCAGTTGGAGGGTTTGAGTCCAAGTATTACTTTCTCAACCTCTATTATGGAGACTTTAGAGAAGTGAAATTGGGTGAGAAGCTTGGTTTTGGAAGGTGATCTGGTTTTAGGCAGTGAATCTATTTTCTTTTGGAGGTTTAGGACTTTGTTCGCTAGCGCATGCTGGATTTCAGAGCACCATGTTTTGTCTTTGACACTGTTATCTTGAGCTGTTATGGGGTTTTCAAGTTCTCTGATTATGGAGAACATCTCTTTCATGCTAGCGTTTGCTTGTGTAATTCTGTTATTATAGGCCTCTTGTTTTGCCGAGAGGATCTCTTTCTTATATTGAGATGAAATGTTGATTAGTTTCAGTTTGTTTTCTGGAGTAGGGTATAGTTTCCAGGTATTTTCCCAATTTACTTTTTTCTAGTCTGAGGATTTTTAGGTTGGGGGTGAACCAGTTGTTCAGATGACTATGAGGTTTGCTATTTCTGAGTTTTAAAGGGGCAATGCTATCAGGAGTTTTGTTCATAATTTTGTTGTATTCTTCAACAAAGAAGTTAGGATCTAAATTAGCAGGTAAAGCGTTGAGGGTAGGCAAGATACCAGGGAGTAGTTTATCTACTGTCATATTTGTTTTTATTTCTGGTAAGTATAGGTGGCGCAAAGAGTTTCTGTGGGGTAGGAAATTTAGTATCTAATGTAAAGGATATCAGGTGGTGGTCTGTCCAGATTTGGGGTGAAATAGTTAGGGTAGAGATGTTGCAGTTATGGTCGGCAACCCAATCTAGAATTCTCCCTTTGTTGTGAGTTGGCTCATTCACTCTTTGGGTGAAGCCCAGTTCTGTCAGAATGTTAGTTGCTGCCGTGGCTTGCAGGTCATTGATGTCATTGAAACCAATATTAAGTTCGCCAAGCAGTAATGTTTGGGATGTATCTTTTAGGTTTTCTGAAAGAATAGTGGATAGGTCTTCTATGAAAGTCTTGATAGGATCAGGGGGTCTATATATCAAGTGAATGTTCAATGTTTGGGAGTTAGCTGTGGGTATTTTAATGGACATTATTTCACAGGATTCAGCGACCGATGAAGAAGATAGACTCATGCCGAGTTTAGTTTTGGCAATAATGGCTAGGCTGCTGCCTCGAGCTTCACATCTATCCACTCTGAGGATAGTATAGTTGTTTGGAACGGTTAAGGACAGTGCTGGGCCTGATGTCTCATGGAGCCAAGATTCAGTGATAGCTAAGAAATCGTAATTTTCAGTGGAGATGGCTTCAAATATTTCTATAGCATGGGCAACTATTGATCTGGCATTTATTAAGGTGCCTTTGAGTTTAGGTATAGACTTGACTGGAGGAAGTGGGCCTGTTGGGCGGCTAATAATTCTTCCTTTTTTACCTGTGGGTTATTATAGCTGTTGTAATCATAGTAGTTAGATTTAGGTGTAGGTTCGGGGGCAGTTTTTGTTTGGAAGGTGTTGGTCTCATATCTGATAAGAGGATCAAAAATTCTGGGTAGTCGTGCCCGTAGTCTAACATTTCTAAGAGCTATGTTACAAGGTGTAGTTTGGTGTGGTAGACTATGCTGATGGCTGACTAGTTTAGGAGGCGGTAGGTGGGTTTTGAAGATGTCTGTTATGCCTCCTGATGAAGACATTGTATAGAATACTACTAATGTTAGTAAGGTGCACAAGTGTACTAAGTTGGACAGTATCAGGTGTATGGTGTAGGATGTGACGTACAGTGGGTATGTGTCTAAGTGAGTGGTCTGAATGGACTGAGTGCATTGGACAAATAGAGTAGCAGACCTCAGACGTGTTAACACCCTGTTCAATTTAAGCAGTTACTTGAATTTAGGCTATGGACGCACCTAGGTTCAATCATATAATGCAACAGAGTCCACAGTTGTCTAAACAGTTATCAGAACGATTATGTAGTCTTACGCTATGTGCATACTTAGATTCAAATTTCCGTAAGTATAGCCCAATTTACAGTTGTGTCTATTTATAGCAACCCCGGGTATAAAGCAGCCCTGAGCGGCTTACTAGTCTAACTATAGGCACATCTGGATTTGAATTTCAATAAATGCAGCAGGAACCATAGTTGTGTCTACTCATAACAATCGCAATTATAAAGCGCGTCCTGAGCATTGAGCACTGAACTTTTAAACTGGCTATAGGCACACCTAGATTCGAATTTCGATGAATGCAGCAGGAATCACAGTCACAAACAAGTAACATCGCTCTAAACGCAAGGATCCGAGGGTACAGGCAGAATCAGAAATGTTATGCAAAGGCCTACATTTGAGGTTAGTCAGGAGGGGCTGGTACAATATACAGTGAGCAAGCACCAAGGTTAGCATCTGGTCAAGTTTGAGTGCACTTCATGTCGGGCCCAGGTTTTCAGCCTGATAAATAAAGGTATAATTGATGTGGGTTAAACAGAGAAGTGGGCGGGAATTGTATGCAGTTTCGACCGGAACAGTGGTTAGCCACAAACAGATTGGAGAGCGGTAATAAAAGCATGAGGATAAGCTCTATATTGTAGAATACACGTGCGTTTGAGTGAATATTTCAATCAGAAGAGTACATCAGCATACACATGTTCAAAGCAATATCTATATATAAAAGTCTTACAATATGATGTTCCGTGGATTTCAAGACGCTCATAATACGGGACCATTTGAGTGAAGGTGAGGAGCTGAATACAGGGTGGCAACGGCACAATCAGTGCAAACAGGGGTAAACAGGGGCTTTATGAGGGCCTTAGAGGGGCTGCCGGTGGATGTTGGTGAAATATGAATGTGCTAGTTACCTAGCAACGAGGCTACAGCCTAGCTTTAGCACCACGCTGGGCCCGGCATCATGGAGTCAGGCCGTGAGGGTCAGGCAAGGATCTGCGTGATTAGGAAGGGTGAAGAGCTGCTAAATCTAGCGCAGCCAGTGTGTGGGCAGGGTGGTGCCTTACCACGTAGTGCGCTCAGCATGGAGCAGCTGGGCCTCATGGATCAGTGGTCTTCAGGGGTGAACAGCCCCTGTCGGTGAACAGCCGTCGGTGAGGAAGGGCTCCTGCCCTCTCCTCAGTGTGGCTGCTGGTGCGTCGTGATTCCCAAATAATTGCTCAACTCAAAAAAGTACAGAATGATGTTTTTTTTACGTTATTCTGCAAAATGCACACGTCACCATACTCCTGTGAATTTCTATAGGGCTGAGCCGACAGCATACACGATGCACTGTCCGGCTCCCTTGAATACATTAGTATTAAGGCTTCCAGCAGTCACGTGGGTGCCAGTGAATGCATTTCACTATGACAACCAAATAATTATTTCTATGCCTGTCTGAGGATTAAATGCAAACGGGACTGCATTTGTTCATAATCTGTCAATATCAGTTTAAAAGAAATGCCCAAAAAGGATCAGAAATGCCCCTTTCATGCAATGTGCAGCCACATGGACCTGTTCCTAACATACACAAAGAACGGTTTTTTATTCACACCCGGAGACGGGCTCTCAACCAATCAGCTGGCTGGAAGAGCAGACGAGAATACAAAGTTTAGTTTAGTTTATTATTTGATAATGCGCTCCAAACCCATGGGTAGCCGCTCGCAGCAGTTACAAGAATACTTAGGCTTAGGTTTCATACATACAGAGAATACATACAGAAGATGCATTATGTGGGATATTAACATATATGAATACAAATATACAAATGTACAAGAAATGCAAAATGTGAGTCCCTCTCATTAGTCTGGTGTTGGTAGAGTCAAAAGTGGTTATGTGCAGTGATAGGACCGGGTTCAGTAGGTTAGTTGTCGTTACTCCAGAGGCAACTTTTCAACTTACATCTGAATCTAACGTAGGGCTAATTGGCTCTCAATGCCGTAGGGAGTGCGTTCCAGGCGCAGGCCGCTCTAACAGGGAAGCTAGCACCACCTGCTTTAGTTAGTCTAAATCTGGGCGTTTTCAGTAGGGCGTGGTTAGAGGCTCTAGTGTGTTGAGTAAATGATTTTCTAGTCAGTCTAGCCGAGATATAAGGGGGTGCAGTGTTGTGCAGTCCTTTATGTGTGAGAGATAGTGTTTTAAGGAGAACTCTATCACTGATTTTTAACCAGCGATTGTCTTTCCTAATGTTGGATATGTGTACTCTCCGGGGTATGTCAAGGGCTGCTCTGAGAGCATTATTCTGCAATATTTGCAGTTTGTTTGTGACAGTTTTATTAGCACCCGCATATAGGGCATTGCAGTAGTCCAGTTAGGACATTACTAGGGCATTAGCTAGTGTGATGCAATTAGTTTTAGACAAGTATGGTCTGCAGGGCCTGATTAGTTTGCAAGTTTAAACTGTGGAGGAAGCCAGGGAATGAACTTGTTTTTTGAGAGATAAAGTGGAATCGAGGTAAAAACCTAGTGTTTTCACCTCCGTTGCCACTTTTGATTATATTGCCGTCTATATTGAAGGCGCTATAGTTGGGGCTAAGTTTTTTTAGGTTGGATTCGGAGCCCAGTATCAGTATCTCTGTTTTGTCCTCATTCAGGCAGAGGCCGTGAGAGGCCATCCATGCCTGAATGATGAGATAGATCTTATTTACTAGAGCTGTGTCTTCAACAAAGTTGTCAGAAAGTGGTATGAGGATATGCGTATCGTCCGCATAATTGGTGTAGGTTACTCCCAATTTATCAAGTTTGTCGAAGAGTGGCTTATTGAAGATATTGTACATTGTGGGGGAGAGACATGAACCTTGTGGGACGCCACAGGTGTTATGTATTGGGTCCGCTGAGGCTAATGGGGAGAACACTCTCATCGTACGGTTGGCTAGGAAGGATTGTACCCAAGCTATAGCTTCGCTTGAGAAATGGGCGGCAGACGCTAGATGGTTGCATAACACTGCGTGGTCCACTAGGTCGAAGGCTGCCGATAAGTCAAGGAGGAGGAGCATAGCTGTTTTACCTTTATCCTTCAACTCATCGATTTGTGTCTTAAGGTCGATTAGGGCCGTTTCAGTACCATGTAGTGGTCTGAAGCCAGATTGGCGTGATCCTAGTAGTTGGTTTGTTTCCAGATAATTTTGGATCTGAAGGTAGGCTACTCTGTCAATAATTTTAAGGAGAAATGGGGCTGTGGTAATGGGCCTATAATTGGTCGCGATGGCTGGGTCAAGGGTCTGTTTTTTTAGGAGAGGCAGAACCCAGGATTCTTTGAGGTTGGTGGGTACGGTGCTGTATCTGAAGGAGGAATTTATTAATTTGGAAATGAAGGGCGCCAGATCTCTAGCTGCATCCTTGATAACTTGTGCTGGGCAGCTGTCACCTTGGTAGTTGGATGGTTTCAAGGATAATATCACCTTTTCCGTTTCCAATATGGATATGTTGGAAAATCTAAATGGTTTGCAGTTACTTTGAGTGACTGTACTAGGTGTATCTGCCATGTGGGAAGTATGACTTTCAGTGGAGTTCAGGGTAGCTTTCTTCTTTGCAATTTTTGTTTGTACGGTTGTAATTTTATTTGCTATGGCATTTTGGATGCTAGTGCACCATTGTTTGTCTTTGGGGACATTATCTATTGGTGTGATTGGGTTTTCCATTTCCTGAAGGATGGAGAAGAGTTATTTGGAATTAGAATTGGCTTTGCTACTTCTCTCATTAAATGTATTCTTTTTAGTTTGGATTATTTCCTTCTTGTATTTTTTGGCCAGGCTGTCAAGAGAGTTTTTATTCTCAATTGACGGTGTATGGCCCCAAATAGCTTGGAGTTTAAATTTTTGGATCCGTAATTCTTTGAGGTGGGGAGTGAACCATGAGTTAAGATGGGATTCTCGTTTACTTTTGCGCAATTTGATCGGGGCAATAGTATCCAAGGCTTTAGACATGGTATTATTGAAAGTCTCAACTAGCATGTTAGGGTCAGAATTGATAGCGCTAGCGGTAAGGGCTGGTAGGAGGAGTGGAAGAGGTTTTTCAGCTGTGATTTCTTTTTTGCTTCTAGTAGGCATGGGTGGAGCTGTTTCAAGCTGATCTAGTTTAGGAGGCTCTATGGTGGATGCGAAGCAGATGAAGTGGTGGTCAGTCCACGTTTGTGGTAGGATGTTGGAAATGGTAGTGGCACAGTTTTGGTTAGCTATCCAGTCTAATGTCCGTCCTTTTATATGTGTGGGGGCTAGGACTTTTTGGGTAAGGCCATGGTCAACTAGAATAGATTGGATGGAATGGGCCTGTTTGTCAGTGTTGTCATTGAATCCCAAGTTAAAGTCGCCTAGTAGCAAGAGCTGAGTGGAATCTTTAATATTCGTAAGGAGGCTAGACAGGTCTTCCTCGAAGTTGCCTAATGGGCCTGGTGGTCTATACACCAGAAGGACAGTATGTATACTGTTGTGAGAAATGGGTATTTTAGCAGAGAGAAGTTCACAAGAAGGTCTCAGTGATAGCTAGGAGATCTAAGTTGTCCATGGCTAGTATGTCAGCAATTTCCGTATTGTGTGCTATGAGGGACCTCACATTGATGAGGGCTCCTGATAGGGTAGGGATTGTGATAGTTTTGGGGGTCGGTCTGGGATTGGGAAGATTGGGTCTCTTTTGGTTGTGAGAGAGGTCAATGTGTATTTTAGGGCGTCTGGCTGCAGATAGGGCAGCGGGGTTGGAGTCAGAGGCAGTTCGAGTTAGTGTGAAACCAGGTGGTCTAGTTCTTTTGTTTTTACGGTCGTACAGTCATGGTAGTCTCGCTGTAAGTCGCATATTTCTCTCTTGAAGGTTACAGGGTGTGGGGTTGGCATGGGCCATTGCTATGATAATAGTGAGAGTGGTCCAGAGTAGGGAGCAGAGTATGCATGTGCCGCAAGTCTTGGTAATGCACATGTTGGGAAACGGGTAGCAGTGGCACTTGAGTGCGACAATCCCCGCAGTGACTAAGATGACTAGATACAACAAGTGTACCACCCGCTGCTTCCAGCCACCCAAGGCCATTCCCAAGGTGGCGCCATCGTTTTTAATATGTGGAGGCAACCGAGAGCTTCTCCATCTTCCAAAACAAAGCAAAACATATCCTTTCCCCACCCGCCTCTCTCCCCATTTACATGCTGGGCGGAAGCTTTGTGCTCCAGTCCCAGTGCTCCTTCTGCCCACGGCCACCATGATGGAGATCTTGCTGAACCCATCTCCCGAGGAAAAAAGAAATAAACTATCTGCACCCCGGGAAAATCTGAGGTGAGAATAGCTATCATGCCCGAGCTGGGGGACGTGCATAACAGCCTGCAGCCCCTGCCTTGGTTCGGGTTGGTGGCCCATTACCGGTCATATCTCTCCCTGGCAGGGGCGTGATTGCCACATTCCATGCATTTACGATCCGGTTTGTTGATTGGGATTCATTGTTCAAACATATCTAAACATTGCCTTACTCCCTCTGCTTGCAGAATTGAGTTTAGGGGGAAGGGGCATCCAAATGCAATGTGAGAAACCCTCTACTGAGAGGGAACTAAAGCTGAAATACTGAAATACTGCAGCTTGTTCTCTGGGCTGTAACCCACATAGGAGGATCTGAATTCTATTTTAGCTCTCTGTGCGATCACAGGCGCCAATAATGTGCATGTCTGTTTCATCCCAGCTCTAAGGGCAGTGTAACCTGAAATTCTAAGCACATCTCCTCTGAGCAAGAGTACCAATGTCAACACTGTAATTCGGGCCCAGGTACCTGCTCACCCTGTCACCCTCCTTTACTACCTCCAGGCCACCCTCTGCACCAGGGTTCTGTATCTGTACCCATACAGTCCCCCTCCCACTTTTCTTCTGCACTTATCAGATATACCCTATCTGACCAACTTTTCACTTGCCACTTGCTGGCTGCACTACCATGGTTTATCGCCCTTATTTATTTATTTTTTATTTAATATTTATTCTGTTTTTCTCTCCCCTCATCCCTTTCATGCACGTTCCCCCTTTTCCCTTTTCCATGCACTTGCGCTTTCTTAAATGTCACTGGGCCTAGTAAGATCTCTGTTTTCGTTGTTGTTTCTCCCTTGTTCCCCTCCCTTTTTGCCTGGTCGCTCTCTGAAATACTTGTGTACGAGCACGATATAAACAAAATATCATTTCATTTCAACACCAGACAAGGTTGCAGGCTTCCTTCTGTGTCACCAGTGAAGTGCTGCTGAAGTTACAATTACCTCTCTAGGCAGCGAGAGAAAGAGGCCCTCATCTGGATTCCCCTAGTCCAGTGGTCTTCCACTCTGGGCTCACTCCCCCAAGGGGTGGCGAAAGAACGTTGAGAAAGGGTGCAAGGCTCTTTAAAAAGGGATTACAGTTACTGATTTTAATAGAAAATGAAAATATTGAATAGAATACATAAAGAGCTATAACTTGTGGTGGGGCCCGGAAACAATATTTTTTACTTGTGGCATTGGGGAGTAGGAGTCAGTATAAAAACATTTGAACACTACTGCACACGTCCCTTAGGGGGGAGTCTCAGGCGATTCACAATTAGCCAGGACTGTGGGAAATCATCTAGCGAGAACGGATTGAATCTGTATAATGAAGGTTCTGTGTACTCTAACCCACTCAGGAGGACCCAAGCTAAAGGGGTTGGGGGAGGGTTCGCTGCATGACGGGAGCCTGGGACACTTGTAACTTTGTGGCACTTGGACCGTAGCTGCCAGTCATGTGCGTGAAATGGGAGGAGTTTCGTGATGTTTTTCACCTGGGAAACAGTCAGATTTCAGGAGTTAGAGACGGGCGGTCTTTTCCATGTGACAGATTACGGTTGGAATGCAAAATCACTAGGAAAACAAAACAGGGGTCACTGTAGGCACCCCGTGATCACAGATTCTCTGAAAGGAGAGCAAGCAGTTAGATTGGGGCGCTGAAACAAATGTGCATGATTTTTAGTGTCGCCAAGAAGACATTTCCTATATTACCTTTAAAACCTCCTCTTTGCCGTGATATTACCCACTTTTGCTGAATTGCAATTTGGCTGATTTACATTTTTCCACGTTTTTACCATTCTTTTACCACAAAACAGATAGATGTTGGGTTTGGTTAAGGTATATGCAAAGGAGAATGGGGGTAGAATCAGGAGTACTGTATCATGTAGCGTGTCACTTTCTGAGCTGGGGCCGCGTAGGGATCTTTCTTTTTGCAGCCAGTGGGAGTTGGGCTATATTTTGGCTACTTTCCTGGCTCCTTTGGGCTAAATGTAGGTTTCTCTTTCTGGATACTGTAACCATGCAAGCAATTATTTTTTTTAAATGCTGCCATAGCACTGACAAGATACAGATGCAAAGGGGGTCGCCAACCATCATGTTGAAATGGGCCCCCACACATCTACAGCTGGGCCAGGCTGTCACTACTTCCCCTCTAGCTTTGTTGCTCCTCCCCCATGTGCTCTCGCACCTCCCCCATGCACTATCGCCTTGTGCGGTCTCTCCCCCCTTCTGCGTCACCCCTTGCCCCTCCTTCCCCCTCTAGCGCTGTTGCTCCACCCACCTTTGCGCTGTCGATCAGCAACCCGCCTTTGTGCTGATGCCCTGTCACTCCTTCCTTCAAATGTTGCACAATGATCCTCTGAGCTGTTGCTGGCCTAGCTTTCATCTATTGGAATTTGTTATTCTCCATTGTGTTACCATGCACTTCTTATTCCTCCCACCACAGAGCTTCCCGCAGCCCCTCCCCCGCTGCCCTTCATTCCCTCCCATGCTGTCATTTCTTTCTCCCTTTGCTGTCATTTCTCATTCCTTCCCTCCATGCTAAATGCAAAATGCAATAAACAACCACAAACGCCACAACTGGCTTTGCCAATGCTAGTTTTTATGTGGAACGGGTGTCCTCTGCATCGTCCCCTACACACTACGTAGCCCCTCATTCTCTCCCGATCATTCGCCCGTTTCAAATACTTTTCACGTTCCTCTCTCCACTGTACACTGCTCTAATACTTCATACAGCTAAATTCACAAGCCATTTTCATAGCAAACTTATAGTAAATTAAACACCTGTCACAATCGGCCAGACGTTAGCAGATCCATAAACAAAAGAAGAAACTCACGCAGCTGAGGTGGGCCTCAAACGTCCACTTCCGTGTGCCAGGACTCAGACAACAGCACGAGACGACAGACGCAGCGGCCGGACGGAGAACATGAAACACCCTTCATCTGGCGCCGGGAGTCGAAGAAAGTTTACCCATAATGTAGACATGGGCCTAAAACACCTGCTCCCGAAGAAAAAATAACCTACAGAACAACCAAGGACGCACTTGGGTGCCCTCGAGCTCAAACGTTACATAAAAGAAAAGAAAATGCACATTTCAGGACATGCAAGTCAGCCCGTCCTCCTCCAGTGGAAGGAAATCGAAAATTCAGTGCCGCCGGCCTTCCATCTCGTGAAGCGCTATAAAGCGAAAGGAGGAGATCAGGCGCGACAGGCACGACGTATACAAGAAAGGTTGAACGCTCCACCGCATAGTGAAAAGCCTCCAGGTGTTTTCTCCCTCTGTATACGATATTTAAGTTTCAGACCATGGACCCAAATTTCAAAGTGAAGGTGGCAGCCCGAAGAGTTTTCATGCACGCGATAGACATGACATTTAGGGCCGTTTTTTTTAATATATTTACCATCCTCCTGTGTACAATGTAACCCACTCCATTTGGGCTTATTTTCTCTCCATGTTCTTGTCTCTCTCGTGAGAGAAGCCCCCCGCCCTGGCAGGGTGCCTATATTGACCTATCAAGCGTGGTTGTGGAAGAACCCTCCATATCCAGATTAGGACTAGCAAAAGGAATTTCTTGGGCGACTCCTATTCCCTTTCAATTTAATAAATGGAGCCAGAGTAACCCTCAGGGCGGCATCAGATGTGGATATGGAGTGCCCCTTTACAAATATGGCCCGCCATCTTGATTCCTTCCAGAAGTGATATGATAATAATATGATATAATTGGTTATTTTGGACCCGGGGATCGAACCTGTGCTGCTCTGTGTCGTCTTGCTTCCAAGGCGAGCACGTTGCAGCTGAGCGAACCTCCTGAGACCCGTGTTTGGAAGAGGCTCTTGTGGCAGGATTGTACCTGCGGGTGGGAGCCTTCGCTTGATGCCACCATGTAACTAATCAGGCACAGCAGTTTAAGCAAGCTTTGCGGGGTGTCTCCAGGGCCATGTCTATGTACAGAGATAGACCAATTGCTCCAGTGTTGCAGTTGTACAAGGGCAAAGCGGCCTCGGCTGACAGATTTGGGATGGAATTGTGGAGCTACTCTAATGTCAGTGCGTTCAGATACCTTAGAACAATTTCTTCAAGAAACTGCTGGGGTTGCTAGCTTCGGCTTCACATGTCGGAGTACATGTGGAATTGGGTTGTACACTGATTCGGAATGTGGTCACACTGCAGCCAGTATTGCTCTGGCTTAGGTTATGGGGCAATGGCAGAGCTGCACTTACCCATGAACTGATTACCTTTCTAATCAGGGTCTTTGCCAGGTCTGGAAAAGACCCGGGGCTACGCTAATGTCAGAACTGTCGGGACTAGGGGCTAGCTATAGCCTTTTGGTTGTAGCTCCTGAGATTCTATCCAGAGCTACAACCAAAAGACCAGGGGCTCTAGCCCCCTTAGCCTCCCCCCAGCAACGCCTCAGTCTCTGATTGAAAAGGAGTTGGGTGGTAGGGTCCCATGGCTGTCCCATATTAAGGAACAGCTGATGCGATTAACATTACGCATTTGTATCCACCTTGCAGTAAATATTGAAGCCAAAGAACTAGAATAATCATGTCGCTGGTCCAGCGCTATTTGTTAGGATATGATATGATATGATGATATGATATAGCATTTATAACGCGCCTATCCACAAGTGTTTCAAGGCGTGACGAGGCAAGGGAGGGAGAACAGTGGGAAGACAGAGACATTGATCTTACTAGACTAGGTGACATTGAGATCGGGCAAGTGCGGGGGGGGAGAAGTGCAGGGGGAAAGGAGTGGGGGCAGTGCATTATATAAGATAACCATACAAAATTGCTGGTAGGGGGCTGTAGGGATAAAGAAACAGACCCAGAGTCCAAGGGTTGCCAGGGGGGCAGTGCAGGAGTGCAACTGGCGGGAAGGGGATCTGGGCCCGAGATCGGAGGGTAGCCAGGTAAACCAGTGCAGTTGCAACCAGGAGATCATCAGGAGATCAGAGCAGAGAAAGCAGAAGCAAAGAGGAAGGTCTTAAGGTGCTTCCGGAACCAGAGATGGTTCTCCTCAAGTTTCAGAGAGGCAGGGAGGCTGTTCTAGAAGGAGGCCCCGCGGAAGAAAGATCTACCACCAAATCGTTGCTTGGAGAAGTGACTGACCCTGTGGGAGTTGGAGGCGGATGAGCGAAGAGCTTGAGATGGAAGATATTTAGGAAGAGAGAGGTTGAAGGTATTGAGGCCCCAGGCCCCCAGAAGGCCTTATGGACAATGCAGAGAGTTTTGAACTTAATCCTCGCCGCCATTGGGAGCCAGTGCAGAAATTTCAGTCCTGGAGAGCAACGATCCCTGGGCTTGAGGCCAAGGACAAGTCTCGCAGTCCTGTTTTGGATGAGGTGCAGGGGATGAAGAATAGAGGCAGGCAGATTTAAAAAGAGGCTGTTTCAGTAGTCCAGCCTAGAGAGAACCAGAATTAATCATGAGGTTTGCTTATAACAGCAAAAATGCCACAAACAAGAGAGAATAATATGCGTCACCGCTTTATTCCTCTTAGTAACCTTATCAAGAAGGAGATTAGAAATCATTGGCACCTACTGAGAACTGCTGACTGATTGAAGAAGCCCCTTTTTGCTTTTAAAAGAAGTAAGAATACCCAACAAAACTTGGTCCGAGCTCAACATGTGAGGTCCAAAGATGCAACGAAGATTGGAACACTCTGGGTGTTACCAACAGTGGGAAGCCACTATAAATGTGGCAACTGCTCTATGTGCAGTCTTACTAAAAACATCAAGGCAATAGAGCTAAATGGTACACTGTGGAAACTAAAACACTTTTCAAATTGTAAGAGTAAAAACTTTGTCTATGGAATTAAATACCTTTGCCATCTCCTGGCTTAGGCAAAACCAAAAGGGAAATACAACTAATTAGTGAACATCGGTCCTGTGTCAGGAATCGTGTTCCAGACAAGCCCTTGGTCGAACATTTTACCAGTAAAAATCAAACTGCAGAAGAGATTTTCTGGTTTCTGGTGTCACAAGTTAAATTCAAATCAGGAGAAAACACAACAGATGTTCTACAAAAAATGTAACAGAGACATACTAAGAAACTTAACACAGTGAGGAGTGGTTTGAATGTGTCTGTTGAATGGAGCCTGCTGCTAGTACAACGTTGACAAAGTTGACAGAGTTGATGTGATGAGTGTAGGAGCAGTCGCTCCCCTATTCATAAGCCCTAGAGACATTATCAGGGCCAAGAGATGATTTCCTGTGCAGGTTCAAATATGAACACAGGTTTTAGCCATGCTTTGGGGGTTGAATGTGAGGAATCATCTTTGAGTATTGCAGACTACTTGTGATCACATACAACACCTCCTGATTTGTAGCATTCAATTGTACATACAGCCAAGTGAGAAAGAAAAATTAGCAACTTCTGGCTAAGTATTATTGTGATATTAAAAATACTTTTTTATGAGCAAGTGGCAACTTCTCATTTTAGTATAACCAGGGAGCGATTTGGGGACAAGTGGGAATGAAAAATAATATTGTTCCTTGTCCCTCTGCACTTCATGCACAGTGCGACAATCGTAGATCGATGGCAGCACTGTAAACTATTAAGATAGGGAATCCAAGATGGCTACTGTTATTGAGGCACAGAGGATCGGTGAGCGGTGGTCCCGTTTCTAGCATTGGAGTTAGCAGGTGAATGGTGCAGCGGCACCAGATGCCTTTGAATTTGAGTTGCTGATATTTCTTAGGGCTTCCCAATCCGTCTCGGCTAGAGGTACCATTAGAGACTGGACTAGTGCCAGCCATAAGGTATGTTTTGAAGGTGTGGGGATGGGCCTTTAATCACCTTAACGCAAAAAGCCCCACCACTTAAGAAGTGTGTGCACGGTTGTACATGAAGCAAGTTCATTGTACAAAGCTCTGGAGAGCGGATAGATGGTGTTGTAGGACTAAACTAACCCAAGACCCAAGTCTCAACAATATTATATCAGTTTTGTGTCTGTGAATTATAAGGATGGCATCAAACCTGGAATTGTGTGGGAGGCTTTCAAATGTGCTATGCGTAGTTACTTGATTGGTTTAACGTGTGGTCTGAACAAGAAGCGCACTAGTAAGCTAAAGGATCTTGAAAGGAGAGTTAGTGAATTGTCTAAAAAAGTTATGCAGGACCCGACAGACTTGGAGCGAACTAAGGTCTTGTTGAAGTTGAAGAGGGAACTTAGACATGAATTTGATGAACAAACAGAACGGAGGTATCATAATCAGAAATGTGTGTACTTTGAATATGGAGAAAAGTGCGATAGGTGGCTGGCCTATCGGCTGAAGAAGAGGGAATCTGAGAGATCAAAATCTTCGATTCAAGCTCAGGATGGTCGGGTCACGTTTGATCCTAAGGAGATCAATGATATATTTCGGGATTACTATACTACTTTATATAGGAAGGACTTAGGTTCACCAGCTAGCTGTGGGGACTTTCTGGAAAGGGCGCAGTTGTCCAGGCTCTCTGAGTCTGACTCAAATTTGCTTGATGGGGTCTTGGCTTTGGATGAGATTAAGAGGGCAATTTTTAGGCTGAATGTAGGGAAGATGCCAGGGCCAGATGGCTTCCCTGTAGAATTCTATAAATTATTGCCAAACTCGGCGCTTGAAATGTTGAGAGATATGTATGTGGCTTCTTTGAGTGAAGGCCTTTTACCAACTACCACGAGACATTCGTCGATAACAGAACTTCCAAAAAAGGGGGGAGATGAAATGCTGCCCATGAATTATAGACCGATCAGTCTTCTTAATACAGACAATAAAATTTTGGCGAACGTCCTGGCTATCACACTAGAAGCTTTACTACCTTGTTTGATTGATGTGACCCAATCGGGTTTTGTGAGAGGCAGAAAGACTTCGAGTAACATTCGGAGGCTGTTACACACGATTTCTAAGGCTTCTGACTCTCTAGAAGGTGCTGCTGTCTTCTCATTAGATGCAGAAAAAGCGTTTGATCGTGTAGATTGGAATTTCCTCTTTTGTGTGTTGGAGAAAATGGGTTTTGGGGTACGGTATAGTTCGTGGATTGAACTGTTATACACAGAACCTACAGCTGATGTGAATACTAATGGCAGGCACTCAGACCCATTTAGACTAGAGAAAGGGACTAGACAAGGGTGCCCTCTTTCACCACTACTGTTTGTTATTGCTATTGAACTGCTGGCAGCAGTGATCAGAAAAGTTCCGGATATTTGCGGAGTCTCGTGTTGGGGGTTGCAGCAGAAGCTATGGATGTTTGCAGATGATGTCCTTTTGGTTCTCCGGGACTTGGAGAAATCTTTACCGGTTCTTATGGAGATCTTGGCTGAGTTCCATGATTTTTCTGGCTTTAAAATTAATTGGACAAAGTCAGAGGTACTTCCCTTGAATTCTTGCTGTAGGAAACAGTATGTTACAGGTTTGAGGTTCAGGTGGTGTCGTGATAAAATGCAGTATCTCGGAATCTGGATTGCTACCAATATCAGTGGGTGGGTGAAGGAGAACATGATTGTTGTGACTCTTAAGAATGACCTAGAGAGGTGGGGACTATTGAATCTCTCGTTATGGGGGAAAGTGATGCATAAAAATGGTTTCATCTCCCAAAATCAATTATTACTTAATATTGAGAATCGCTATTGGAAGGAGTTGGACAGGCCTGTTCAAGGATTTTTGTGGGATAAGAAGCCCCCTAGGTTATGATTATGGAAGTTACAATTGCCCCTAGAGAAGGGTGGCTTAGGTGTCCATAATTTCAGGGCCTTTCATCTTGCATATACTTGTGATTTTATTGTTGACTTCTTGTCACCCTCACCCGACGATTGGGTTAGGGCTGAAACGAGTTGCAGTGGCCCATTATCACCAAGGGCGTTCCTGTCTTCGGAATCGGGGGGAGAAAGGGAAAGGGTCCACTGACGGCCTGTTTGAGGAGCTTGTGGTCGAAGCTGGCTGGTTTTTTGGGTGTGGATGCGTACAGGAATCCGGATGCCTCCATTTGGCTGAATCCCTCTGTTAAGTTGGGCAATAAATCTTTGTTATGGCCGGATTGGTTCTTGTGGGGGTGTTCATTGGATTGGTGACTTACTCTCAGAAGGTAATTGGATGTCTGCCAGATAGGTGCAACAGTGATTTATGATTGACAACTTTAGGGTATCGGACTATAGACGGTGGAAGGCTGCTATTGGTGGGCTTGATCCTCAGGAGAAGGTTGATGTGGTCTTTCTCACTAGGAAATCAATGGTGGGTGAGAGTGGCCGGGCTAGCCGGGTGTACAAACGGATTGTGAGTGAATATAATGGCAACGATGGACTGAGAGTCGAGTGGAGTAAGAGGCTTGGTGTTGTGATAACAGTAGATGCTTGGACGAGGATGTGTGCTAATGTCAGTCTGTGTTCCCTGAGCCTTTCTGAAAGAACGAGACAAATAAAGATTCTGAATATGGTGTACTGGACCCCGGAAAGATTGTGAAAGAGGGGTTTGAGGGATGGGCCGGAGTGTTGGACATGTGTTGTTGAAAATCGTACTTTCAAACATATGTTCTGGACCTGCATGAAAGTTAAAGTTTTTTGGAATGATATAGGAGGTGTTATGGAAAGTGTCTTGAATTAACATGTTTGTTTGGATTTTGAAACACTAATTCTGGGGAATGATGTAAATTTGGAGGAGTTTACTAATTGCCAGAAGATATGGATATTTCTTGGTGCCTTGATGGGGAAAAAATCATCCTAAGAAATTGGAAGTCTAATGTAGCACTATTAAAGGAAGATTGGTTGAATGAAATGCACAGTCTTGCAGCAGTTGAGAAATGCATATATAGGAAACATGGCAAAACGGGATTGTTCATGAAGATTTGGGGTAGATTTCTGGCAATGTACTGAACCTGGATTATATATATATTTTTTAGTACTTTTAAATGTGAACTGTGTACATACTGCGGAATGGGGGGTAGGGATTTTGGAGTTATTATGTTATAATGGTTTATTCTTGTAATTTGTATATATTTGTACCTATTATTGTTATTGCTTTTCTGTATGTAAATCTTAAATCTTAAGTATTAAAAAAAAGCATATCATATCAGTTAATACATTTTTCAAACAGTTAAAACACTTTATTGCAATCCACCCCCAAACATGATTAGACACAACCCTCTTCAAAGAAATCCTATCTTTTCCCAGTTTCTACATTTTCATTGGTTATGGTTATCTCAATAATTATCTTCAGATTATATTCATAACACACCTCTTCCTATGATTCGTCTGTAGTAGGTCATGATAACAACACATGGTTAAACATTGGTATTGGAAACATAATTCATTGCTCGCGATAACTAGCCTAAGCTGTTTAAACCCTAACTCTTTATTTGCACATGGCTTGTATGGACATTTCACGCAAAATGAGGAGGCCGGGTGAATGACTTCCCTTTGTTTGTGATGCTCTCTAATTTCCCAGGTCACTGTTCCATTAAACATTCCAATTTACAAAGCCCCCACTTTAACACACAATTGAAATAGCTTTAGGCACCAGCTACCCCGTGTTTTACGACTGACCAAAATAAATGTCCAAACTCCCTCGGTCACGCTCTCAAACAGCAGGAGATTATATCTATTATCAAATCCACGAGACTTATCAGACCATAAAAACTCAAGGCTATTTCTCAAGGCTATTCCTGGAGTTGCTGACCGCGAAGGCCTAAGTCACTCATTCACCTGCTTTTCTGCCGTTTGAAAACCTGTCAAAAGTGCATTTGGCAAGAAAGCACTAACCACTGTGTTCTGATTCATTGTGAAAAGGCCACTTATATTGAGATTCATAAATTTCACATGTATTTAGATTAATGTGCATATATGCTTTTATATTTGGTAGTTTTAATACTTTATCTTTCTGCACGCATGCAAGCTAATATGTATCAGTTCTGATCAAAAAGTAGCACTCATGCTCAGTTCACCGCACCCCCAGTCATCAATATGGCGCGTGCCACATGAATCCCTCGTAATGACAGGGACCCTTCCTGACCACCCCAACAAGGGTTCTTTTAGGCTTGTTAGTCTGCTAGGTTTGTCAGCACAGACAATGGCCAGACCCGTGGCATTTTTTAGTGCAAGTGTTTTAATCTAATAAGGGCCAACAGAAGGACGCTACAATGATTAAGTATTCTTTTAGTTTTATGGAAAGTTGAGAAAGTTAAACAATAGTGGTTTGACAAGGATTATAGACATTAAGGGCCTGATTTACAGAACGTTTTCTAATGGGCTTTTGCCATTATAAAACGCTTCTCTGAATTAGGCCCTAAGGGAGCATTCTTAAAGAAGAATTTCCGAGCAGTGGGGATGAGTAAAAGAGTCACGCCCTAATATTCAGGTTCTTTACCATAGTTGGGATAGAGAGTGTTGATCTGGATCAAAACTATACCAGTTCTACTGTCTTCTATTTATAGATTCAGAGACAGGAGGCTGAGAATACATGTGGATTATTATATCATCATTTGAGAACGAATGGTGTCACAACAATTCAAGCACAATAAATACAAGACAAGTGAGTAATACAAGTTTTCTTTCCACTATATACATTTTTTTAGAGTAAGGGTTTACGAAGCAACACATCTCTGATTTTTGGTCCATTGAATGTATTACAGAGTAAGAGAGAAATCCATTGGGAGGTGAATTTTGGAAGAATAAGAAAAGCAGCAAAGCAAGCAATCAGAATTTAAGTCATTGGATGACTCCGTTAAGAGGTGCCAGGTGAGTTTGGTTCGACTCTATTGTTTGCATTTGAATACTTGTGGCCAATGTTCCCTGTAAGGTGCGCGCCTGTGCCGCCGCGCACCTTTGAGTTGGGAGCGCGCATACTGCTTATTTTGCCGTGCACCTGCTCCCATCATCATTTTGCTGCAAATACATTTTTTTTTACAATTTCTTTTTTATAAACCACATTTATATTTTGGGGACCTGTTGGCTGGGCTAGTAATGTGCTGAACTAGGGTCCGACTAGGAGGAGGATGGCCCTGTCAGCACTCAGCACTCGGCATAAGTCTGCTTCTGTTTCTGTTTCTAGGGCTTCAGGAGGGAGACTGCTGGGTGGAGGAGGTGGAGTTTGCCAGGGCCTGGGAGGTGGAGTCTGCCTGGGCCCATTGTGTGCTGGGCTGCTTCACCATGCTTGAAGGAGGTGGAGTTTTCAGCTTGGAAGAGGTGGAGTTTGCCCGGGCCCTGCCAGACTGGAACATTCCAGAATCGATTGTTCCCAAAGCATGTGTAACCTCACTGTCAGAGACAGTTGAGCACCATTCGGGCACCATATAAAATCCTGTTGCCAGTGCTGTGCCAAGGATTTTAAAGGTGAGTGAGCAGCCCCCACACAGGACCACTATACTGTTTTTCTTCTTCCCTTCCCTCCCGTTCCTTCTTTCCCTCTGTCCGACTCCATTCTGTCACGCTTCCCCCTTCGGGTACTTACTCTGCTCCAGTGCGGTGAGCATTGTAGATAGTAAATAACCGACCCCAGAAAGCGTATATATCGAGAACAGGATTGTATGACATGTCTTAGAGCAGACAATGTGGACCATAAGATTGCATGGCTTGCAAGCCATGGCAGGCACCTATTCGGGAGGTGGCATGGTTTGGGGCACATTTTGCCTACAATAATTAAATTGACAAGGACATGAGCCGACCTTAAACAAGGTTTCTTGCTGTGATCTTGAGTTTGGACATCCGGCGTAAGATCAACACTAGGTCGGTGTTCAGCCCAGATGTTCATTTTCTCGAGGAAGAGGGCATGTTGCAAGATGTAAATTCTTAATTGGGCGCGGTTGGCAATGCCAGACACAAAGGACACAACCATCGACACTGAGCCTTGTCTCTCCTTGTGCCGACTCTTCAGAATAGTGCAGCATTGATTTCCAAATTTTGGAGCCAAAAATGGAAATATTGTGGCACAAACACATACATCTTGCTTAATTAAAATCGGTGTCGGTATTAGATTCCAAACTTGCAGAATTCCAGTCCCAATGTTCTTATTTAGCTTCCAAACTAGAAACAGTCTCTCACAGAGAGAGGTTTTAAGGCCACTGTTTCTCATGCGAAAATATAGAAGGCCCGAAGGCCTTTGTAAGTATGTCCTACTGATTATCTTGTCTGGTACCTGTACTAACACATGTGCACCTTTTTGTCTGCAGCTAAAGAACTAAAACGTGCTATTTAGCCTGAAACCTTGCAGTTTCATATTGTCTAAATATACAATATCCATTGCTAGAAATGTTGTGTTTTTGGCCCCATCTAAAGCCACTCGTAATTGTTATGTTGCATTTGTTTCACAGGATATTTATAAAGTGAACCATTGCCATTTACATTACATTGTGACTTTAAGGACCTCTTTGCTTGATTGCATTTGAATTGGGCAGTGTTAGGATTGGTATGGTTTGGGTCTTGGTTGTAGTAAGTAGTCCGGGTGATCGGAGCAAGGTTGACTGGGTGGATATGCATCTGAGGTGTTTGAGAAGTGAGTAACCGTGGCAGGGAAGTCTGTTTCCCTGTGCATCACTTACCGGGTGTGTTTACTGCAGTGATAAATAACCCTGCAAATCCTGAATGGTGCTGTCTGAAGTGAATGATGATGCACTGGCTTGCACACAGCATTTTATGGTATAAGATTGTGGGGTAGGGTAGGTTTGCCATCGTGCCTGCCTGTCTCTGGTGTATTCAGGTGCGGTATGAGTGTCTGTGCAATTCCCAACTATCACACTGCGATTGTTGGTGATGCATGGACCTCTGGAAGGCCTACCAGCGAAACACACCAGGGCAATGGTTAACCCAGCAAATGCCAGAAATAGACTGGAATGGGTTCTCAGGGGAAACCCGTTGAATAAGGAAGGGGTGGGATATGACGAGGAGCAAGGGTATAATATGGTGTCACAATCTAATTGATATGGTGTCGGCAGCAGTTATCACCTTAAATATACGGGGGCTGGGAAAGCCGATTAAAATGTGCAGATTATTGGACAGTATGAGGGATCTCCAGATAATTGATGTTAGAGCTCTGTGATTGGAAGGATGGTAAATTCGTCAAGGGAATAAACACAGAACAGGAGGCTCAGTGAGGCGGATTCAGACATTGCTAACATTCCCTCCGTCTTTCATTTGGAAAATGCTCATCAAGTCGCGTTTTCAGTTTTCAGTTTTGGTTATTAGGCAGCACTTTAGCGACACTCTAGGAAAGCCCCTAGAGCTTCACACCAGAAAAAATACAACCCCAGATTGGGACTTACCACATTTTGTGCCTTTGTCTAGTAGGCAAGCAGCAGATTTATTCTCACTTTGCTCTGTCCCAAATCTAAGCATGCTGTTTTACTGCATTTTTACTTTTGGCCTGGCCCTCCTCAGTGCATATAGCGATCTATAATGAGGCAGGGGTGCACCTAAGTCAAAAGGTTGGAGGGAGGAGATCTAAACCTTTAAATGTGGGAGAGGTGCCAACTTCATAGATTGTGGGGTCAGAGCAAACTTACTTGTGTGGGGTCCTCTAACTTCTTCACACATTCTAATGAGATTATTCTAGTGCAGCTTCAATATTACTAGCAGTTAACTCTCTCCTTCACATCTGAAACCACACAGTAAAGGAGTGCTGTGAGAATGAGCTGTCTCCTGCCCCTTAGTACCCTTCTAATCACTCCCAGTCCCTGCTCTGACATGCAAGTACTAACCCCATCAATTGCCTAAAAAAGTATGCATATGAATAGGGTTGCTAACAATGAAACCCTTTACATTAGTAATTGCAGAGCCTTTGTTAACTGTGCAGATGCGACGAGCACGGTTTTTCGTCTGTGCCCTGCCTACCAAAGGGACTGTAGTGTACGTCAGGCAGGTAATGTCAACAGACTCAACATAACCCAACATAGACAATAGAGCACCCAAATGTCCCTTGAAGTAGAGCTTGTTGTGCCGCAAATTTGCATTCCTCCCTTCGCTTGCACATTGTGGAATCGTATCACTAAGCCTTGCTCACTGGTGGGGTGCCGGGCCAGTACCGGCGCCACCGCGCTACCCTCGGTCTGGCAGCGCATCACTCAGTTGCGCACATGACTGAAAAACAGCCCGCACACAACGATTCTTTGGCGCACACAGCCCAAGAAAATTAGAGGGAACATTGCTTGTGGTCCACAATGATGTGTGAGGAAATTATCCTTAGCAATGTGCTTTTCTTCTAGGTGAAGACACACTGAGAATATTGTTTTAATACATACCTCTGAAGTTGAATAATTCTAATACATACCTCTGAAGTTGAAGAATGGGATCCAAACAGTGTTGTAGATGTTTTCTGTTTTCTGTCCTGATGAAGGCCTGACGGAGAGATTAGGGGCATGACCTTGGGGTCATGCTTGTGGTCCACAATGATGTGTGAGGAAATTATCCTTAGCAATGTGCTTTTCTTCTAGGTGAAGACACACTGAGAATATTGTTTTAATACATACCTCTGAAGTTGAATAATTCTAATACATACCTCTGAAGTTGAAGAATGGGATCCAAACAGTGTTGTAGATGTTTTCTGTTTTCTGTCCTGATGAAGGCCTGACGGAGAGATTAGGGGCATGACCTTGGGGTCAGACCTCAGGTTGAAGGGGCCAAAACACAGATTTGTCAACAAATATAGATGTTACATTGTACATCTAGTACACAAAGATACTAGGGGTTGAAGATTTGCACAGTAGCATAGCGTTATGTGGGAAGGGGCGCCTGTGTGTTTTTTGCCTTCACAGAACTGGTGTAATTTTGAATAAGTATCTGTCATTGCAAAATGTGACATTTCGAGTGTCTAAAGGCAAACCAAATCTTAACCTGTACAATGGTCGTTAGTAGGCTCAGCAATATAACCTATAACCTAAGCATGAGTAGTTAAGTCACTCATTAACTAACTCCTGTGCCTAATTCATTGTTTGTGTCTTTTTAATGCATTTTCATGGGTTTTTGTTATTGTTTTAAGGATATATGTCGAGGTTTATATATTTTAATATACTTGTTGTGAATACACATATGTATTTTTTTGAAATATTCTTCTGAGTTTTGTTGCTCCAGAGTACTGTAGTAGAGCAATAGAGCCAAACTAGTCATTTTCTCAGCACCCCCCATAGGAGCTTTGAATTTGGAACTTTAAACAGGGACACGATGAAAAGAAAAACTAATAGCCACCTTTCCACATACTATCAGAGACCCAACTATGGGGGCGAGTGCCAGCTCTCAAAAGGCTGAGGGATCATAACATCACTCAAAGCCATTGTGATATCCTTCATCACTTTTAATATTAGTACAACATAGACTAGGGATAACTGAAGCAACAGCAATGGGGTTACAAACAGTATAACAATCTGTCTGCCACATAACCAGATTCTTAACTTCCATGGTCCGGAGGACTTCCCTCTCTCTTAAATCAAGACCATCTCGCCGGTGACGTAGACTCAAAGAGTCACTCACTGGCTCTGGGGGTTTAATGTGTTCATAACACATATTTTGTACTCTTCTGGCATTCTTGACTGGTACTGGTGCCATCACAGTTGTGGGGTACATTTACAAGCCCTAACAGAAATTCCCTTCACACCAAAAACCACATTAGAATAATGCCACAGAAGTGGCTGCGCTGTTCTTCCCTTGATGCATGTGTGGTCGGCACTGAATGCTACCACTCAAAGAATGGCTCTGCATTGTTTAATTTACAAAGTAATCAGAAAATGACCTACGCTCAGAACGGCATCACATCTGCTGTTCTGTCAGTTTGAAATACTAAAGCTGTGCATGACATGCAAAACGCCTTTGCAACTTGTTCTTTCCTCATGTTGAACCCCACAAATTTGTGATTGTGCCCTTTCTGAAAACACACCCCTGCGTGCTTTATTTCTTCAAATTGCGAAGAAGTGAGGCAATATATCTCAGGAACGGCATTGCTACTGAAAAAACACTGGAGGAGCAAAAAAGAGTGTGAAATGTTGCCACCTCGTCTGACTGTCCGGCATCCCTGCAGAAAGGAACAAAGGACCCAAGTGGAACTAGTATTTCACTGATAGGTGCGAGTTCCTTCAGCACCCATTCCCAGGACAAATTGCAGAGTTTCAAAGGGCGTCATAAAAGTCCTTTGTGCACACTGACCCAGGAGGAGACAATTTGGCTGTGGGGGTTTGCAGGACCACCCACACATGTGACTAATCCAGCAAATTGAAGTTCGACTCCATAACTAATTTCTGATAAAAAGTAGCTTTGTGAGACAATGAAAGGTCATAAATGCACACACATAAATGATGTCACTTCCCCTGAAACAATCAGCCCAGGGAAAGGAGGGGACACTGGGAGACTTCCCTATCTCAGCAGAGGGGTAAATAAAAGGTACTTTCTCCCCAGGTTGTAAAACCGATGATGTCATTCTGGCTATTTAAGGGGGAGACGGGGAACACAAGATACTCCATAATCCACAATCCACAGACAAGCCACTAAAACCCACACCTCAAGATCCAGTAAAGCAGAGATACATCCATCTATCCAGGCAGAACCACCCATCCAGACCAGGCATACACAAGCATCCAGGGAGAAAGGAGGAAAGGCAGCCGATCCCATTTAGGAAAGCCCAGTGACCAGACCATGCCTTGCTCTCCCGCATCACATCCAGGAGAGCCCAGATGTCCCAGTGATCAGATCTCTTGGCCCTGCTGTCCCAGTGACCAGATCCCTTGGCCCGCTGTCCAGAGACCTCGCTGGCTGTCCCGATTCCCAAATTGAAGCTTACACTGTAAGTATCACATCACCCAGTTACAAAACTGCATATCCCGCTCTTTTGAACCTTGCATCCTATTCAAATCCCATTAAAATCCCAGTCAAATCCCAAATTGCCAGTATCATCTGTTCACCTTTTCCATAGAAGAATCTGTGTTAGTCTATGTCTGTTAGCGTATTCCATTTCTGATTTTTGTTCAGTTATCCGTGTAAGTGCATATTACCATTTGAAGTAAATCAATTCATTTCCCCATTGAAAAATCACGTTCTTTATTGTTGCCCTTCGAAAGCAACAATTTTGTTGAGTGTTTTTACTAATTCTAGCCATTAAAATATAGTCTCAACAGAAATAGTCATTGTGCAGCAAAAAACGAATTTGCCCGTGTATTGTGTTTTTCTATAAATTCCGATGTGCATTCTTCCCATAGAAAAACACAAACTATCATCCCATTAAGAGTAATCCCTTTCCATCAGAATCCTATTTGTTATGTGCCTGTGTTTCTGATCCTAAAAACCGATCTCCGATTTTGACGCTTCAGCCCTTCTCTGTGGCTGCCTGTCATCACAAGTTCTGTGTAGAAAAGACTTGCCATTCTGCTGCGTGTGTTTTCTTTTGCATTGTTTGCTTCCCAAAATCGATTTTCTCACCTGTGTTCACATTGCCTTGGTGCCCTGCTCAGTAGTCTGTAAGTTCCTTGCCTCTTAAAGTGCAGCCACACACATTTCTGTCCTAGCCATCTCGTTGCAATTGTAAACTGATGAAAAAGTAACCAGTAAAGTCTGAATATGCCATTTTGCCCCTAAATAAGGTTTTATTTTCGTTTCTGGCCTCCCATCTTGAGGTGGTGTGTTGGATTCAAATTTAGAATTTTCCCTCTTCTTACTGACTCCTTGCCACTACTGTCCATCCACAAAGAATTTAGTTAGCAGGTGTTTGGGGGAAGTGTTGCAGGGGAAGTGCATAACCTGTGTGCTATCTGCTATTTTTAAGAAAAACGATCTTGCTTCCGTTTTCTTTTAAAGGTTTATGTAGCTTAGGTTAGGAGTTTGAAGTAACTGTATTGTGGGATTTTTGCATTTGTGCTGCCATACAGGGGTGGCTGCTGCCCTATTATTTGATTTTGCTCTGATTCTTCATTGAACCATAAAAATAATAAATATTTCATTGTTACACACCGGCCTATTTCATAGTCCATTGCAACACATTGCAAAAATAATAATATTCATTTTTAAAAAAGTCTTCCTAAAACACATGAGTAATTTGTTGGGTGTGTGAGATGGGTTGGTGGCCTTCTCAAGAAAGAACCGAGGGTCCAAATAAAAATAAATGCATTTTTATTGTGTGCCACATTCATTGTCAGTGGAAGAAGTCCCTGGTTGGAGTGTGCCATGTTCTAAAACCGTTACATGGTCTTATGTTGGTTATGTTGGTGCTCCTGCAATCTGCTCCCATGCACCACCTCCTAGCATCCTTTGGTTTTCCAATCGAAGTCAGGTGGGTCCTAAATATGTTGGCCTTTTCCCCTTCTAGTGCATTCTCAAAGACATCCTGTCAAGGGAGGGCTCTACTAGATGCACCCTTCCCCAGATTCTTGTCTCTTGCTTAACTTCGGCAATTGCTTCAACCCTCTCTACCAACTCAGGAGCAGTCTCCTAGTCTTAAAGGACTTCTTTTACTTTTAATTTCTGCAACTACCTATTCCCTTGCCCTCCTCCGTATTTTCCACTATATTCCTGTTTGTGCACCCCTTGTTCCTCTCTGTTTATCATGCTCCCCACTCATTCAGTCCTCTCTCTTCTTTGGTGTATCACTGTTTCTGATCTGTTCTGAGGCCCCCCTTCTATCAATTCCCCCATCCAGAGGTTCTATCTCAGCCTCCCCTCCTCTCTCTGTTTCCAGGGGGTTTACATTCTTTGCCTTCCTCTTTCTTATGATCTCCTCTGCTTTCCCTTGCTGTTCCTATTCTGCCTCCCCTTCTTTGGGCTCTTTTTTCTCTATCTCGCTCACTCTCCCAAATATGCCTCCATCTCCTGATGGCTGTTTGGCTCTTTGTCCCTTTCCATCCTCCTTTGATGTTCTTCTTTACTTCCTCCACTTTCTTGCTGTATACATTATCTTCTCATTATCTCTTTTCGCTCTTTTTCTATACCACTTTCTAACCCAGTGCTCTACCTTCACCCCTTCCTCTGCTTGGGGCCCTGTCTCTTTATGTTCTTTCTCCTCCACTCTGTTTTCTTGCCCGTTCCTTCACTCCTCATCTCACTGCATTGTTCCTCAACTGATTCCTAGCTCCTCCACTTCCCCTCTGTTGACTTGATTTGTGTAACCAAGTGGCTTGGAAAATGGGTCTTGTAAGTGTGGGATCTCAATCAGCTGTATGTGGTTCAGGAGGGGGATTTGTGGACTGGCTAAATACTATTTCCCCCTGTGAGAACATTTGGCGGTGGACCATTCCCTTGCTATGTGCAGCAATGCTATGTAATGACAATCTGCCATTTTGAAGTCAAGCAGTGGCCACCTGGCTTAGTGATGGTATCTCTGCAGTGTGATAAGCTCTCCCTTAAACTAGCATATGCATCAAGGGTTTGCCATGGGAAGAGTTTTTGGCAACTCGTGCAAGCAGTGGCAACATTGGGCCTCATTACGAGGTCAGCGGTAACCCGCTGGTGCTACCAACCAGTTGCCGCCAACCTCGTAACACTGTTTCTGTTCACTGAGGAGATCTTGGATCACTTACCCTCCTCCTTGGCAGGTTCTGTGGGAGGGGAATATGGACTGCTAAGTGTGACAATACTGGAATGAGATGCGGACACAGAGGACTCATGGTGTTTGCCATCAACTTAAATAACGAGGTTGGTAAATGCCTGACTGGACCTAGTAGTTATTTCCCTACCTCAACCAAAACTGAGGGCCTGTTGTAAATCAAGATTTCCAAAGCAAAAATGTCCTGTGTCCGGAATCCTATCCTAGCCCTCACACTCTAAAAGCAACTCTACTCTAAGGTACTAAGGGTAATTTCTCTGACTTGCAATGTTCCAGTTCAACAAAAAGGCGTACATCCAACAAAAGTTCCAAATTTTTTTTAATGTTTTTTTTTTTAGAAAACTACAGTTTTAACATATAGAGAAAACCTTTGTTTCAAATGGTCACTTATAAAATTCTATCAGATCAACATCCTAAAATTCATCACAATTAGTTCAAAGTTTCTTTGGGGTGCCTAATTTTCCCAGTGCAGGCGCAAATCTTCGTTCATCCATGAATGAACTAAGACCGACAGAGAAGATAAATAGAGAAATAGAGAACGAAACTCAGATACAACATAAACATTCTTAGCCACGTCTGTTGTCAGTCAAATTTCAAGGCCAGATAAGGCCTGAGTACCAAAGCACCCGACAGTTTCAATCAAACAATAATAGAACCACGCCACCGGTCCCCATAAGTTACGCCCATCTTGGTAGCATAAGTTAACATGGAAATTGAAGCAATACGTTTAAATAATTTACAATGGCACACACGTGTTTAACGTTGTTGCCACTGGAAATTAGTCGCCACCAAACCTCCATGTCTCCATCAAGAGGTGCAAATTGGCTCAAATGCTTTGAACGTAAGTCGCACATGGTTAGGCAATCAAGAATTAGATGTTTTAGGGTTTCAGTGGGCCCTCGACAAAAACGGCATAGGTTGTCCTTCAACATAGTATCTTTTCTTTTCCATAGAATTTCCTTTGTTTTCAAGATGTTTAAGCGAAATCTTAGGAATTGCTCGGGATAGTATCTCGAGTAGCATCATGACAGATAGGGAGATTGTGCATTTAGTTTTTTGTGATCCGGACTCAGCCATTTTGAAGAGGCTAGTTTCTCGTGTGCTTCCAAGTTGATAATCCATGCCCAGGAGTCAAATTTTCTTTTCGCATGTTGTGGTCGTATGAACAAGTCGTAATTACTAATTTCCGCAGCATCAACCCAATGTGAAAAGTTCCAAATTAATAACGTTCACAGTTCCAGGGAATGACTCCCTTCCCCAGGTTTTTCTCCACCTAAACAAAAAAAGTTCAAAAGAATAAGTTCTTCGTAGCTCAAGAGGATAACTCCCCTCCTCTTGATGTTGCAACTTATTCCAGGGGACATGTCTCCCTTCCCCAAGTCTTTCTCACATTCGACGTAATCTGCAAATCCTAAGGGCATGAATCTTCCTTGGGATTCTTTACCTCACAAAACACTTGGTATACTCTCCTGCCAGGTTCCTTTTCACATTCGCTGTAATTCACTTCACACACTTGGCTTTGCCTGCTATGCTCTCCTGACCAGTCTTTTAATATTCATTGCATTTCAGTCTTTTCTGCCACACTATTTTCCCACATGTATTTTATAATGAGGCTACGGGCCTAGACCCTTTTCCAAGGACTTCTCATTATGTAATGAAATGTCCCAGGGGCCCAATAATCCTGCTCTGGCTTCCCCCAGCCCTTGGCTTTGGTACACACTTCAAAGTGCCCCAGTGCCCAGTCCTCCTGAGCAGGCTTACTGGTTTTCAGCTGTGCCTTCGATGTCCCTCGCATCTCCAGTATCAGTCTGCGGCTTGTCGTCGGGTCTGTGGAGCGCTTTGTTTGCTTCTACCATGCCTCCGGCTCCCCTTGACAACTTTCTTAGCATCTCGTGGCAGAGCTCCGACCCATGAGCTTCACTGGATAGTGTTCCCAGGCTTTCCATGACCCCAGCAAGACTATCAGCTTCTTTTGGCTACTTCGACCCACGTCGGAAGCTGTGAATCTTCTGCGCCATCAGCTGCCGTACTCCTGGTCTCCCCCTCTCCCCCAACCTTGGTAAGGAGACAAACTCCAAGCTTCTTTTCCCAGCATGGTTTTAAATCATGTAAGGCCAATCACATTCTTTCAGCCACTAGATGCTAACCCCCTCTACCTCAGAGTCCATGCGTACCAACTGACTAAATTACAAAGAGCATGGAACGCCACAGCCAAACTGCTACTAGCACTTGACCCAAGAGATCACATCTCCCCAGCCCTCAAAACTCTGCACTGGCTGAACTCTGTGGAAAGGATGAAGTGTGTGGAAAGCATGAAATGGGTGGAACGGATGGAATGCATGGATCGGACGAAGTGCATGGATCGGAAGGAATGCATGGACCTGATTGAACAGATGGAGTGCATAGAACTGAGGGAGTACATGTGACGGATGGAATGCATGGAACAGATACAGGGCATGGAATGGATATTGTGCAAGAACGGTTGGAACGGTTGGAGCGCATGGAATGCATGGGGCATGAAGGCGCTCAATCTCAAGCACCTAATGAAAACCACCATATCACATTACCACGCTTACTCTCTTCTATACACCACCACTCAACTAGAACACAGCGATACTATGATACATTCGGTATAGCTGTTCTCATACCAACACCTGCCACATACTCCCCATAATCCTAACTAAACATAGCTGGCTGCACACCCGCCAGCATAGGCGTTCTCCTCAGGCCTAACACAGCCAGAATCAGTCTGGTATCACCTTGCCAGAACGAACACATACTCCTGATCTCCCAACCACCACATAACTTACCACTGGGATATTGCAAGTCCCGGCAGCTCGGGATGTCAGGCGGTGGGAACTGTAAGTCCCCATTCCCATGGAGTCCCAGAGGACTCCACTGGAATGGGAACTTGGAAGCACTGGCACCGTTGCTAACAGTGCTGGTGCTTCAGTGAAAATCATGCCTGTAGGGGCCGGTGCAGGCATGCTCGTAGTCTGGCGGTCCAGAAACGGTGCCGGTACATTGCTACCGGCTCCCTTATTTCCGGACCGACAGACTTGTAATGAGGCCCAAATTGTCTAGTAAACACTGGTTTCCTTTTATACTTTGTATATACTAGTGGTCTTGGGGCACAATCAGATAAATGGCATCTAAGGCAAGGGAGGAGGGGTTGGAGAGATGCCCTGTATGGAACTTCTGTTGCCAGCATTGATGGACAGAAGGTGGTCCGCATCCCCAGGGTCTCCCAAGTGTCATCAGCTTGACTCTCTCTAGTGACCTCATCACACAAAGCACTGCTCCAAATACTTAAGTACAATTCTTGCATCTTTCAATATTGCCCCGTAATGCTGCTCACATCCTATTCTAGTACTAGCAGGAGAACACAGCAAGGATTATATCCTGCCACCGCCCTCAAAATGAACCTCATGAATTTAATGTGACGTTTCTCTGTATAAGCGCCATTATCACACACCCAAAATCTGATGCAATAATAGCATGGAGCTCATGTTGAAGTCTAAGGCTTCTGTACAATGATCCAGAATGCGCCCCCAAACTTGTCACAAAACCTCATCAAGCCACCAATCTCTAGGCCAGCACTACCAACAGTTTCCAAGTAACAAGCCCAGGTAAGTACGTGCCTATGCCTCTTGAAATGTTTGATATCAAGGCACAAAGCATCACAGCACTAGATCTAATAAAGCTGTATCAGCTCCATAGATACCTTTCATCATCAAAATCATCAAGGACCAGAGAAACTAGTAAGGCAGTGGCATCAAACCACATGGTCATCTTTGAATGGATGTTGTGTCCGGCACGGAAACGGCTAACTTGGCGTGACAAGAGGCCTCAGCATTCCAGACTCAACCCATTGCATGTGCGCATGATCGAGCATGCACAGAAGAGATTTTCTGCATTAGGCATAAAGAGAACGGAAAGATTATAGAAATACTCTGTTCTCCTGGCTCTGTGTCCCTCATTTTGGCACTATTGCGCGCTGGTGCCAAAAAGGGGGATTAAGGTTGACCCCTGCATGGGGATGCAAAATCTGGTGACGAGGATGGGATACCTACACCTCCTCACATAGAAAAGAAAGATGAAAAGAAATACATCCGTTTGTTGAGCATCATGGGTTTTTCAATAAAACGACGTGCGCAGCTGAAAGGTGTCTGACTGCAGCAAGATGTCTACAAAGGAAGAGAGAGAGAGTCAGAAGCAGACAAGTGATGCATATGATGATGAGGGGCCCACTGGAGCCACATTTTGTCAACCAGCTCCTTTTAATATGGGTGATCAACAAGCTCTGGGACAGAGATGGGAGCGATGGCTATGAAGATTAGAGAATTACATGGCAGCTTATGATGAAAAGATTCAGACATGTTTGCCAGGAGATTACTTTTCAATTTGGTTGGTGACAAAGTTGAAGACCTCATCCCTACGTTCCTGCCTGAAGAGGTGAAGATGTATGAGGGACTTAAAGAGGCTTTGTGTTCATACTTTGACCCTCAACACAACATAGACTATGAAAGACATACTTTCAACATGGGCTGTCAAATGACTTAGTCCATGGATGCATTTGCGACTCGATTGGGAAAGCTGGTGGCTCATTGTGACTTTCATAAATTCTCGAATGATGAAGCCATCAGGTTAAGGATCATCGGAGGGTGTCTATCATCCACCTTTAGAAAGAAATTACTCAGTGGACCATTTCCCCTTGGCACCAGTCTACAAATGGCACAGATGAAAGCGAGAGCGGATTCACAAGCTATGCAGATGGAGACCAACAGGGGGCAGGTGAAAGAGCAAGTGTATTATGTCAGTCAAGGCGGGAGAAGCAACAATGAATGAAATGCCCCATCCAGAAGCTACAGTACCACCGGAAAGTGTTACAGGTGTGGTCTGCCTTTTCGCCATGATGAAGGAACACAATGCCCTGCTTTTGGACAGAAGTGCACCAACTGCGGGCGGGAAAGTCATATGGCGAGGGTATGCCATGCGCCCCTGAACAGGTCACAAGGAGGCGGTCCTAGTGGGACTAGACCAGAGTACAACTCACTGGTTCAAGAGCACAGAAGAGACACCTACGCAGGAAGATACTTGATTAGCCACCTTCGCCAGATCACTGGGCTGTCACTGTCACCTCCACCAGAGCAAGAGAGAAGCCAACATGAATATGCCTACATGACGAACTATGTAGTGACTGCTCCAGAAGGAGATATTGACATTCAAGTGGGTCAATACCCTGCCAAGTTCGTCATCAACAAGGGAGTCACCCTAAATATCACGTGCATATCTGAAATTCACAAGATGGCACATCCCCCGGAACTGAAACTGTCGGTCTCAAGATATTGCAGTGGGATGCCCGGGGGCCAGTTCGGAACCTTGGAAAACTCCCGATGAAACTGTACTACAAAGGGAGACGGACCATGGCAGAGTTGCTCCTCCCAAGGCAGCCATTACCAAACACTGTACAAACTGCCTTCCTTTGCCAAATGAGTACACCTGTTATGTCCTGGCTGTTGTTTATACCCCATGCTTGGTATGGGAGAGTACCTGTATCCCATTAGCAACTAGTATTGTGTGCCTTGCCCATTAACAGTACCAACATTTTTCACTATTGGAATACAAATGTCTGATTACACATGAATCACTTACAAATGCTATTGCTGACCATGATCCACATTGACTGCATATGTATGCGAGTGCCCAATATTGCAAGCCTGTCGCATTTCTTTTTTAATCACATTTGTTGGTAGAACTAATATTAAGGATATTTTAAGTGTACTATGCCTGTGATTTAGAGATTCTCAGACAAAACCATACCTAACCCATGTTATTCTTATCAATGCTATGCTATGCAAATGCCATGCCTACACCCTGTTTAGCTTGACCTCCCATTGCCTTATCCTACCTAGCATCGCCAATCGCCTCTGAGATACTTACACAGTACCAGTTTCTAATGCTCACTATATCCTCCTTTGCCTGACTGCTCTCAGGCCTATAATGTCATCTACGAGCCTACCCCTTCAAGAGATGACTACTCCTAAAAGCGCCAACTGCATTTGCAGACTGGATATGCGCACCCCAGGAAAAACACCCTATCCTAACCCCATTATAACCAACATTCCTTGCGACCTCAGACAAAGGAATTCCAAACTACACGTGAGACTACCTAACATCCACGAACCGCTAACAAGGCACCTCTATGCCTTTAGCGGAAGTCCTCAGAAGGACACTACAAAACTAAACCGCCCCTCGCTGAATAACTCTACTAATCACAACTACAAAAGAGATAATGATCATAAATCACAAACTAAGCTAGCCAAACAAAAAAGACCTGCTACTGCAACATTACCCACACCCATCCCTACCCTTACAGGAGCACTTATTAATGCCAGGTCATTAATAGCCCATGCTACAGAAATTGCCCACATTATTCAGTCAGGCAATTTTGACTTCCTAGCCATTACTGAAACATGGCTACACCAAGCGGCTGGCCCAGCCTTGATGCTTCCGGTACCGACCAATTACACCATTCTCAGGGAAGACAGAACTAACTCCCGCGGAGGAGGCCTAGCCATCATCGCCAAAACGAATCTATCAATTCGAATAGAAACATCTATGCACAGAAAATCCTGTGAGTGCCTAACTGTCAAGCTCCTAACAGCTAACTCACAAACAATCAACTTAAAGGACTTTCGAGGAGGACAGCTTCACTATCCTTTCAGATAACCTGAAAAACTCCTCACAAGCCCTCTTACTAGGAGATCAGAACCTAGGCTTTAATGATCAAAAAGATGTACAAGCATCAAATATCGCCAATGTCCTGTCAGAGCTGGGCTTCGCCCAAAGAGTGACACATCTGACCCATGAGAAAGACCGGACACTTGACTGGGTGGCTGACCACAAATGTAACACTACCATCACCTCCGTCTGCCCACAAGCCTGGACAGACCATGCCCTCATATCCTTTACTGTAGATGTAAAAATCTTCCAACCTCAAAATAATACTCCAGCACCCCCTACGCTAACAAGGAACAAAAAAATATAACAACAGACAGGCTATTACCACTAATTCTCCCAACCCTAAACTCGCTGCCGGACTCACTAGATCCCTTCTCTCTTGTCAACAAATTTAACACTGTCATGAACAATGCACTGGACATTATCACCCCATTAAAACTAAGAAACAGCAAACCTAGAGCACACCTAAATGCCTATTTTACCCCTTATATACAAACACTAAGGAAAGAAAACCGCAAGTGCGAATCCGCATGGAGAATACTTCCATCAGAAATGAATAAAGCCGCACTCATTAACATCTCCACAAAATACAAAACAGAAATAAAGCAAGCCAAAAAAGAAAGTTTCGATAAAAGAATAATGCAAGCCAAATCAGGAACTAAGGAGCTTTTCACAATCCTGAAGGAACTCGAGAACCCTATCCCAGCCCCAGATAACGGTGAAAAAAATAAAACATGGTGCAATAACATCCAGAAGGCCCTAAGTGACAAAATTGCCACAGTCGAAATCAAAATTGACAAGAAAAAACTAAACATACCCGCGTCAACCATCCAAACTAACAACTCACCTACCAATGCCAAACCAGAACATAACTTTAACTTCACTAAAGTCTCCATACTGGAAGTCGAAAAAATAATCCTATCTCTGCAACCATCAAATTGTCTAGGCAATAACTGCCCGGCTCAAATAATAAAAGACGCTGCCAGAGACCTATCCCCATTCATTAATAAACTTATCAACTCTTCATTCTCTTCATGCACTATACCAAGTAACCTTAAGGAATCTTGGGTCCTGCCGCTCCTTAAGAAGCAAACACTAGACCCAGCGATACCAACAAATTCCCATCACTACGGTGCCCTTCCTACTAAAGATTCTAGATAGAGTGGCCTATTTACAGATCCAAAAATTCTTGGAGATGTACCATCTCCTAGGCACTAGGCGATCCGGATTCAGACCACAACACGGTACTGAAACAGCACTTATCGATCTCGAAGCCTAGGTCGACGAGCTGAGAGACCAAGGAAAAACTGCCTTACTCCTCCTCTTGAATCTCTCAGCAGCATTCGACCTGGTGGATCACAAAGTGCTCTTCAACCATCTAAAATCAGCAGATCACTTCTCGCCACAAGCCATAGCTTGGACTAAATCATTCTTAAGTGAGAGAACAATGAGGGTCTTCTCCACCTTAGCAGCTGCCGACCCTGTGCCCATCGCATGCGGTGTGCCCCAGGGATCTTGCGTCCTCCCCACCATGTACTAAGCCCCAGTTTGATGATTTAGACCATCTGGGCGTCACCTACACTAACTATGCAGATGACACCCAGATTCTCATCCCACTTTCTGGGGATTACAAACAGGATTTGGCCTTGGTGAACAAGATATACCTCATCATCCAGCCATGGATGGCCCATCATGGTCTATGCCTGAATGATGACAAAACGGATTTCATCATAATGGGGTCTACACACATCAAGAAACTCAGTCAAGACTACACAACCTTCGTCATAGATGTCCACATAATCAAAGTTGCCAAGGAGGTAAAAACACTAGGTTTTTACCTCAACGCCAGTTTAACTTTAGTAAAACAAGTGAACGCTATGGCCTCATCCACAGCCTACACTTGTAAGTTAATCCGGTCAGCTAAACCCTACCTCTACAACGAGTTGCACCACACTGGCACAAGCACTTGTGCTGTCCAAACTGGATTACTGCAACACAGTCTATCTAGGTGCGAATAAATACATCATGCAGAAAATCCAGATACTGCAAAACAATGCCCTTAGAGTGGCACTAGGAAGTTCCAAAAGAGAACATATTTCAATAATCAGCAGAGAATCTAATTGGCTATCCATGACAAACAAAATGAAATTTAAAACGGCATCCCTAACATTCAAATGTCTCAATAATTTAGCCCCAGCTACCTCTCAGAGAGGCTCAAAAGAGGAATCCCATCTAGACCCATGAGAACTGCCTATACAAACTGCCTTGCAGTTCCCCCTTTCAAAATGACTACAATTGGAGGGAACAGCTTCCTGGTCAAAGCTGCCCAATTGTGGAACTCCCTCTCGCCGAGCTTAAGACTTCACCAAACATATCCACACTTCAGATCAAACTGTATCAAGTGGCTCAAAGAAAACGAGCCATAGGTGAGCCTACCAACCAACGGACCAATAGCCAAACCGACCTTTCCACTGTATCTATCTGCTATGCAAATGTGTTACCTGCTATATTGTCTTTGATCTGCATGTTTTTGTCATTGATCTATACGTTTTTGTGATTGTGTAACCTTGTAACTTGTAAGCCTAAAGTATTCTTATCTTCGCGCCCTGATACCTTCGGGTCCAGCGCACGTTACAAATAAAGAAAGAAAGAAACAAACAATCAAAGGAGAAGTGCTGGGAAACAATCTGCTAGGCGATGACACGGCCCATGAAATGAATATTGCTGCTGTGATGTACATAATGCAGCATGAAGTCCCAGTGATGCAACGATTTCCAGAACTATTCAAAGCAATTGGATGCTTTAAGGGAGATCCAGTCACCCTCATAGATCAATACCTGGCGCAACACCCCCGGCAGATACTTATTCACCTGCAACCACAAGTAGAGAAACAGATTAAGTGCCTGTTAAGGGAGGACATCATAGAACCTGCCTGTGGTCCCACCTCGTGGATCTCGGACGTGGTGACAGTACCCAAGTCATTTGAGGAGATTTGCCTGTGTGTGGACATGCGCCAGAGAAACAAAGCGATTCAACGAGAGAGACCCCCTGGCATGCATCTGGATGACATAATTAGCATGCTAAATGGAGCTACTGTTTTCATGAAATTTTATGTTTGTTTAGGTATAAACAGTTAAGATTAGGGATTTCATAGGCTGCTGAAATTTTCCAGTAGAGCATTAGGAGGGTAATCCGGCACATAAAGAATTGCTTCAACTACAGCGATGATATTCTGGTTTTCTGAGTAAGTCTTGAACAATATGATCTAGCACTGCATCAGGTGTGCCTAGCTCTCTTTCAGGCAGGGCCAATTTTAAATGCTAAAAAGTGTGCATTTCACAGACAAAATCTCAAGTTCTTTGGACGTATGTTTTCACAAGAGAGGATGAGCCCTGATGTGAGTGATGTAAGAACATTTCTATGAATGGCCAGCTATTTCAGCAGATATCTGAAATACTTTGCTACCATTATCGCATGTTGGGTGTCCTGACGCAGCTGCACCATTTGGTGCTGTGGGCTTAGAAAATCCAAGATGGCGGAAAAGCCCACAGTTGTGCCAGAATCCGGGAAAACCGCGCAGTTTGTGCGCACACCAAAATGATTGCCTAACCTGCCACCCACCGGTGCAAGCCTGATGGGCCAGGAGTGCCATGAGTGAAATGTGTGCCAAAGGAAAAACAGCAGTGCCGGTTGGCTAAAAAAGCGCTTTAAAATCACCTTTGTTTCCCTGAATGCAAGCTCAAAATGCCTATTTTAAACATCACAAGATATTCAAAAATCTCAAGGAACACCAGCAGACATTTGGCAGAATGTATTCTTGGGTGCATACTAAATCTGGAAAGAGAAAGGGCCCAAAACAATGTTCATAACAAAACTGGCTGAGCTGTGGATGTCAGCAGCTGAAGTGAAATTGGATTTAAAACCATTAAAATCAAAATGTTTAAAATAAATGAGTGACCTACTTTTGTAGGTTGCAACTGTTAAATGTCATAGTTTTGAACTTAGAATCAGTATTCTAGCTGCATGTGCAATAATTGTCAGTTTGATTTGAATGTAGAAAACTGGGAACATTTAGCTGAAGCCTGGCTGGAAGAGAGTGAATTCTGCCCGGCAACTACCCCCAACAGGAGTGAAACCTGCTCAGCCACTCTTCCCAGGCCTGGCTGCATTCTGCTGCCCGTGCCAAAAGGAGATGACACCTCTCTGATTGAATTAGGGGAGTGGCACCTGGGGACTACAGGAAACTAAACAAAGCACTGTCACTGGCTCAGGCAAATGTTATATTGGGGGGGGGGCGTAAAGTGGCTTCCTCTTGGGAGAAACTGGGAGGGGCAGTGCCTGTGAGAGCAAGCTGAGCTTGGGGGAAGTGGATAAACCAGAAATTCCACCATGTGCTTTGGAAAACCACACCCCTTTGGGGCCAGAGCATGATTTTAAAAAGATGGATAATTCACAGTGCGGACTTGTCAAAATTATATAAATAACATCATCATTAAATCTTGCAATTTTTCTGTGCACATTTTAAGAGGTGTTAGGACCCTGTGGTATGTTCTTGGGGATAGTAGCGGAAAAAAAGGTTGTTACTCCAAACGTATGCATGTTAAAAATCTGACACTTTATCATCTGAAACCCATATCCCTGGTGCACATTTGTGTAAAATCTGGAAAGGTTTAGAGGTCGTTATATGGATGAAAAGGGGAGAATTCTGTCATAAGTGGACACAACATCGTAGAAAGACAGGGATCGGTTGGTTTGGTGCTACAGAAAATATGTTAACTGGACATATAATATTAGAAAAATGGTACATAGATAAATATGTATTTGGGTCAGAAATAGATTTGTGTGCAATTTGACAAGGGGAGGTTCCTCTGACCATAAAACCTACAGCATCACTCTGACACTCCATTTCTTTCCCCCGAGGAAAGCTTGGCCAATGATAAGTGAGAGGGGCAAGATTAGCCAGGCCCAGGCACACACCCATTTTCAAAACACATAAAAGGAACATTGAAACCCAGGTAGGGACATTCACTTTCCACTTTTTTGCGGGACGCTTTGCCGGGAGACTTCAGACTTCACATCCAGAGATCCAGACTTCAAATCCATCAATCTCCAGAGACCAAAAATTAACTCCAGAATTTGTAGCAGAGAGGCCTGAATCCACAATCTGAATCCTCTTCAGCAGGCCTCAAAACCAACCAAACTATTCAACAGCTGGGCGAGCTGTTTGAATTCTTTGCCAAGAACTTTTGCATGAACCTGTAGCAGTATCCAGAAAGCAGTGCTGTATCTGGAACCAGAGAGAACCAGAGACCAGATCGCTGTGAAGAACTGCTAGCCGAAGTCCAGCCAATCCTGACCCGATCGGTGACGAAGTCGCATTCCTGTCCAAAATCTAGTGTGAGTACCCAGCTAGCACTGTGCCAAAACCAATCTCTTAGTTTAAAATAATCTAATCGCAACTATTTTAGCCTATTAGAACTGCCTCCTAGAATCGTGTCATTCTGTCATCTTTAAAACTGAAAACTGTCACCTGTCATTCTGAGCTTTAAAATTTCAAATCCGAAAAACTACCTTTACTAAATCGACAGTATCTCCGGAACCGTTTGTGCTAGGAGCGAGTTTTAACTGTCAACTTAAAGCTAAGTGCCTCCGTAATTGCGCTCGATGCACGCGACTAAATTTGCCGCGATTCGACATTTTGCTTAATTTCAGCCACATGTAAAAATATTTGTCCTTGCTTTCCTTGCTGAAATTCGTGTGCAACCTGACAATCATTCATAGAGCATTGCTAAAGTGATCCTGAATTAATTTAAGTATCTCTCACTCATCCTGAACCTCCTATAGGGAATTAAAAGCATTTTTCGCATATTTTTCACTTAATTGCAACCACATCAAAGTAGCTTGCCTGTGTTTAAAACTCCTACCTGTTTTCCTCTAAGCTTGCTAGGGGGAAACTGAATTATATTTGATTGCATTCCTGAGAACTGTGTGCTTTCCTTCCATCTCTTTACCTTGCATAAAAAGGGCGTGGGGGTGAATTGTCAAAAGAAAAGTGATTACATTGTCTTTTGTTGAAGTCATATCAAGTTTATTTTCTGTACTGCATTTTCATTCATCATTGCCTTGTCCTTGAAGCCATAAAAGCATTCTCAGCTACTTTATCCTCTCTATATCACTTCTAAGCCATCAAAAAGAGTGTACCACTGTAACTTTATCCATTGTTGATCACTATCATCTTCACCAGTGTGCTATCAAACATTAATTTATGATAAAAGTGTGATATATATATATATATATATATATATTGTTTAATTTTCAAATAAACCTTTTAATTTGCAAAACAAACCTACTTCTTGGCTCAGTGGGTTCAGGGGGATTCTAAGAGAGGGGTGTTATATAAGGGTTGTCATCCAGAGTAAATGAACTGGACATAAAAATATATCAATAAGGGTTTCCCTCAGCATCCCAGACTAGGCATTGACTTAGCTGTAGTGTTGAATTGAATCTGCTTACACGCACCGTTAAGAGAACTCACCAAGCAAGGGAAAGAGTTTCAGTGGGACCAATCGTGTGAAAAGGTGTTTGCACTGATCAAGAAAGACATTAGATCTACTGAGTGCATGGCCTATTTCGACCCTGCTAAATGAACTGAACTTATGGTGACGCAAGCCCAGTAGGCTTGGGAGCCATCTTGGCGCAGCACAAGCCTGGCAGGGACAGTCCAAGGGCCATCATCGCTCATGCGTTCAAAAGTCTGACGGATGTCAAAAGAAGGTACTCACAGCCGGAAAAGGAGGAGCTGGCAGTCGTTGGGTCATGCAAGCACTTTCAGATGTTCTTATTGGGAAAACGGTTAACAGTAGTGACTGATCATCTTAAATGATGAACATGATCTATGGAAACCCTCAGTGTAAAATGCCTACTAGGATTGAGAGGTGGGGTCTAAGATTGCAGGATTTCAACTTCACCATCATTCACAAGCCGGGAACAGAATACAATCTAGCAGACTGTCCCGGCATGTCCCAGTTGTGAAACAAGAGTGTGGCCCATCAATGGCAGAGGAATACATACATTTCCTCGCTCAGCGCGAAGCTCCAAAGCCGCTTATGATGAGCATGGTGAGGGATCACACAATGAGCGATAGGATATTGCAGAAAGTGAAACAATTTATCGCATCGCGAAAGTGGAGAGACAGTTAGCTCGAGTACACACAAGGGAACCAAGAGACTTTGAAGCAAGAAATGCAAGCGTTGAGTCAGGTGAAAGATGAGCTGTCAGTTACTGTGGAAGGCCTTGTGATGCGCGGGAGGTGGATCATCATATTCTTGGATCTACGACAGCAAGTAGTGGACTTGGCACATGAAGGACCTCAAGGTATGGTGGCCACCAATCAACAAATAAGAGACACTATGTGGTTCCTGGGGATTGACTCAATGGTAGAAAACACAGTGAAAAGATGCCACTTGTGTCAATGCATGTCGAAACCCAGCAATCCAGATCCGCTCAGAATGTCGGAACTGCCAGAAGACCTGTGGACCCATGTTTCGGTTGATTTCTTTGTACCATTTGGTGGTGGAAAGTATTGGAGCCTTCTCCCCCCATCTACAGGAGCCAGGAGTTCATCGTGACCCCAACGGCCCGTCCCCGCTCTGAATGAGCAACGTGGGTTCGTTTTCGCTATTTTCCTGCTTTTGGCACCACTTTACTGGGAATCTGCCCCCGACCTTGCCAAATTACCCTATTATAAATTTGGGGCCCATAATACCGAGGAACAGGCCAGTGGCTTCACTGCCCCCCATTACCCGCAACGTGGTCAATGGCCGCAGCCCAGGACGACATACAGCCTCTGTAAGGAGCCCAGCAGCGTTTGCAGCCTGTGATTGGCTACACCTGCAATCACCCGCCCTCCAGCTCACCGATAGGCAGTAGCCGAAGGGCAAGCCAAAGGGCCTGTCTGCGTCTGTCAGCGTCGAACAGCAAGCAGCTGAGTCGCAGTCTTCTGTAATTACTTTCTTGAGCTTCACAGTAGCGACACTAAAACCACCTGCATTGACCCATGCCTCGTTCTACTAGTGCTTGGCTACTGAATCCTTCCTCGCACTACCCTGTGCTCAATAAGTACTCTTTCAAACATCTGCTGCCATGCTCTGTCCTGCCTATATTTGCCTGCGCTCATGCCCGCCCCGTCTCCCCACTCCCAAGGTGGGATTGCAGCGTCCGCCCAAACATAACATTAAGAAATCTGTATTGCTTTGTAGCATGTTGCTTCTATGCATCTATGGCCATCATGTTGGCACCTTGTACTAATCAGCGCCAACTGTGCTTATCTGTATATCTGATATCTTCCTGATTTGCCTGCATGCGTTCTCACACCATATCTCAATAGTGCCGCTTTGGCTCCCACCTATTGGGATAAGGCGCCTTAGCCCCCACTGTGATCTTTAAATCTTGCTGGAGCCCTGCTGCCATAATCACTTTGTGCTGGTACACTGCATTTGTTATCATATTGGGAATTTCACATCTAGATGGACCCTGCTGCTATTTTCGCTCCTATCTGCTGGTACACGGCATTTCTGATCATATTGTGCTCGTAAAACACAGTTGCACTCTGCTGCTATAATCGCCTTGCCTGTTGGTACACTGCATTTCTGATCATATTGTGCTCGTAAAACACAGTTGCACCCTGCTGCTATAATCGCCTTGCCTGTTGGTACACTGCATTTCTGATCATATTGTGCTCGTAAAACACAGTTGCACCCTGCTGCTATAATCGCCTTGCCTGTTGGTACACTGCATTTCTGATCATATTGTGCTCGTAAAACACAGTTGCACCCTGCTGCTATAATCGCCTTGCCTGTTGGTACACTGCATTTCTGATCATATTGTGCTCGTAAAACACAGTTGCACCCTGCTGCTATAATCGCCTTGCCTGTTGGTACACTCCATTTCTGATCATATTGCGGCCCAGTGTTGCCTGTATTAAAATATTTCCCTAATGCTCTCACCCCACATTCTGACAACCTCAAATCTGCTGTCTCAACCCTCTGCCACTACTACCGGGAGCCTAACCTCCCTTGATGGCCACTCCAAGAGGCGCCACTTTCACTATGCCAACGCTTCTCCCGTTACTCCACAATGTTGCTCCCAGAACAGCACCAGCACGACCACTCCACTCTATTCTGACCTCCTATCCCCGATGGAATGGATAAACAGATTCGCTCGCCCACCCACACCCTTCACACCTTGCCCTACACCCATCAGAAACACATGATTAGGCTCTCGCCTCTCCCCACCCACTACCACCAGCCTGAATACAGCTCCGTCCTTCATGCACAGAAATGCTAGACTAAGCCTCCGCACCACCCTTAGTCACAAATCCATCAGTACAAGCACCAACCTGACTAAGAACCACAAGCATCAGACGCCGCATAGCGACTCCACAGCAAGCTAAAACCCCGCAATTTGTCACACACCACCACCTATGAAAGCCAACCCTACTTCCATACCCATCAAAGGCGCTCTCATCAACGCCCGCTCCTTGGTAGCCCACGCCACCGATGTTGCAGATATCATCTCTGCTAACCACCTTGACTTTATCGCTATCACAGAGACGTGGCTCCACCCTGCAGCTGGCCCTACACTCTCCATAGCCAACCCTGAGAATTACAACATCATCCGTGCTGACAGAAAAAACGGAATAGGAGGAGGTGTGGCAATTATTGCCAAATCTAACCTAAACATCAGAGAAGCAGCCAACACTACCTTAACCTCAGCCGAACTCCTGTCCATCAAACTTCCATTATCGGACACCCAAACCATCCTCCTACACATTATATACAGACCCCCAGGCGCCCTATCCACCTTTGAAGAGGATATCTCTCTTCTACTCACCACGAACACCAAACCAAAATCACAAATAATCATCATGGGTGATTTCATCCTGGGACTCAATTACCCCAACGACAATCACGCCACCTCCCTTAATGACACTATCACCCACTTGGGCTTCATCCAACACATTAACAAACCTACCCACACCAAAGGAAGATCCCTAGACTGGCTAGCAGACGCCAATTCCAATCTATCTCTGATAGACATCACACCCTGTGCTTGGACAGACCATCACCTCATCACCTTCTCTCTACCCAGAACCGCACCCCATACGACACCACCTCCCAGGACGTCCCAAATTTCCAGAAACAATCGTAACATCACTATGGAAAACCTGAGACCACTTCTCATGCCCATATCTAAAGCTAACCTTCCCACTCAGAGTGATAGATCTCTATAACAATACGTTGGAACTAGCACTCAACCAGATAGCCCCACTCAAACAACGTAAAGCCAAACCCATCAGCCACACTAACAAATGGTTTTCAGCAGAACTAAAAGATCTCTGCAACCTTAAAAGAACTGCGGAAACCAGAGGGAGAAAAGCTCCATCTCCAACTACTAAAGACAACTTCACTACAGCTGCCTCTACCTATAAATCTGCTATTTTAAACGCCAAAAAAGAGATTTATAACACAAGAATACACAACGCCAAATCTGGCACGAAATAATTATTCTCCATACTAAGAGAACTTGAATCGCCACTGCCACCCTCAGAGGATTGCACTAAGGATAAGGCATGGTGCAATAATATCCAACTAGCTCTCTCTAACAAAATCGCCCTTCTTCAAGCTAAAATAGAAGCCAAAAAAGCCAATCTGGTCGCCAAAGATACCCTCAATAGCAAAAACGACGACACCACTCCCAACTGCCCCCCTTTCCATTTCTCCTGAGTGACTGAAGAGGAAGTAGTTAAGATAATCGCCAGCCTCAAACCATCTAATTGTAAAGGTGACTTATGTCCTGCCTCTGTCATCAAAGAAGGAAACAAAGATCTAGCTCCCCTTATCACCTCTCTGATCAATTCTTCTTTCAAGAACTCTATAGTCCCTAACAACCTCAAAGAAGCGTGGGTCCTCCCCCTCCTCAAAAAGCCCAACCTAGATCCCAACACCCCTACAAATTACAGACCCATCACCACGGTCCCTTTCCTCCTCAAAATACTAGAAAGAGTCGATACAGCAACACTTGGAAGACAATAACCTCTTAGGCCTGCGACAATCCGGCTTTAGACCCAGGCACGGGACCGAAACCGCCCTCCTGGATCTAAAAATCCAAATGGACGAAGCCAAAGACAAGGGCAACCTGGCCATCCTGCTCCTGTTGGATCTCTCTGCGGCCTTCGACCTGGTTGACCACCAGATCCTTACACAACACCTTTCCTCGGCTGCTGCATTCTCACAGAATGCCACCAATTGGATTCAATTATTTCTGTCTGACAGATCAACTAGGGTCTTCGCCCCCTCTGCGGCTGCTGACCCTATCCCAATCCAATGCGGAGTTTCCCAAGGCTCCTGCATCTCTCCACACTCTACAACATCTTCACGAAGCTTCTTGAAGAGGGAAAATGGAGACCAAATCCATGCCCCCGCACCCCAAGCGCCCCAGCGCACCCATGGGTGACAAATATGCTGAAACACACCCACTTCACCAACAGTGCAACTTCTATGCTACATTAGAATCAATGCTGCAATATCAGAATCTACAAACACAAAAATCCCTGTTTAAAGCCTTGCAAATGCCTATATGAACTAACATGGACTAAATGCACAGTGTAAAGCTATGTTTCAGGAAAATTACAGCTAAGTTCATTTCACTCACTGAACACTGAACACTGGCTGCGGGAGCCTTATCAACATTCCTCGCAAAACAAGTCCGACTTGCCAAGGCCGCAAATTCAAGATAAAACTACTTTCTGCAGACAGACATTTTTTAATTATCCACAAATGCGAGTAAATCACGGCAACCCAGTGTGCTTTTTTTTTCTTTCTGGGAAAGAAAGACATTTTCTCAAGGACACGCACAACATTGAAACATAATTTGTAACAAGCCAGAACCAGGTGCGAACTGCTTGTCCAGCTAAAAGTTATGGGAACAAAGTCACGTTGCAACATGATTAGGATTAGGTAATGGGGGCTGGCACAGCTAAATCAACCCACTGACGCAGGAGGTAAATATCCAATTATCAGGCTCTCTATAAGTGCTACATATGTAACCCACCACTCTGCAGCCAATAACGGGAGGAGATAGGTTTCTGGGAGCTGATCCAATTTTGTGAGGTCAGCCTGCAGTGTGATTATAAAACTTACTTGCAAGACAGCCCCGGGGGAGACGGCGCCTGAACTCACGATGCTTTTCTTTGGCTTTTTTCTCTTTTCTGTGCTTAGAAATAAAGCAGTTTGAAACATGTTGCTGCCTGCTTGGAACTCTGTTGCATTTCTGGGGGCCATATGGGAGGTGTTGGGGCCTCCCATAGCTGGTGAGGATATGGCTGCTGGCCCCCCACTGCCCTGGGGGTGGGGGGGGATCCAGCTTCTCCCCGACAAGTTGGTGCCCTCTGTGAGGCTCATTGCTCATTGTAACATGGGTAATTGAGCTCTGCCTGCGCAAGCCCTGTGATGGACTGAGCTCCCTGCCGCCGACTCAAGGAAGCTGTGAGACCCTCGCCTGCACCTGAAGACCACCGGAAAAACGCGTAACCGGCTAAAGGCTTCGGGGGCCACTTGGAAATACCCCGCTTGAGGGCAGGTGAGAGCCCTGCAGGAGAAGGGGTCCGGTGAAGCGCATTGAGGGAGTGTCCAGCAGTGGTGCAATTGCCAGTGCAGCATAGGAAAATGTAAGTAAACCAGCAACATGGGCTCTGAGGGGGGGAAATGTTTAAAGTAGAAATGTTAAAGTGTTTTTTTTTAAAAATTTCTTTTAGGGAGGGATTGTAAATTGGGTGGTGGGTGATTGTACATTGTCACAAAATTCAGCGCATTGGTAGTGATCGGCACGTGAATTGTAGTTGGGACTGGGGTGGTGGCAGTGGTCCCTTCTTGTGTTTTTGAGCATATTGGGTGGGGTAGTGACTCCCTACACATAGAACAGGAGTGCCGCGCTGATTGGTCTAGAACAGGAGTGCCGCGCTGATTGGTCTAGAACAGGATTGCCGCGCTGATTGGTCTGGATGGTGATTGCATGTACGGGGTCTGGATTTCCTATGAATTGACGTTATAGATCAATGAGTAGATGAGGTTCCCTGCTAATTGAGCGTTTTAGTTCAGTGAGTGGATGATGTTTCCCCGCAGGAGGTAGCTACATTGTTCCCGAGTGCGGAAGATAGTTGGCTGGTTAAGGTCCCCTGGTGAGGAGCGTATCATGCACTAGGCGTCGCAGTGTGTGCAGTCCAATTATAAGAGTTTATTGTGGTTTACCTTGTTCCAGTTGAGACAGGAAGACAGCTGTGGGGATTGTGGGGTTTTATTTTGGGATTTTTTGTGGGGTTGGGAGAAATGGGTTATTGTTCTGTGTATGCACATTTGTCTTTTCATTTGCATTGTGTTTTTAGTTTGGTGACGTCACCTTCAGATTGATGCATAAGGACACAAAGTTTTGATGGTGAGGAGATAGTGGTGTGGTTTTGGAGAATAGGTGACCCAGAGGCGGTGTGTGGAAGACACATGCGCAAGATTGTGGGGGTGTGCCGGAGAAGGCAATGGTTTGGTGAAGATGGATTGCACGTGGAGTGCACTGGCTAAGGTGCGGAGCAAAGAAGGCTCACAGAAGTTGAAAAAATGTTCAATTATTTTCTAACTTTTGCTCCCTGAACAGCGGACTACCGAAATTTTCGAATTGAATAGAGGTAAAATGTATCACACAATACAGAAATGACTCCCCTTCACTTGTTGTGTAGCACACAGCTTCCATGCTGAAATAAGTGAGTAAAACATAGTGTGCAAAGATTCAAAAGTACTGAAGGTAAATTAAAAAGACCATGGCTGCTCATAGGCGGCTTCTCCAGAAGCGTGCAGCAATCGCTAAGGACACACATACACAGCACTTACACGGGAATAGCTTTAAAAGCACATGTGCAGCAATAGCTAAGGACACACATACACAGCACTTACACGGGAATAGCTTTAAAAGCACATGGCTACAGTTGAACTGTGTGCACGAAGGAAAAGGAAAATGCGAGGGGTCAGCTGATGTTGAACAAACACGAGCAGAGGGAAGAGGGGATTCACCCTTCTGAACCTCCGCGAGTGTAATATTTGATGACACAGGGGCAGAGAAAGGCAGATGAGGACAAGTAGGCACAAAATAAATAATTAAAGCATGGGATGGGAGGGGCAGTTAAAAACAGCTTCAACACACACGCACAAGAATCACAATAGCAGTGTCAACAATCACCACAATATGAACCGCCCATGTGGGGAGGATACATGGGGCAGGATGGGATCATTTCAGCAGACACCACAAGCACCAATGCAGGTACTGTTACCACTACATGTACAGACACAACAAATGACAGCACCACTACCCCAGGACTGACTAGAATGACAACACAGGGGCACTGCACAGCAGCCAGCACCCATACAGAACACTGACACAATAGCAATGGTACCGGTTACATGACTGGGTGGGGTCTTCCTGATGGGGAACAAATCTTTCAAAGGACATAGATTGACATTATACCGCTAATAGGACAGCCCAAGACAAACTTGATTTGACTCACTCTGCCACACACACTCATGCTCCGCTTCACCGACAGAGCGGGCGAGACGCGCGCCGACACACACACTCACGCACACTCAATAATGCAGAGGACAATTGCATAGGGGTGGTGATAGGTATCAAAACATTTTCTTTTCTGGGTGACAGTGGGGCGACTAGGCCATGCATTAGGGAAGAGACATTTGTGACATCATGAGCAATGTGGATATGACCACCTTATTAACCGAGAAATACATAACTTGTTAAACACCAGACATACACATGTTGAAAGTAAGGAAGATTGTTTAAGAATAATGGGGGTGCACGGTACAGAGGGGGGGTGCATAATGATAGCGCATCACAAGAGAGTACATTTAGCTACATTTTGAGCACACATCTTTCAGTGAGGAGACTGGGCTCATGAATACACGATTAACACAGAACAATTAAATGAGACACACAAGGTGGAAGAAGGTGCACTTGAGGGGGGAGGACTACATTTCATTGACAGTTCACCACAGGAGGAGAGAAATAGGGGTAAAGGGTGGATGATCCATGTTCCCAACAGAATTAATTTGGCGACAAAATAACAGTGCAAGTGGTACTGCCACTAGCGCTTTTGAAAATAACACTGGCACAAATGCATTAGCCAACACACATAGGGAAAGAGGTCATTGTTGCACGAACTGGAGCATAATGGTTGTATTAAAATTTGAAAGCAGATATTGGGGGGAGAAATATATATTGTTTAAATGTAACAGTAATTAGAAATATATATTGTTTAAATGTAACAGTAATTAGAAATATATATTGTTTAAATGTAACAGTAATTACAGTAGTGGAGTAATAAAATACTAGACTAAATGAGTAATTAACAGAGTAGGTAAGGTTTAAAAAGTGGACATGGGGTGGGATAGAGAGAATGGGAGCAAATTGGTAGCGGGTTTCATTAGTACCAGCTTAAAGTGCCTGCAGTTAGTACCAGCTTAAAGTGCCTGCAGTTCACTGCGAGGCACGCCCTGAGAAGTGTGAGAGGAGCCATAGAAATAAATAAATAAATAAATAAATAAAAAAGATTTTAAAACCCTGCGATTATCTTAACTAAGTAACATGGTGCACTTAATTTAGAAACACAGCCACCCTATATGACAAATTTACCACCCTAATGTTTCCCTATTTAGCTTGTCAGTGCCTGATGCCCCACGGGACAAAGGCACGCACTATAAACAGCTTACAACAAAAGCACTGTAAATACAAAGATCCAAAGGCCCATTTGTACACTAGCACCCAAATTGCATATATATGATCCAAGTGTGTAATGAGTATCTTCACAAAAATTAAGTGCCTACCCATTTTCTGGGTACATTCCGAATTGTGTAATAATTTACAGTCAGACCGCCATTGAACGCCACCAGGTGGTGACAGGATGGTGCATAGGTGTACCATTGGCTCCTCCCACTAGGACACTGAATAATGTGAGAGTAGTGCAGAGAGGTTAGGTCAAGAAAATGAAGAATATGTAAATTCTCAGGTCTCAAGCGCTTCCATTTCATTTCTCGCCAGATACAAAGGACCCAGGGCAGGCCTGAAGACAACGGACAACCAACACCCAATGGCTATGGACTACAGTGGGACATTTTCCCCTCCTGACAGACTTTGTCAGAAGTGTAAGGCGTCAAGCCCTACAAAGCGGTGGCCACCCTGGCAACGAGGGAGCAACGATCAACAGGGCCAACGCAAGAGATTTTCATGAACTGCAAAATAGCACAAACTCTCCCGAGTTAGGGAAACATGGCCATCCCATGGTCCAACGCACACTAGCAACTAGAATAGGGACAGACACACGCATTTCCAAAGTTTAATTGAGTTTCATATTACATTTTGTGCACCTACAGCTGTAACACTGTTTTGTTTCTTCTCTTTTCCCCGCACATGCAGGTTGTTGCGTATGTATGCTGTTAGAAATGTGTAGGAAATTTCCTTAATGTTATCTTCCATTAGAAACTGTGAGGCCTACTGATTAGAACATTGTGTAGCATTCCCCACTCAATTGCCCACCCTATCAAGAACCTCAGACCCGTTAGAGCATGTTTCCCTGAAGTATATTTCCTTGCTTCCATTGAATAAACAGCCCAAGATTTTCCCTACCCATATTGAGAAATTTTGAAAACCCAAAATGTCCGGGGGAAGGTTTGATTTTTGCCCTTAGTGATTGTTTAGTTCGCGGAGCTTGATGTTACTAACATGTACTAACGTATTAACGCTTTTCTTGCGATTTTCAGGCGGGCAACTTTATCATCTCATCAGCTGCAAGGACCCAGCAGCGTAAGTGGTTATGGGCACGCAAATAAGGACTTTTACCTTCACGATGGGACTATTAATGATGAACGAAATTATGGGGGTGGTACTTTGAAAATTATTTGTAATAATGAGCATTACCGCTGTATCCCCTGCTAACATTCCCTAACCTAAGCAGGAACAGTTACGTCGTCAGTGGGTAAGGAAAAGCTGCTGCTAAACTAAGGAGAGTTAAAGGCAGACACAAGGGGAGTAAAACATACACATAACACACATATCAGAAGTGACCAACAACATGCACACATGTACAAAATTGGTAGGGACACCACTGGAGAGAGCTGTCCTGACTGTTCTTTAACATATGCCGGAAGAGAATTGATTACAACAGAAATTACTACAGCAGAGCACGACGCCCATGTATGACAAGGTGCGAAGAAGATTGCAAGGGAAAACAGCAACATTGAGATTGGAAATAAATAAATAAATAAATAATAAAAGAAGAAAGAAAAACAAAAGGAGAGAAGAACAAATAAAATAATAAGAGACAAAAATATGATAAGTGCCTAACAGAGTGAGAGAAAAGAGCAAAGATGGTCACTGAAGAAGGACGTATACTGTTAAGGTACCAACGTTATGTTACCAGCACAACAGTGACAAGAAGTGGACAATCATGCTGGATGCAAGAAGGTTGAGAGAAGTTGCGAGATGAGAGCAGGAACATCACTGCTTATGGACTACTATTGACCACATGCATCCAAAGGTCAAGAGAAACTACCACTGAATTGGGGAGGAGAGTGTTAATTGGAGCGCACCAGCATGCCCTTGTTGGTGATGACCAAGGAAGATGTGGAGAGTGACACATTCACCTAGATGGAAAACAACGGAAGAAGAGAAACAGACAGAGAAGTAAAAAGAGGGGGGAATTACTTCTCGAGCGAGACAGAAGGATGAGTGGGTGCAGTACCAGCATACCAAAGAATGATCAGCAAAAAATGTATCTGAAAAAAGAAAGCAAAGAACTAGCTAGTGCTTGCATGGTGATGGATGACATCATGACTGCCTGGTTGCTTGAAGGTGATAACGGAAGGACGAGTACCGAGCACAGCACCATTGTGCAAGATAGAGATACATTGCAAAAGAACAACAGAAGAAGTTATCGGAATGCAAATAAGAGACATGGTGAAAGGAAGAGCCGGACTAAGATAGCGGTGCGCAACATGGTTCCAGCAGTAATAAAGGTGGCCACTCCCTGTGATCAGAGGAAGTACGAAGGGGAGTGAGTGTGGTGGAACACAGAAGGGGAACACTCCTATATGTACTGTTGATCAACAACAAATGCAGAAAATTATGGACACTTCAAGGAATTGGCAAAGATATGCAGACCGGAAGGAGGTGAATGTTGCTTGGTGGTGTGGTCGACAAAGTCGACCAGAGGGGGGACTGAAGAGGGAAAATGGAGACCAAATCCATGCCCCCGCACCCCAAGCGCCCCAGCGCACCCATGGGTGACAAATATGCTGAAACACACCCACTTCACCAACAGTGCAACTTCTATGCTACATTAGAATCAATGCTGCAATATCAGAATCTACAAACACAAAAATCCCTGTTTAAAGCCTTGCAAATGCCTATATGAACTAACATGGACTAAATGCACAGTGTAAAGCTATGTTTCAGGAAAATTACAGCTAAGTTCATTTCACTCACTGAACACTGAACACTGGCTGCGGGAGCCTTATCAACATTCCTCGCAAAACAAGTCCGACTTGCCAAGGCCGCAAATTCAAGATAAAACTACTTTCTGCAGACAGACATTTTTTAATTATCCACAAATGCGAGTAAATCACGGCAACCCAGTGTGCTTTTTTTTTCTTTCTGGGAAAGAAAGACATTTTCTCAAGGACACGCACAACATTGAAACATAATTTGTAACAAGCCAGAACCAGGTGCGAACTGCTTGTCCAGCTAAAAGTTATGGGAACAAAGTCACGTTGCAACATGATTAGGATTAGGTAATGGGGGCTGGCACAGCTAAATCAACCCACTGACGCAGGAGGTAAATATCCAATTATCAGGCTCTCTATAAGTGCTACATATGTAACCCACCACTCTGCAGCCAATAACGGGAGGAGATAGGTTTCTGGGAGCTGATCCAATTTTGTGAGGTCAGCCTGCAGTGTGATTATAAAACTTACTTGCAAGACAGCCCCGGGGGAGACGGCGCCTGAACTCACGATGCTTTTCTTTGGCTTTTTTCTCTTTTCTGTGCTTAGAAATAAAGCAGTTTGAAACATGTTGCTGCCTGCTTGGAACTCTGTTGCATTTCTGGGGGCCATATGGGAGGTGTTGGGGCCTCCCATAGCTGGTGAGGATATGGCTGCTGGCCCCCCACTGCCCTGGGGGTGGGGGGGGATCCAGCTTCTCCCCGACATTCTCTTCGACCATCTTGATGAACTGGGTGTCAGCTACACTAACTATGCTGACGACACCCAGGTCCTCATCACACTCACTGGCTGCTACGAAGAAGATGTTGCAAAGCTTAACAAAATCTACCTAGAAATCCAAGCCTGGATGGCCACACACAGTCTCTGCCTTAATGACGATAAGACAGAACTGCTTATCGTAGGCTCCCAAGCCCGCCTCAATAAATTAGACTCGAGGTACAAATCCTTCACCATTGATGGCAACATCATAAAAGTCTCCAAAGAGGTCAAAAAATTAGGTGTGTACCTCGACTCCACCCTATCGCTGAAAAAACAAATAAATGCCACCATCTCATCTACCACATACACCAACAAACTTATCAATGCCTGCAGACCTTTTCTATCATCCTCCAGCTGCCTCACATTATCCAGAGCACTGATTTTGTCTAAATTAGACTATTGTAACACACTCTTCCTAGGCACAACCACCAAGAATCTAGACAGACTCCATATCCTCCAAAACAATGCCTTAAGATGCGCTCTTAACCTCCGGCGCAAGGCACACTTTTCCCGGGCTAGCAAAGATGCCCACTGGCTCCCAATTCGCGACAGAATCAAGCTAAGAACTCTTGTCATTACACACAAGTGCCTGTCACTGACTGCCCCGCGATACCTCTCTGACAAATTTGCTAGACACAGCACTTCTAGACCCACCAGAACGCCCTACTTGCACCAACTCAAGATCCCTAAATTCAACCTTAAAACAGCAGGAGGTTCCAGCTTCCCGGTTCTTGCAGCTCAATGTTGGAACACACTCCCTCTTGCAATTAGATCGGAAGCATCCTTCTGGCCATTCAGAGCCATGGTGAAATCCTGGCTCTCTGCCTAACACCGTGCCACCTACTCACGTATTCTAGGCCTTAACTATACCTGGAAACGGACCACCTTGTAACCTGGTCCGCTATGTCCTATTATATTACTGTATATATTATTGTATATATTTTTTGCTTATTTCTTACTTCACCATCTGTCTGCACCATTGAATGTATGTACTTTCCCTGCTGTGCGCAACGATATGTAACTATGCTGTCCATACGATTATGCGCCCAGCTACCCGAGGGTTCGGTCGCGCTCTATAAATAAACTAACTTAACTAAACTAATTGGAAGGTGGTAATGGACGAATTCTCTCTGTTTCCTCTTGTACAGGTGATTTCGGCCACAGCAGACAGCACCTTCATCCCCGAGTTGGACATTATAGTTTCCGCGTGGGCTTCCGCGAGACTCTGAAATCAGACAATGGACCTCCATTTAGCAGTCTGGACTTTGCTCGATTCACGAGTCCCATGAGCATACGTCACAGGAAAATCACACTATTTGGCCGCAAGCCAACAGGATGATTGAGAAGTTTATGGGGAGTTTAAAACGAGATAAATCCGATGTTGCTCAACCAAGAAGCGTGCAGCATGCTCCGGGATTACTGGAACACACAACGTGGAACAACGAGAAGATGACCATCAGAATTGGTGTTTCAAAGAAAGGTGAAGACAAGATTGCCCCACAGAGAAGAGGGTCGAGAAACCAACCTCATGATGCTACAGGCCGAGGATGTGAGTAGAAAATGTGAGATGAAAAGGTATGCCGATGAAAAGCGGGGAGCAAAGTCATCAACACTGCAGACTGGGGACCTGTGTGTCGAAAGCCGGAACAATAGATTTGACCCTGCTCATGTAGTCATCATGCAGATCAAGGGATCCATTGTGACAGCCCGATCCCCGGGCAGAGTGATCACATGAAATGTGTCACAATTTAGGCTCTACTGAGAGGTGGAGAAGGCGCTCGAGGACGAAGCGAGAGTTGAGAACAATCATCAAGAGAGGTCAGAAAATGAGAACATGGCATTGACAGACAATGGGCAGACTGTGGAGATGTTGATGAGACCAAAGCGATGCATTACAAGGCCTATTAGACTGATTGAGGAAATGTGAGGCCAACTGTTTTGGTAACAAGATTCTGTTTTGCCCGAGAGAGGGAGATGCCATGTCCGGCATGAACACGGTTAACTTGGTGTGATGAGAAGCCTAGCCACGCCGGACTCAAGCGTTTGCATATGCGCCAGCTGGTGCATGCACAGAAGAGGTTTACCGCTTTAGGCAGAAAGAGAAAGTAAAGATTAAACAAACTACTAGGTGCGCTTGTCTCCATGTCCCTCATTTCGGGCGCTGCTGCACGCAGGGTTCTAAAAGGGTGATTAAAGATCACCCCTGCATGGGGATGCTAAAGGTACCAAACAAGTCAGATTGTGTGAAGCATCACTATACATAGGTTGCATTGCCTGATGATGACATCACAATGACTAATGACCAATAAGGTGGCAAAATGGAGGGGGATGTTGCCCATACAGGCAACCTCCAACCAGAACACTCTCCTAGGCTTAATAGCTTTACCCATTGGACATTCCATCGTGCAAATCACTGGACTGGGAACCAACAGAATCTCTGTAAACACAGTCTTCTGTTGCAAAGAGTGAGCCTGGCAAGAAAGAGAATGAGGTACTGAGTTGAGGAATAGAGAGTAGGACGAGAAGGAGAGAGTGCAGAAAAAGAGTAACGAGGGGAGGAAGAGCAGAAGATAGTGTTGGAATGCAAAATGTTCCAGAAGGGGTAATACCCACATTTTCTTCAAAAATGCATTTTTTGTGATGGAGCAAAATTCAGATGCACACCATTTTTTCTCAAGAATTATGTTGATCTCCTTAGGAATAATATGTGGCATAAAATAGGCACTTTGAAACACTGTCTTGTTGTATAAGGGCCATGTAAACAAGCAATACATAAATAAATAAATAAATAAATAAATACCCCCGTAGAGGGGGGGGGTGGCCAATGCAAATATTTACATGTGCACAGTTATTAGTCATTAAAAATTAATTCACCTAGAAATAGTAACGGAAGGAGCAGACCGGCCTATGGCAAAGGTTCTATGAATGTTTGCTGCAATCTTTTGACCGAATGGCAAATGGTGATTTTGCTATTTTTATTAACCTCAAATATCCCCCTGTTCCACTCACTATATACCTTCCCTCACCTTACCAAATACCTGTTTGTGATAAAAAGAAAATTGTGCCAAAAATGAATTCGGCAAAGTTGCAGTTCGGCAAAAGGGATGTTTACAATGGCCAAGATGGAGTCTACATAAACTGCACTGAGGTGTGCAAATTAAGATTGCTATTTAAACCACAGATCTGTGTTGCTGCTTGTCTAGTGCTTAATTGCACATATTGATATTTCCCATGGTGGTAGCCAATTAGGCCACTGGACATGTTCCATTAGCTATGTTATGTGAAGGGCTATTACGTGTGTATATTGTTTGTTTAATGTGGGTATGATGGACTCCTAAATGTTGGATCCTGTGAGCAGGAGAGCTGAGTAATGCTTATCTTTGGCAGGTGATCCTTCAAATGGAGCACCAAACCACCCCTCCACCCCAAGTCACATGTCCAACCATCCGCAATGTACCGGGGAGAATCCTTGGATCCCATATGGCCAGTGTAGCCTGGAGGGGCCCATTCATGTCTTTCCTGGCAAGGTCACTCCCCCAGCTTTTCCTGGAGTCAAGTAACCAACTGTGGTGACCTTCTGTTCCCGTTTGCTCTCTTGGCCCGCAGTGCCCTCTGATCAGGTCTCTCTTGTGTGGACCGGAATGGAAGCGCAGGATGTTAGAAAAGAGAAGTAATGTATGGCAGACAGATTTCTTTTTGTTGATTCCACTCGACATGGACTTGGGGCAACATTGTCCATCTCAAGGCACCGCAGGTTTAATCTCAGGGCACAATCAGCCTATCAACGAAGCAAGGTGTATTGGCAAAAGGAAACCCAGAAAGGAGGCGCTTCATTGCGGGAGCCGGGTTTCCCATATCCTTCACAATCTATATATATAAAAGTAAAATGTTGTATATGGGTTTGTGGCAAAGCTTTGTTCCTTATACAATTCAACACCGTTTCACGAATCTGCACCAGATTTTGCACAGATACCTGTTTGGATCCCCTGGACAATACTGACTACATAACATTTGGACACCCCGGATTTCACCACAAGTCAAAATGTGTGGGATTGTGGCTTGGCGATGCGTTGTTCCTTATACAATTCCACACTGGTTCACCAATCTGCACCAAAGTATGCATAGTTACCTGTTACGACCCCACAGGCATTACTGGCTACATGACTTGTGGACACCTCACTCCTTTCCTCTGATTTCAGCACAAGTCAAATTTTGTTTGTGGATTTGGGGCTTTGCAAAGCGTTGTTCCTTATACAATTCCACACCATTTCACCAATTTGCACCAAATTTTGCATAGTTACCTGTTAGGACCCTCTGGACATGACTGGATACATAACATCTGGACACCCACCCCTTTCCCTGGATTACAGCACCTTCACACATGTGACAGTTGCCTCAAATCGGCGAAACATCAATGTGGTCGTAGAAGGACCAGTCTCGACACGAGGAACAAAGCTCAGGGTCCTCGAAAACGATGTTTCAAGGCCCTAGGATGCATGGTTTCTGGGATATCTGCAGCACAATGCACCACAACGAACTGCACCACATAAGGGTGAGGCAACAGGTGGGAAAAGAGCACAGAAGGTCCCAGTATACAGCAGTACACCAACTCTCGCCTCCCAACGTCTCCTCCGGGGTATGTCAGCCAGCCACACGCACCCATTCTTAGTGCATTTTACTTCAGGCTGTAAAGCACATAAAGCGATAAGTGAATCGGAACAGCGCCCTGCAGGATCATTGATTTTCAACAATTGATGTGAGTGTTTGTCTACAGAACCCGTCAGAGAACGCATACTTTTGCTAGTGATCTATAACATACAACTTTTGCAAATCGTGGTACACGTTTTTGCTTAATTGCCATTGTGCAATTTGTTTATGCAACTCAGCAGGAAACAAGCACTTCACCCTTAGGTTTTGCAATGCTGGCTCATTCAAGTTTTCCCTGACTCAAAGTACCATCTTCCTGCCAACACAGCTCTCTGCACCCCAGATTTTGGAAAAGGAATGAAGCAGCATAATTCTCTGGCTGAACGAGCCAAGAACATAAGAAACGATGCAGTTCATGAGCATGTACAGTGATACTGGGTGTACTGTACACATGCAGGTGCCTCTGCGGCAGCCCTTCCTGCTGCCTTCGCTCGGACATCCGCCCAGCGCTGCCCGGCCTTTCATTGGCACCGGATGATTCAGAACTGCAGAGCAGTGAACCCAGGGAGCAGGAAGTTTCAGAGAGTGCCTCCCCCGCCCTTCAATTGTTAACTTTATCAGAGGGCCTGCAGATTTTCAGCTGCCAGCGTAGACGTGTCTAAACTGCTGAACAGCTCAGCTCAGAGGGGTACGCCCACGATGCTACAGCAGGGATCCGAATAAGAATGAAAAGAGTTTAACAATTTTGAATTAATTAAAGAGCCCACGTCGTGAAACTTGGTTTTGCAGGTACGATTTTACAACCACCAGGTTAATTTTTGAAGAAAAAGTTGTGCCGTCCTCACTCCTCTATCTAAAGCACTCCGAAAACCACAGGGGGTTCCTGCAGCAAAAATGAATGTCCCTTTTCCATAGATAAACAAGGGACCCAAAACAGTTCCTGGACCTGCTTGCAGCCATTTTTGGAACAATAATTGCAGGGATGTAATTTCACCAAAATTCCTGGGGTAGTGGAAATTACATCTTACAACCCTTGACCGCTGATGACATCACAGGAAGTGATGACATTGGACACCCCCCAAATTGACATCACAGGTAGCTATGGAACACAACCTTTCCGGCCTTGACAAAACAGGAAGTGGCATCACATAGCATTGTTCCTAAGTACACTACGAACAATATGTTTACCATATCACTATAATGTGGTATACATTATATACAAGAATGGATCACCATATGTATCGTTAATATCAGTGCGTATAGGCCCATTTTACCAAATTACTGTGAACGCAAGTAGACGCCCAAGGCCAAATGATCATGATGTGTTATTATATAGCACTTACACTTTATATAGAGCAAATACACCAAGCCTTTGTTGGTACTCATTTATCGACCTCAGAAGGATGAAAGGCTGAGTTGGTGTTTACGAACAGCCTAATTCAGTGATTCGTCACTGAAGTGTGACTGAAATAAATCTTTAATGAGTCTACTAATGATTGTATAGAATTCCAGAAAGACACATTCGCTGGTTGCGAACTTTACCAACAAGCAAGGAGGTTTCACGTTATGGGGCACTCGCCAACTATATGTGCAGGTTTTTACTCCCATGATAACCTATGGTCTAGAGGCCTTGTTCGACCTAGATCTTAGCTGGCTACAAGTTATAGAAGGGAAATTCTGGCGGCGGGTCTTGGGGCTGCCCCCAGGAATTCCAATGGCCATTTTACGCCTAGAATTGGGCATACCATCATTGAAAGCTACAGTGATGAAAAAGAGACTAGGGTTTTTTATCAAAATGCGTAGTGGTACAACAAATTCAATATTGACTGCTGTGGATAAGGAAATATGTAAAAAACAAAATATCCTCTCACCCGCTGCTATAATGTTAAAATATCTCGCTGATATAGGATGGACGTATCGTGAAGGGGACTATACCCGGCAAGTTCAGAGAGCCTTAGACAAGCGAATAGATATGTGGGATTGGTTGGAAAATTTTGCCCACCTCAGTATAGTGAAAAGTTATGAATTTGTGAAATTTAGGTTGTATACATATATGAGACCGCAAGATTACCTTAACTTATGCCCTTGCAAAAGACTGCGACGTTTTGTACTCCTATTAAGACTGGGCCAACTCCCGACCCTTTGGGTCACGGGCCGGAGAGATCGACTGCTGTCGACACTAAGGATCTGCAGATTGTGTAAAATCGATAATGTTCTTGAGACAGCAAGACATGTCCTGACTCAATGCAGTGGGATGACAAACATAATATATCAACATATGGGAAAGTATACGCATGACTCTGTAACAACCTCTAAGGCATTATTTTGGCATCACTGCTTAAATTCCGAAAATATCCACATTTTTACTGCTTTATATAACATTTGGTTGGTCATAGAGGGAAAATTGGGCATTAGGATCTGAATAGGCAGCATTATCTACACCCAGGTGCAGAGATGGGATACACCTTTACTAGAACCCTTCCTGGGTCATGCGTGACTCTGTAATTGTGAATCCTGTAATTAAGAATTCCTACTGCTAACCGCTCTTCCAAATATTGTCAGTATTTCGTATCCTGGTGAGTTCTGATGTGATTCCCGCAGGGTTTGATTTAGGACGATCTAGGTTGTTTTAGGTTTTAGAATGCACGATTGTGTCTGGGCTAGATTTATTTATTTATGGTGAATCCTGTAATTATGAATTCCAACTGCTAACCGTTCTCCCAAATATTGTCAGTATTTCGTATCCTGGTGAGTTCTGATGTGATTTCCACAGGGTTTGATTTAGGATTTAGGACGATCTAGGTTGTTTTAGGTCTTAGAATGCATGATTGTGTCTAGGCTAGATTTATTTATTTATTGTTATTGTTATTAGCATTCTCAATTTTTACTTAGTTGTGTAATCTTAATCTTATTATTGTATTTTGTTGTCATTCATGTGTAAAGTTTATTAGCTAAACTGTAACACATTAAATAAATAAATAAAGAAAGACACATTATTTTTTATTCCTATTCTTTCTTATTTAGGGTCACTGCTGATAGTGCTACACTTGTGGAACCCCCCTAACAAAAAAGCTAGCCACTCCAGAAACAAAGAGCCACACAGTGCCACGGCCCAGCGGCTTACATGAAAAAAAAAAGGTTTTACATTTTCTTTTAGGGGTAGCAAGGGGGACCACAGGGGTAGCAAGGGAGACCACAGGGGTAGCAAGGGAGACCACAGGGGTCGCAAGTGCGGCCCCTCGCGACCCCAAAATTATGTACCTGTCTAATTGGCTCCAAGAGTGTCATGTGACCACAACAAGACAGCTTGTGGAAATATCAGTTTTCTGAGATATTCTTACTGACACATCCTGCCCTTCCAGAGGATCCTGACCATCACTTGAGGATCCTGCAGGAAAACAAGCTCCCCTCTCCATGCATTGTATGAAGACATCTTGAGAAATCTGATTGGCTCTGCATGGTCATGTGGGCACATCATGACAGGAAGTGGAAATGCAATTTATCTATGTTTTATTTGCCACCTGCTGTTATTCCAGAAGACCATTAAAAGCAACTGCAGCAAAAACAGCCCTTCTACTGATGCAGCACCCTCTTACCACTTCTATATTTCCATGCCTCTACCCTGCCTTCACTCTCCCTTTGAGCATCATCAATTTGCTTACTCCTTTTCCTCCTTCCACCCATGCCCAGGCATCTCTCCAGCCATCCGACAGCTGATGAGAGCAATGCACCTCAACGTTTTCCCCTCGTTCAAAACACACTCTCCCTTCCTCCTTCTTCCTACAAGAAATGTCTCCTTTTTATGATTGCTGCTCTGGAATCGGTCAAGTTAAACTATTACACTAACCTAATATCCACACGCCGTGCTCATCCTATAAAGTTATCCATTACAAACCCATAACACACCAGTCAATACTTGCTCCCACTTGACCAACCTCTTTCTCCTTGTGCTCAAATGACGACATTACCACCTACTTCTCAAAAATCTCTATGATACAGACCCTCCTCTCTTGCCCCCTTCCAAATTTCTTCTCTCCAATACTCCCACTCTCATCCTCCGCACTTCAGCTCAGCTGACACCAATCCTGCGAAAACCACCCAGGGCTGCTTCTTACCCCTTTTGCACAACAAATAGTAAAGACGTTGGTGGCCTGACCTGTTGCTACCTCTTACCTCACATCAGCCTTTCACATCTGGGGTCGACAGTAGACACTCCAAAGAGTTGAGAAAGAGTTTGCCCACATTTGTAAATCTCTTACTATGGTTGACTCAGCAGTCTAACATCTATCCACATTCTCCTTGATCTCACTTCTGCAGTTGATACCATTGACCATCCCTCCACCCTTCAGACCCCCTCACATCTTGGCTTTCCGGGCACTGTCCTTGCTTGGTTGTCATGCTATCTGGCTTCCCCTCTCTCCTCAAGCACTCTTTTGTGCACCCTCTCCTCAAAAAGCCTTCTTTCAACCCTTCCTCTATGGCTAACTACCACCGTATCGCCATTACCCCCTACCTGGGCAAACTCTTGGAGTACCTGGCCATCTCTCATCTTACCCTCCAAACTGAATCTGTTGGCTGTTTCCACAACCACCAATCCAGATTCAGAGCTGCCAGAAGCATGGAAACTGCTCTCCTGAATACCGGGGAAGACTTGCTCTCTAATCTCAATTCTGGCTCTCCTTCTGTTCTCATCCTTTTTGACCTTTCCTCTGACTTTGTTACGCATCAATCATGCCAACCTGATAAATCGGCTCTGCGATACCCTTGGTATCATGGACCTGGATCTGGACTGGTTGTCCTCCTTCTTCTTGGACTGACCCTCCCTGGTACAACTGAGCACTTTTCTCTCCACCATCTCACTCTCCACCTGCGGTGTCCCTCAGGGCTCTAGCCTCTCACCTTGGCATGTAAAAATCTACCTGGCCACTCTTGCCCATTTGATCACCACCTTCTCTCCTAACTTCCAGCGTTATGCAGATGACACCCAGCTCATCTTCATGCTTCCCTCCTCTGCCTCCTCCTCGTCCTCTCTCATTCCTGACCGCCAGTCTGCTATTCAGGCATGGCAGGTTATAGGTCAACGGATCGATTTAAAAGGATCGAATGACAAAAGGGTCGAATGAAAAGGACCGAAAACAAAAGGATCGAAAAATGTTAATTTTTTTTTTACATTTTTTATTTTTGGGGGGGTCCCCCCCAACCCCTGTTTTTGTGGTAAACAACACTTTTTTTACCTATATGAAACCCCCCCCAAAAGAAAATAATTAAAAAAAAAAATTAGATCCTTTTGTTTTCGTCCCATTACGTCGATCCTTTTGCATTCGATCCTTTTACAGTTCACACTTTAACTGGACACCGGCATATGGCACACTGATAGCAATCTGTGCTTTAATGCCAGTAAGGCAGAGATCCTTCTCATTGGGACCCCTGATCCCTCTTTCCCTCACACCCTTTGCCAACCTCCATGAGCCCCATATCCTCACCCTCCTGTGAGGCAAAAAACCTTGGTGTCATCTTTGACTCCGCTCTCGCCTTCTCTCCTCACATCACGGACATTGCCAAGAAGGCCCGATTTCAACTACACCTTCATAGAGGGATTCTACCTTTCCTCACCTTCTCTCAGAAACTCAATGGGGGTCATTACGAGTGAGGCGGTATGGGGTTAACAGTGCTGGTAATGGTGCCGGAGCCGTCAACCCCTTACCGCCTCATTACGGGGCTGCCCGCGGGAACCCGCTAAGGATGCCTGGTTTTATCAGGTGGCCTTAGCAGGTCCTGCGAGCAGACCAGGGGTTTCTCTTTGATGGCAGCCTGAAGCGTCTGCATTCCACCACTTCCACAGCTGCGACTGCCAGGATTAACCTTCTGAACATGTGTAAAATCTGTCCCTATCTCTCCAGTCGCTCAACCAAAAACATGAATCATTAATTGTCTCCCCAGTCCTGAGCATGTTGGATTATGGCTCGATCTGCCTCGTGTGAATATTTATATATAATTTGTATTACTACATAAATTGGTCAGTATTCCCCACTTTTATATTGTGCTACTGCATTTTCAGTAACAATGCGATACAGCACTTAAGAGTACTGATATATTACCACCTGCAACATTCACAAATGGCCCTTATTGGGAGATTGCCGGTATAAAGCTGGTCATTCCAGAGGGATACCAAACAGCTCCACTTGCCGTCTCCGCCACCTGATATGTGGGTATTATCAGGATATTAAGGGTGGCAGAGAGCCAGTAAGTTCCCGTTCCAATGGAGTCATATAGGACTCCATGGGATGGGATTTACTGAATCACTGGCATTATCTGCTGGTCTGGGCCTGATCTCCCGGCAGGTCAGGCCTAACAGGTGAATTACCGGCATTTATTCCATAACGGCAAAGTTGTAATGAGGCCCAATATTGACTCATACCCTGGACATAGTGCCTATTACTATTCACAGTGATATCAGATAGCCATCATAGGAACTCGCATACAGCCATTCTTTGACCATATTTTCCGACGTTGGTCCTTTTAATAATACTTCCTTTTCTCTATCGTACCTGACTACAAATGGCCGCATCATGTACGGGAACTCCACACCATGACATCATGATGTGCGTGAATTATGGCGAGATAGAACACCCTCACTACAGCGTTTTCTTTTTATATACATGGAAGAAACTGTACAAAACGTGTGCATATACTGTAGCGCGAGCAGCTGCAAGGTGGCGGTTTGCATTCAGGAGCTCACTCTTGAAGAGGTAAGATACAAAATACAGAGAGTTTTCCTATTGAGAACTCTGCCTCAAGGGACCTTTCTATACATGGATCCTGCTTTTTTTTTATTCCTTTTTTAGCAACAAAGCACATCGTGAGACTAACTGAAACTTCTAAACATTTTAGAGCAGCGGTCATGTACTTCAGGTATGTGACATTGAGATATACATGTATCTCCTGATCTCTTTTGTAATCTAGTAAAGTACCTACAGTGCATTTATCTGACACACTTGGTTCACTCTATGAAGCACAAGCTCGTGTAGGCAGCAGGCAGGTAGGTAGTTATAGAACACATGTGATTTAGATTTTAATGTATATATTGTCTCACCACTCTCCCATGACCTAACTTTTTCGCACATATGTTGGTGATTTCCGGAATGTTTTTCCAGAGGATGGACTGTTAGTGTGAAATGCATTGGAGGATTCAGTTTAACTCCTTCTGCCTGCACTGTTTTAAATATGGAACTTCTTTGACTTGAACACAATCTGGTGAACCATTATGTATAAAACACTAGTATTGATTGCATATGGTAATTCTTGTACACTTTAGCTTACTCATGATAGCTCATGCAAAGTCCTTCCAAGTTGCTGTCTAAAGTGACAGGGCCGTTTAATTAAATTACATTTAATTAACCTCAAATTTACATTTTTGACACTTTTAACATGGTCTGTAATTTTTTCATGAATTCTTCTAATTCTTCTGCCTATATGAATTTTATTACAAATAAATGAGATGTACACGCACATGTTCGTAGTGCCGTTCTTGTACTTTTTTGCTGAATTGTTATTTAAAATATTCTTCTACTTCCCATCGTTCAACACTGAGCTGTCCTCTCACATCACTACATGCCTATGGTGTAGGTTGCTTGGTTCTCAACTTGGTCCATGAAAAACATTTTGCAATTTCAACATTTAAAAATGTATAAAATGTGTTAAGTTTGGTAGATATTGTCACCTGACGTTTCAAAGTACTCTGAGTATATTTTTCGATGTTTTTGTGTAAGCGTGTCTTATAAACATTGCGTATAGTGTGCATTCATTGAGTCAAAAATCATGTATATGTTCACTTTCCTTGTAAATACCTGCTTGATACAAACATCATTTCTGATATGTGCAAATTGGACATGGTTTGCAGACAATATAGCTTAAATAATTAATATTAGTTAAAATGATAATAATGAATTTAGCAATGATTAACAACCAAGCCTAGGCATAGCCTTCACTGGAAAGCCTATCTGTTATTTGCTACCTCCTCGATGGGCAGGTTGCATTTGCTCATTTCTCAGAGCATCCAGCTGCGGGTTCACAAAGCAGGTGGTGTGCAAGGCTCACAAGCCTTGTGTGAGAAAGTATATGACAGTTCAACACAAGGCTTTTTCCACAACATCTGACCAAGAACTTATTTTCAATGAACACACATACTGACACACTGAACTCAAATCACAGTACTTAGCAACTGTTAAAAGATGCCAGCCCAAACGCTGGCTAGACACACTCTGTACAGCGTTTGCTGCGCTCTAGTAAGGTTTGCACTTTAAACTATAAAATAAAAATACAGTCTATAAGATGAAGGAAGGTGAGACTTGCAGTGAAATGCTGGGTGCAGCTTCCTAGTGTTAGACGTATGGATCATAACATTCGTTTGACTCATCCACAATGAATGTGGTACAGCCTAGTTGATCATAGTACTGTTCTACACAGAGTGCCAGTAGCCATGAGTGGCATACCAGAATTGCAGAGAATTCTTTAGTCCCACTCCCCCAGATAACTTGCTGTTCAGCTATGTTGTTTTGCAATGTTTTTGTACCGCTACACAACCTTCACTCCAATTGTCAGCATTCAGGGCCAGTTCAACCATCTTGTTCTCTGCTGGAGATCCACCAATAATGCAGTCCCACCACCTATTCTATCTACACGTGCTCTGCAGTTTATCACCTTTTAAATGATGATCCCACAAAATGTAAATGTGCAGCATTTAATTGGGGAGTGAAATCTATGCACAATATCCATTGCGTGCACTCCGGTCCAGCCAGTATCTCTCTTGACACTCCACCATATAAGAGCAAACAGACGCTAGGCTCCAGCTTCGCAGTTGCTGCCCCCATTCTATGGAACACTCTGCCTGCCTCCATTAGAAATGAGCAATCGTACTCGACATTCAATAATCTGTCTCTTTGACAAATATGAGTGATGTCCTAAATGTATCTGATTGTTTGTCCTATATGTAACTGAATTGCATGTACTATCCCCCTTTGTTCTTGTTGATTGTAACAAATGCTGTGATACCCTTGGGTTTTCGCATTTTATATGTGCCATAAATAAATAAAAAAATAATGAATATTCATTACTGTCTCTTGTTACGCCCCACACTCTGTTCGCTTCCTCATTGAATTGGTTCCCTATTGTCTAAGCACCAATGATCACACTTATAGGAAGGAATGATCATTCTATTGAGAAGAAAGTATAACTCATGAGAAATGAGGGAGATGATCCCATATTGCCATGCTGAGAGGGAAATGAGTTGAGGGAGCAGAAACCCCTAGAGACTCGGCCTACCAAACCTTAGGAGTTCATTGCATGGAGATAACTAGAGGCAGCGCAGGGCCTGATTGTGGATCCATGCACAAAAAAGGACTCCACTACTAGAGCAACTCAGTGTGGATCATGGACCAGTGCAAGACAAGAACTACACAGTAATAGGGAAACACAAACAACTGAAGAACACATGCTTACACCCATGTGGTTTGCAAACTATGAAAAATATTGGCAGCATTTCCACTGAAGGTTCTACAGGGACTGGCCACCATGAACCACAGTCTGATCCCAAAATGGCAGACAGGGTTTTTGAGAGCCTCACTGTTGGACCTGGGGCATGGGCTAAAGTAAATTGTCAGACAAGTACAGCACATGAGTGCAACTGAAAAATAAGAGTTTACCATTGGAGATGGAGAAGAGCTTTTAGGCACACGCCAATTACTAACACCATGTATTATGAAAAACAAACACACTACCCAGAACACTCATTGAATCAACAAGAGTATCAGTGGTGCAATTGACTGAGAAAAATGTGTATTAGTAGTGACTAACAACCTGAGTGGGACACAGATTCAGACAATTACAGAAAAAGAGGTGGTTAAAACAAGGGAGCCACATGTTAAAAAGACAATGCTTAGAGGAAAAGAACTAGTAGAACACCTGCTGGGGGCCTTAGTCCAAAGGCTTGAAACAAGATAGACAGAAATTGAGAAGGAATACCTTGTGAGTAGCCTGCTGGGAGCTCTTGCACAGATATGCATCGTAGCTACAAAGCCACCTGCAAAAACTAAAGAAATCTGCATTCTTTGAGAAAACTGTGGATGGTGTGTCATAATTAATGCAGCATAACAAATATCTTGTTGCCCTCCAAACCGATTTTTTTGTGACCTTGAACCATAAACAGAATGGCATGAGAAACTAAAAGCATAAACAATTGAAAGTGCATATGTACCACTAAAGGACACAATCTAGGTACAGCTTTGGATATAGATTGATACACAGCAAGTAGAGTGGTGTGCAGTGACCAGAGAGGTAATTCACAAACCTTGTCATATGTCCTGATGAATGCTGCAAATTAGTGACAGCAGAAACCGGTATACAGTATCGTTGAGGTCTCTCTATAGTGTGTGATAGCTCTTGTCAAATAACTCTTTTTAGACACATTTCTTTATTGTTTTCATTCTGGGGGAGTTGCAGGGCTATATATACATTTGGAAATATTTTGCATTTTTGTTGTTATGTTATGAGATGGAAAGAAGAATTTAAACTGCACCCATCGCTACTGTCGTGGTCTTACATCATCAAAGCTTGTTCAATAAAGTGGTGGATTGTGCACCGACATGGTCTGAACAAGTATCTGGAAGAAGTAGCAGAGTTGAGGCATAAGGAGAGGAGAGAGTAGGATAACAATGGATAAACAAATGGAAACCGAACATGGTGATGGTGGAAAAGGAATATAGTTGTGGTAGTGGGAATGTATGTCTAGTTACTACTGATAGATGAGAGAGAGTCATGATCCAAAGATCTTCTGCAAAGAGGATAATCTGGAATTGTAAAACAGTCTGACCAAAGTGACAAAAGTGTGATCACCAAGATTTATCTGTGTGTAGGTGTGTATGATAGGACACAAGAGGTGAGAATGGAGAATAAGGCCTGTTGTTGAGTTCATTCACTGATAAATTGATTTAACAAGATTTGGGGAGTTGTTCCAGTTCAGTATGCTCATTGAGGTTCATGGGAGAGAATGTATTTGACCACACACAAAACCTCCTGGAACTAACATGGGCCCACTGCTGCACTTTCTAGGATTAGTTATACTCTTGAGTTAGTGAGGGAAAGTAATTGAGTTTTTCAACACTCACTAGGGTATACTTTTAAAATACACCTGTCCTTTTTAGCTAATATGGATTTGGATTGGGATAAGTAAATAGGTAGTGCACTTGGCTAAGCCGTCAGTGGGAAAATTCCCAAAATTTTGTTTGCCTTTAAGATAACTCTCTGTTAAGATAACTCTATGTTATGAGTGACTGATGCAGAAATGTATGTGTAGCATAAGCAGTGCTGCAGAAATCTGTGGTAACCTACACATTACATTAGAGGAGGAGGTTTAATTGGGAACAACACACTATTGAATATGGTAAAGGCAGCATTTAAGTCCCATTGTATTCTGCCATGCATGTATTTCACTTTGAATCACACTGCATATTATTTCAATCAAGTCACTGTATTCAGCGAATAGAAGTGTACCCCCACCTAAAGAATGCAGTCATATGACTAACAATCATGATTTAATAGCCTTGTTTACTTAAGTAAGATAACATGATCAGCAAGGCTTGGTCAAGCTGGGTTTTTCCAGGCCTAAAGTCTCAGGACAAACCACAAGTGCACAGCATTGAATTCACAGGTATTTTAAATTAAAAATGTAATCATAACAAAATACATGTTTCTGTAATTGGAGGACTGATCAACGTTGGACGAATTGGCAATCGTACTTAGAAAATATGTCTTCCACCCCATATAAAATCTGCCTACGGCATGATGGAAATAATTGGGAAAAATTATTATTTCTGGGAATATTTGAACACACTGGCACCGGTCGCACATGTGAGTGTGCGTACTTATCTACAGAGTAGGATAATATTGATTTTATTAATCTTGCACTTTCACAACCAGTGGCCAAAACAGAATTCCTTGTCATATGTTTAGGAATTAGTTTCCCTCCTGCCATCTGTATCATGAGACTGGTGGTGCAACTTAATTAAATGGATATTGCATTCTAACATGAAGTAACATTTAAAACAGAATCTGTAGCATTATCTGGTTCAGAAACATCTGGACCATAGTGTCACTGTTCGCCTGCATTGGAAGCTCTGGCAGAGGTGGCGTCTGTTACGCTAAGTGTTCCTTCACATTCCACCATGGAATGCGTTCGCGGGTCTAGCATTGCAAACCTGCCTTGCTTCTTTGGGTAATACACTGTTTTCATTTCTATGAGCTTTTTTCCTCTGAGCTTGGTTCCTTTCCCTTGCACTCTTTGCCTCTATCGGCTGCTCTTTCCTGTGACCCACTCTGTTTTGCATACCTGCTCTTCCCCTTCCCTTGCAGTACACCTTGCCGCTCCTCCTCTCTTCTGCCTTCGGCTGCCCCTTACTGGCTATCCGCTACTCTTCTGTTCTTCTCTTCGATACTGACCTCTCTGACTGGACTACCACATCTGGCTACTTATACCTCTTCCCGAGCCTAGTCGGCAGCGCTCTGCTTTCATTATTTGAGCTACTCACCTGGAATATTGCTGGACTTCGCTTGCCTGGAATAAAACACCATGGCATGGGTGGGGGACTCTTGCCTTAGCTGACAATTGATGGGCATAGTGTATTCTTTCCGTGGCAGGCCCTTTCTCTTCAAAGAAATGAGATCTTTAAGAAAGAAGGCAACTACACCTCTGCTGGAGTTACCATCGGAACCCATGTCCAGCGAAGATTGAGGTGAGGAGGGAGTCAATCGTGACACATAGTGTATTCAAGCACACTATTATCTACTATCATAAAAGCTGGTAAGATAGCTGAGTGGGTTGAACACTCACTGTTTCAATATGTATGTAATCTGGAGGTCACAGAATCCTGGCAAGGCCAACTCAGCCGTTCACCCTTCCGAAGTCGATAAATAAGTACCAACTACGGTTGGGTGATATTGCATGTATATTTGTTCTATGTAAAGCACTTGGCCATAAGCGCTATATGAATAACACATCATTATAATTATATACTAGACACCATTCTTCTAAGCAGCTAGGGGAATACTAATTATAAATGAGATGTTTGAGCAACAGAAATGAAAATAGGTAATTGGCTTTATTCACTGAAAACCGTGCAAAGTGTTAAACCCTTGCAGCCCCTTATCTTGAAATGCAAACGGAGACCTATGTGTAATATGAAAGGGTTCAAGGTGTTTAAGCATGGTAGCTGTTACTGGAGAAAAGTACATATCCAGACCAAAAACACATGTAGGTTGAAAGCTGTGCACACACACACATATATATATATATATATATATATATTGAAGACTGCACAAAAATAGAATGAAAATGCCCGCATATAGAGATTGAAAGCTGCACACCCATATTCTGAAAAGACCACTCACACATGTGTTCAGAGAACAGCACAACATTCCTGGGAGCATTATTTATATCTGAATCCAAACCTGTAGGAGTCATATGCAAGCTGTCCATTGTCTATATTTAAATGACCTGCAGATATTGTCAATAGTCAATTCATTCACGCCCCATACTTACACCGGGGAGTTGAGTTGAATAAATATATGTTTCAAATGTTTTTTGTTCAATTAACCTTACCCCAAACCCATACTTGTCTTGATATTTGAGAAAAACAAGTGTTCCTGTAGAATATTGGATTGGTGCCACTGAAAAATACATACACTGGCCGAAAAGCAGCAATGTTATCATTTGAGTAAAGCTGTGCTGCCTAGATAGAAGCAATCATATGAGGAGTGGATTTAAAATGCCTTGTAATTTTTATAGTATAATATATATGTCATGATCTCTCCTTCCAAAAGGTCAGGGTTTTCCCAACTCCCTTGGAAGCAGATCCATAACCCAGGTTCCGAGTGCCAACCAGTCCCAATTGGGACCTTTTGGACACAGTACTGGCGCCAGTGGCACCAGGCTCATAAATATGCCCAGTCCCAGCGCTGGAAGCGCCGGGCTCATAATGCTTGGGTGGACTTACCTGCAGCAGACCATGCTGCTTACTTGCCTGCCAGTTGAGCCTCTGATCCTCTTCTGTTTGGAACTACGTTTCCTGTTGGGAGTGGCAGGAGCCACTCCCTAGATTCAGAACACTGGAACTCTTCTGGAAAGCAGGAACTCTTTTCTTACCTAGGCGTGGCTGTGGAAGGAGACACCTAAGCACTACAGGAGGCTATTTAAACCACACCCGATGGATGAATCTTGCTTTGCGTTATTCTGCATCCTCTGCAGCAGAACGCTCATCGTGTCTTCTGCATCTGATCCTGGGCCTAAGGAAAAAGGCTTACCATCCTGAATCCAGTCTTCAGCAACACCTATAAAGACAAGAAAGAACAGGTTAGCATTACGGTCTTCAGTGACAGCTCTTCACTTACCTGGTCCATCGGCTGTCACCAACGCCTCGCGCTGCATTCCGGCATCTGAAAGACAAAGGCTTACCTACTCTTCGTGCGCTCCGGAGGTCTTCACACTGCATTCCGGCATCTGAAAGACAAAAGCTTACCAACTCTTTGCACGCTCCGGAGGCCTTCGGCGCTGCATCCCGCATCTGAAAGACAAAACAAGGTGCGTTTAAAGACATTGGGGAACTTTAATACTCACGTGCCATTACTCCTTTCCACATCTAACCCAGTGGGTATTCCGGCACCCTGCAGCCGCTCCGAACTTGTACCTGCAAAATAAAAAGACAGTTAGAGCGCATCGTGAAGCAGGCAACAAGCGCTTACTTACGTGCTTCCAGGCGCTTCTATTCATCACACGGGCTCCATCTTCAACTCACTTCAGCCCGTCATCCGCCATCGCCGGAACCCTGCAAAACAAGAGACATCATTACTAAAGACTTTAAAGACATTAGAATTACTCGAAACTTACCGTTCGTGCAGTAAACGACGGACAGCAGTCCTCTGAAGTCAAGAGGCCTGCTCCCCTCATCTAGTGAAGAAACTGGTTACAGCACCCTGCCCCGAGGCAGATGGAGAGCACGGCGTTCACTTACCTAAGGTGAGAGCGTTAACCTTTGGGGTTCTACAGGAGAAGAGAAAGGGAAGAAGAGAGAGACATTCAATAACCCAGTTCCTTAATCCCATATTTTCTATCTGCAGACATCTTACCCTTCGAGTCAGACATACAGTGCACAGAGGTCCAGCCCAAAGAGCCAGCCGTATGTTACACATCACCTTTGAAGATACGGTATACGCTCAGTCAAGACCGGCGCCTCTACGGGAATCAGGTGAGCGTTACAATATATACCTATATATAATCCTAGAAAGAAATGCTTTTGAGAACCAGTAGTGCGATTCATGTAGGCTGAGAGAATTTCGTTTGGTTGACTAAGTGTCTATGAATATATAACGGTGTGGTGTTTTCCCTGGTGAAAGTTGGAGACCGCTTTCGTTTAAATTGGAGTGATTCTTTAAATACATTTAGTTTTTAAACTACACTGTCCCGAATTTGTGGGGTGGGGCTGTATACAAGTCGTGTCATCCTAATGGGAATACAGAATTTAACATGTGAAAATAAATATATTTATACAGAATTGTAATGAAGTCCATCCAGTGTGCTGCCCAATGTTTTTAGTTTTGTAGTCAGATAGTCTGGCATACTGGTGGTAGTTGCCCTGTAGGTGAGGCGAGACACACGGTTTTGAACCAGATCCTATCTGGTGCCTGGCTTGAGCCAGTGTAATTCGTGCAAGGTGGGGTGAGGTGGTAAAATGTCCTAGTGCTGGGTGATAAAGTAAGCCGAGGCATTGAGGGGGGGCAAGTATGAAGCCTCCTCCTGTTCCCCCTTCAATATGTGAAATCACTAGGGCCTGCAACACTGTTTGGCAGTCCTGGGATTTAAAGAAGGAATTGATCTTGCAAAGTTGAGCGATCTCATACTAAGCCATTTGATGCTTTTTCGCAATGTGCTATTGGAAGGATAGATTGCTCTCCATAAGAAAGCCTAGGGATTTCGCAGAGTGGTGGAGGAAGGCCAAGTGTTTTTCATTCAGCCACCTTTGAGTGGGTTCCTGCTTGGAGGGGTGGCATAGAGTACACATTTGGTCTTGGTTGGGTTAAGCTTTAAGTAGGCACTTGTCTTCCCCTTTTCAATGGTTCCAAGGCATGTGTGAAGCCGAGCAGTATCTTGTGGGTCCTTGGCCTTTAAATACTATTGTGTATCACCTGTGTACAATTGTATTGCAATGTTTGGATTGTCTAGGAATGAGCCCAGCTGTTAAAGAGGTTGACTATGACAAGTGGCAGAATGAAACCCTGAGGAAGCCTAGCTGGACAGGCTGCTGTGAACTATTTCAGGACAGTGCCAAAAAAAGTCTATCCTGTGTGCACGGAGGGTGAATAGTGTGTTATGATCAAGTAGATTAGCAGGCATGAGTCGCATTTGCCAATAATCTGATGGGCATAATCAACCACCTGAATGTTGGCAGTTTCACTGCTGGTTTTGGGTTGGAATGCGGACTGGTAATCTCAGAGTAGAACGAATTGTTAGCAACTACCTTCTTGATGATTTTGCTCATTCATTAGCACCTTGTAATCAGACATTCGATTGCTAGGTCTTTTGGGTCTTTTGAGTCGAGGGTATGTTTTTTCAGGTGTTGACAGACAAACCTTGTTTTTCGGATGTCTGGGAAGGTGCCCTCGCAGAGGCATTCACTATCATAACAACAGTATTAAGGGAAGGACTGGTCCATTAATTAAGGCTGATGTCTGACAGTAAGTCTTTGGTGCAAGAGGCCGGTTTTAAATTTGAAAGCGTGTACAAGAGTTCTCTGGAGTGAAGGGAGAGAAGTCGGCCCAGGGTTGAATGGCCTAGCATGGTTTACATCAACATGAGATATTTTCTGCATACTATTCCCTCAAAAGCAGAGACAGTTTTCTGTGTTTAATAAAGTTGATTTGCAAGGCACTAAACAACATGCTAAACCAACACAATATTAAGAACACCTTGGTAGAAATGTTTCAGTCTCTTGTTTTCTATATATTGCTTGGTCACATCATTTTTGCATTTTGTTGTGGTTTTAGCAACATATATTACTGTTATCCAACTTACCGGCACTAAATCAGAAGGAATAAAGACTCCCTTAAGCAGCCAATAAATGCAGCTCAAGCAGCTCTTGCATGAACAGCCTGTAGTGATTGATCAAAAAGGACTGCAAACACAACAGAGTGAACAAAAACAAATAATGTATTTCATGGCAAACATGAAATGAATCACATTATGACACTTTCATCTAATTGGCCGATGGCAACAGCCACTGCTTATGTGAGCTGGGGTTGAAGAGACATTTTTAAAAAAAATGTTGTATTTATTTACTTTGCACCTAACCCATAGATATCTAGGCGCTAGTTTCATTGCGCAAGGGTAGGTTATTTATAACACACTTTTTTTGTTTTTGTTCAAGCGTGGGTCCATGATTCGATCCTGTGTTTGCACAGCGTCGTCTTGCTTCCAAGACCTGCGCGTTGCCTCAAAGCTATCCTCCCATCAGTGGCGAGGAAAGGGATAGCAAAGGGATTGCCATGTATTGCAGCTACTACTCCTGTGGCAACCCCTAATCGACCTCTATGCTGCTGTAGGGTCCCCAGAGCTCTCAAATGTGCCTATACGGCAGGGCCGGCCTTATGAGTAGCAGCGCCCTGGGCGAATTGGTGCCCCACCTCCGTGCACGCCCATGGTCAACACCGGGTGGAACGGAGGGGGGGCAGGATGCACCACTTTTATTTTGTTTACCTCCTCGCTCTGTCACCTCGCAGGGGTTTAATAACTGGAATAGGGTGCATGAGTGCCCTATTCCAAAGCAATCTGCCTCGCTCCCGTGTCAGAGCGAGGAGGTAGCCATCTGAATAAGGTTCTATCGTCATTAAATGCGCCCCACCGCCACCACCACAGGCGCATTTAATAACAAAGGGGAGGCTGCCGCACCTTCTCCCACTATGGCAGCTCGGGGGAGCCCTTGAAAGACTCCCCCAAGCTGATCTGGTGGCGCCCTGGGGGCGTGGCGCCCTGGGCGGTCACCCGGCCCGCCTTCCCCTAAGGTCAGCTCTACTAGAATGTGTGAGAAGGTCATCTAGTCATTTTGTTTTTCATTCACTTACATGGCATGTCGTTTTGTCTTTCCCAGTTCCCATGTAAGTGTATAACTTGGTAGGGTTCCTACGCATGGAGAGCTCTGTGCCCTACTGATTTATGCAGCAACAGCCATCGAGTCTACTTCAATCTTTTGTTTTTAGTGTTGCTCTATTCCATTTTGAGCACTTTCGGTCACAAATCGAAATAACTAAGCTGACATAATCACAGTGGCCCTCATTACGACCCTGGCGGAGAGGGGTATACGCCAGCGTAATGCATGGCGTACCTCTCCGCCAGATTAAGACTTTCCATAGCGCCATGGTGATTTTTCCGCACGGATTTTCCGGCCGGAAAAATCCATGGCGCTACGGGACCTCTTGTTAATTACGCCACCGTATTCTACGGTGGCGTAATTAACGCCTTCCCCACTCCCATTGTACCCTATGGGGCAAAAATGGGAATGGGGAAGGGTAAATGGGGATTGGGGACTAACCGCCCCGCCAAGGTCGGAATGGGGCGGTAAGTCCGCCAACCCCCATGGCGGAGTTGGCAGCTCTGCGCCATGGTCCATGGTGCAAATTGCACCATGGACCTCCGCCAGGGTCGTAATGAGGCCCAGTGTGCGCGTGTTCCATGAACTCAACCACAAAGCCGTTTTAATTCTGCTGTTTGGCTGGTGGCCTCAACTCGGGAAGAAATTGTTATTTTTATCTGAGTTGCCCTCGGCTCGCATAGTGAAGTGACAATGCCAGAGAGTTTCATTTGTGTTGCTTTTATTTCGGGCAATATTGGCTTGCAACAAAAAAGGCACTTTTCAATGTGTTGCACATTTTAGTTGCGTTTGCCGCTCTGCCAGCAACAGACTGGGAAAACTGCGGGTCAGCCAAAGGGCACGAGCTTTGTGTCTGCCAACACACATGCTCGCGCAATGAGTTTTTCAGTTTGTGTGAACGACTGGTTCTCACTTGCCGACCACCATTAGAAGCGTGAAGAGGCAGTCTAGAAGCGTGTAAATTAATGCAGGCAGGCCTGTGGCACAGCAGCACAGTAAACTGAAAATATGTACAAGGCATTTAAAAAATAAACTTTTTAATTTAATTATAAAGGGCAAGGGTTACTGTTATGTAAGGACCGGAGCAGGACCATTGTACGTCCTCTCCAGTGAGAGCTCTAGGCTTGATCAAAGGACAAAAAGGTGTCACAGCACAGGAAGTGGGAGGTACAGGATTTGGGTGCACTGCTGTTGCCGTGAGACAGAGTTGGCTGTGTGAGGGCTACGTTCATATAAGCACTTCTGTATAGGCGCTAAAAGAAAGCAGAGTAGTAATATTGAAATCCAATGTCCTAAACTCAGGCATGCTTCCTTGTCTGACTTGTGACCGACTGGCTATTTTTTCTAAAATAAGGTAAACAGGAAGGGTTGCTGGGTGATCTTATGTTTCTCCAGCATCTCCTGGCAGCTGTACCATCCACAAGTACAGTGATGATCACTTCTCTTTCTCCACACGGCTGCTTCGTTCCTCTCCGCTCTGCAGTGCCTCTGCTGGAACGGCATTCTGCAGCTCTCTTCAATTGGTGAACAGGAGTGATAATGGCTCATTCCGTTGGACCATGAATAGGGATACAGGTGCTGAGAGGAGCGATGAGTGCCCCATAACACAAACTGAGTAGCCTACAGAACAGCCTGTTTAAAATTATTTTGTCCGTCCTCTTCGCGACAGCCATCTTAAGTTTGGCTGCAAGCCTATCAACAGCTCAACATCATCACTGGAGGGCAGCTGATGGCCCCACTGGCTTGAGCGATTCATTTAAATACTCTTACAAGTCCCCGTCCAGTACACATTCCAGTGTGACTGCATACTGCAAAGTATGTTCTTAGCTAGGCCTGTCAGAATAAGGCTAACAGGCACTGTGCCTGCAGAAAGCTAGCAACTTTTCTCCTTTAACACCTTGTACCAGGGCAACTATCAGGCCTATCCCATCACAGTATTTATCATTGACATGTATTGCATTGCCGCTGCCTAAACAAGGTACTGCAACCATATAAGAAACTGAGAGCAAAGGGAATTCGGCAATCTGTCATACCCTCTCCCCCTGTTTGATATGTCATAATCCAAAGCACTGAGGCTTAAGTGGGAATAGTGTTTGTAGCTTTGAGTACTAGCTGGTCGCTGCAAGGTGAAAACTATAGCACATTTACAATATGAATGGAACCCAGTTGGTTAACCCAAAGGCAGTGTGTTTCGCTTGTTCATTTCTATAATGTAACAACCTCACAAAGGTCACAATGAGACATATTTTTGCTGCAAGCTCTGTTGCACCAAAATTATAATAACAGTATATAATTATGCCACAAATCCAACCATATGCTTTAACATTCACGCATTTGCATTGCACATTGATTTTCATCTCTGTAAGGTACATTCCCACTGAACTTGTTAATAAACAGAAGTTTGCCATATGTGCTGTGTCATTTCTCTAATATGTCATCTCAGTGCTTTAAAATTTAAGAAAGAATAAAGGAGGTATGTTTTAAATTCACACTTTACATTACAGATTGTTGAATTGAGAGAAAAGGTATACCATAGCCTGATGCTTTGTGTCCATGTGTGCAGATCTGTTATCAGAATATTTGTCTTTGAAGCTTGCTTGGCAAGGCAAATAAGTTATCTGCAAGATCAAAGTCTTTCTTCAATCATTACATAAACAAATTAAGCTTCTAGGCTGCACCCACAGGAGCACATGCTTATCTTAAAATGATAGAGATAATACATCTAAACACATTCCATTAGCTTGGTCTTTAGAGTCCCCCTCTGCTTATGGATGAAAGCTGGTCCCATGCAATGAGGCTTAGTTCGCACAACACAATGCATCAATGAATTTAGGCCCCAAACAAATTTTGACCTGTTGATACAGGACAGATCCATACTATCCAATCATGTCTGCTTCATGGCTTAAAGCCCACCCCAGCCTTTAAAATAACAATTAAGCTAACTGTAGCTCCTTTGCACAGAAAAATATTTAATTTAGTTTGCACACATTTTGTAAATGATATTTTCAACCATAACTGTGCTGGTCATTTTGAAAAGTGAAAAAAGATTTGGATTCAGCTGGCTGTTCCCCATAATTGTAATTCAAGCATGATATAGTTGTTTATAAAAATTATTAACAAACGTACATATTTTAAAAATGTTTTCATATGTCATGCTGCCGGGGCTTGCAACATGTCTATAGATGCAGGATTATCAGACAATTTTAAAACAAACATTGTTATGATGGAATATGTTCATAACAAAATGTATGAATGAAATTGGAATCTGGTGCAAATCTAACCAAACCTCCACATGACACACAGCAAAGTAGTTTGGTCCTATCCAAATAAAGGGGTGTATCACTGGGAGTGCCACTATCTGATGGGAACCAATAAGAAAACAAATCCAATGAAAGTTTGGAGTGTCAAATGACACTGCATGGATACAAGTTAGCCTCTATTTAAGTCCACACACGCAGGAAATAGGGACAGATCTGTGATTCTTGGCAAGTCAACTGATGGGTTGACCCAGCCCAAAAGGAGAAGTGCTGATGTGGTATTTTGCCTTGGAAAAAGCTAGAGGTGCCCTTCAAAAGGCCTTTCATACAGAGAAAGCCTGTTGCAGAAACATCTTCCCATAATAGAACCAGATTCCTGGAGAAGAATATTGGAAGCAGAGGGCAGATTGGAGGCCTAGTTGACTGGGGGAAGTTGCTGGAGCTGTGTTGTCCCACCTGTCCTGCAATTTTTAAAAGACAAACCCAAATGAGTATAAAAGTCCCAGCGCAATTACATAGATATTCTCAGAAATCAAAATCCTTTACCAGCTAGACGATTAAAGGGGGCTCGATGTAAAGGAAGCAATGGGGGAAGTGATTTAAAATACAATACAATAGCATTTTGAGCACAAAATGCACTTTACCTTTGCCAGTAACCAACTAAATTGATCCCTGCGTTTAAGAGTTGTATTTTAAGGCTGGAACTGTGTACTAGTGTTCAACATCTTCACAGTGTACAGGGTATTTTTCAACCTTTGACTGTGTAAGACATAATTTACATAAAAAGAGAAGGTTGAGTGAAACCACATGTGGGATGTATTGACCCACTCTGCTATACAATGCGGCCTCACTCTGCTATCTATGGTGTGAGAAACAGTAAAATGGCGGCAAAACCCTTGTGAGCACCAAAACCTCCAAAACCGCGTTTTTCAACACACAAAAAGATGGCTGCACAACCTGCCACCCATCGTGCATGTGTGGTGGAACAGAACACACACTGCAGAAAAAGTGCCAGTGGGCTCCAGGACAAGTAAACAGAGTGCAGAGGGAGAAGCAGCGCTTTTCAAGTGAAACTCCAAAATTTGCCCGTAAATGACATCTACTTTGCTGCTGAAACTTCAAAATGCCTGTACATAACAATTTCAAACACTTAAATTCGTGCTTGGTGCTAAAATTCATTTAATCTAATGAAGCACTGTGAATTTATAAGGTCCTGAAAAACACCTTCTCAGCAAAACTGGGCTACCTGTAAGTGACAGCCCCTGTCAAATGGGCTCTCCTGATTAGACTTTAAGGTTGTCTAAACTAAAGGTCAGCCGGATTAGCAAATATAAAAGGACTGTTGCTGAAAGGAACACAGATCTCAGTTGTTTTGATGCCACAGGTCTAAATCAAGAATGTAAATTATATGTTATTTGATGAAACAAGTTTGTTTTATGCTGGATTTCAGGTCAAGAATTAACCTAGGCTGGCTGGGCCTGCAAGGGGTTGAAAAACAGGTTTCCACCCAAGGGGAGGGCATTGCTCTCAGCAGGTGCTCACTGACACATGATCATTGTGGGGTATGCCAGACTTGTGCCTGCTGCCAGGGTCTGAACAATGGAAAATTCTCCAGGCCAGCAAATGGACATGTGAAGAGGTCATAAACTAGGCTTGCAGAAGGAAATCCCAAAGGTGGGGGCTGCTCCGTGCCTCCAGAGACAGAAAAAAGGCTGACCATTTGCTGCTAAAGAATATGTAATGAACATTTTTTAGATATTTATAACTCACTATCAGAAGTGGTGAAAGATATAAAATGGGCAGATTTGTTCATCTAATTTTTGGCCCTACATTTGAAAACTTGGTGGAACTGTGTACCATATTCTGAACAGGAATGGAAATATATGTGGATTTATGGGAACTGTATTTATGCTAGAATTGTTCAACTTTGTTAAACTTTGCAAACACATTTCTATGGTAGATGTGCATATTTGTGGAAATTTGGAGAAATTTTGGAAAATGTTTTCATGGCGAAATGGACAAAATGCTGCAGAAAGGCGAAACAAGGGCTCACAGCTGTGGGATTTTGATGAACAGATACTCCATAAAATATGTAATCCTTGTATGTGATTTTCGTAGAGGTTACAAATGTATAATTATGTATTAAGGCCAAAATTCGATTTTGATACTAGTGGCTAGGGGCTAGGGGAGGTTTCTAAGTATTGTGAAAATCAAACCATAAACCTGACATCATCTGTCTTTGATCCAATCACCCGGATGCAAGGCGGATATGAGGCTCTGATCCAATCCCATTTCACAGTGGCAAGTTTAGTTAAGCCGGCCCATACACTCATTTGGTGATGTCATCTGACAAGATAAATAGGGACATCTGACAACACATAGGACACAAAATCTCTCTTCTGATTCCAGCGAAGCCTTTTGATTCAGCATTCAAAATCCAGCCTTCAACATCCTTCTAGATCCAGATGCAAACCACTAGGCCAACCAGTAGCTGAACCATTTTCAGCTAGGCCTCAATCCTCAACTAATCCCACAACCCAGTGAAGCGCTGTGGTGGGGGGAAGCATCCTAAAACTATCTGGCTTGCTACCATAAATGCTTGCCTGCTGAACTCGCCATCTCACTGATCTGAATATCCAGAAACAAGAAGGGCAGATCCTGTGCAGTTCCGGTGACCGGCCTAGCTGATCCTGTCCCGCCTGATGTGCTGTCCTTCCCCGATAGACCCGATCCAATTGACCAGAACTTTGACGGTCCTAAAAGCTTAAATCCCATTGGTCTGTGAGTATTAACAGGACGCTAGAGAACTATTGTATACCTTGCCTTATCTTGTTCCACCCTAATCTCTGCACTATCCTTACTTTCATAACCAGTAACAGTGTCAACATCTTTAGTGCTATCCTGTCCTGTCTATTTGCTAAAGCGTCATTTTTATTGTCATTTTTATTTGTGTAACTCTTATCCATAAATCCCACTTGGAGTGTTTGGACTGGTTCCGCCGGGGAAGGCGCTGGGGATCTGTTACTGAAGTCATGAATCAGTCTCAGAGCTTACTTCATCCCAACCTGGTTGTCTAGTTTGAATGCTCTAGTCTTCAGTAAAAGCATAATCCATCTTTTCTGGTTTTAAACTGAAGTCCTTGTCCAAATTTGTGTCTTTATTTTCGAAAAACACCTCTCCCAAAAAAAAACTATAACGCCCTCATTTTTCTTCAATATCGCATAGTAAAAGCTTGCAGCGAATTTGCAATTTCAGCCAAAGGTCACGTGTCTTTTGCCCATTTCAAAGTGCTTTTTCCATCCCATCATGATCTGAAGTGTATATTGTGGTTCATATTATAGCCCATGCATGTTAGGACCTGATTAGTGTTGCTTTCTTTAGAATTTGTCTCCATCTTAGCATTTTGATAATTTTGCAGTGTTTCACCAAGCCATTTTCACCTATCATGTCAAAGTGTCATTTGCCAAAATAAGGTTTTCTCTCTTGTGTGGGAGGGAGGATTGCCTAGAACTCTAGACATTGTATTTCATTCCTGGAAACCTGCTGATTACTCACATTGGTGTAGGATTGCTCATTTGTATTTAAAAAAACTTTGCAGGGGGAAAATTAACCTAAACGCTATCTGTGTGCAAAACAAGACTGTTCTTTTCCCCTGAGTTTTCTATTTTGCCTCTTTATAAGTGAATTAAATTGATTGACTTATATTTCTGAATTGTATTGTCACCCTTTGGGTGATTGCTGCCCCATATGCCTAGCTAGAGTAAACCTATGTGTGATTTGAATATTAAATAAATAAATACACCTTTACATTTGCCAACTAGCCTGATTCCTGGTTCAGTGTGACCTGGGGGGTATTTTGAGAAGGGTGTGATATGAGTGGTATATCATTCAGAATATTGAACTTATAGACAAAAATAAATAAGGGTTTCATTTGCGCACTACATGCTAGGCGAGACTTGGGTGTGTGCCTTATTGAAATCCCTTACACACACCATTCTAGAGGTAAGAGAGAGGCCACATCTATTCCCAAAACAATTATGCCAACTTAAAAAAGTCCTTTGTACAGTGGTTAAAGGACCATTGCCATCTTTCCAAAGCATTACACAGGCAATGAATGGGTCTGCATTAAGCATACTTCTAAGTCCAAGGAGGATTTGGAGGTGTGATTTTCAAATGAATCAATATTCTGTGCTCTCCAAAAATGAAAGCACGGTTCCCTAACCCAACACTGTAAATGACTAATTAAAAAAACATACTTTGTATTATTTTTAGGGGTGTACCGAATAGCAAATTTACTATTTGGCCGAGTACCGAATAGTTGGCCTACGTATTCAGCCTGAGCGACATGAGCACCAATACACATTAAAAAAAAATCAGAACAAAACTGTTATACAGTTCTTTACCGCTGAGCATCATTATCACAAGCTCAGCTCCATATTTTCACATTCATGTGTTATAATGCCCTTTGACAAAACCAACCATTGAATAATACCCAAAATCCAAGTGCATGTAGCATTTCCCTAACACTAAGGGCCTCATTGCACGGACGGCTGTAAGGGTTTACCGGTACCGGTATTTTACCGGCCCCGGTAAAACCTTACCGCCTTACTACGAGGTCCCTTTGCGGGTTGGGGAATTTAACGCCTGCTTTTTGCAGGCTTCAAAAACCAACCCGCAAAGGGACCAGGGAGCTAATTACGGTACCGCAATTTGCGGTGCTGTAATTAGCACCTTCCCCATTCCCATTATGCCCTATGGGGCGAAAATGGGAATGGGGAAGGGCAATGGAGGAAGGGGAAATTACTGCCCCACCAACCTTGGAATAGGGCGGTAATTCCCCTTTCCACCAAGGCGGTGCCAGTATTTTACCGGCATGGACCAAGGTGCTAATAGCACCTTGGTCCACCTCCGTCCGTGTAATGAGGCCCTAAGTGTAGCATATGTAACCTTTCCACAACAACATGGTCCAAAATAAGTTGCTAGTTTACAACTAAGTGAAATTGAAATGCATTTAATATTTCACAACAAATTACAATGTGTACAGCTCATCCCAACCCCACCCCCATCAACACACTGCAATGTATGTAGCCTTTCCCTGCAAAACACACACAATAATGCATGTGGCCTTCCCACAATTCCATTTCAGCATGTGCGATATTTCCGCAACAACAAACTTCGATTCATGTAGCCGTTCTATAATAACCCACTGCAATGTTTGCAAATGAATCTGTCAGATAGCTCAGTGAGTTTCCGGCAAGATGCTTGAGATCTGTGTTCAATCTGCAGATCACAATGGCCCTCATTACGACCCTGGCGGAAATCAACCGACCGGACCGCCACAGCGTAAATAGCGTTTCCGCCATTGCACGACGGAGCAAAGTGCGGCTCATTCCGACCCATCGGGCACGAGCACCACGCCATGGCGGAAGTGCAAAGTCCGCGATGGCGGAAATGACCCCAAAACGGACCACACCGCCGCCGTACGGCGCCCTAGGTGCAATTCCGCCACCCCTCTCAGCGGTCACCGCAATGTACGGTGACCGTAAATATACGGAAACGGAAGTAAAAACATGGTCCCGGAACGGGAAACATCACGCCTTACACCTATAAAAACACTATTTCCACACAACCATTAAAAATACTACCCTGAGACACATCCCAACCCGAAATCCACCCTAGTGAAACCAAGAATAATGGGAAAAGTAGCGAAGAAAGCGTGCGACCGCAAGCGGCAGGTCCACTTCTCCCGTGAGGAACTCACCGTGCTCACAGAGACCCTCCAGGAGAATGCCGCCGTCGTCTTCTCCACGCAAATGACCAGGACGGCACTTGCGAACAAGAAGGCCATATGGGCCCTGGTGGCACAGCGGGTAAGTGCGGTGGGGACCGCACCCCGCAACCCACAGCAATGCAGAAAGCGATGGGACGACTTGCGGATACGCGTCCGTAGCATACTTTCTGCCAACCGCAACATTGCCACAGCTACCGGGGGAGGATCGGAATCACCCATCAAGCTGACCCCCTGGGAAGAAATCTGTGCCTCCACCATTGGAATGGAGAGTATCGAGGGAGTCGGAGGGATGGAGAAAGGAGTGCAGACATCCGAAGAATCAGGTAGGTGTCCCAAATAAAACAATGCTAAAACCACAATGTCCAATCATGTGAAGTACCACGTGTCCACATAGTGCAACAGTAACACATGTCCAGGAGAACGGCCACATACATAGGCCCGATAGCACACTTTAAAACTCACATTAAATACATAAATAATTAAAAATCCTAAAAACACCCTCTACATGTGCAGCAGGCACACCCTAACTGCAGGCTGCAAAACAACTGCACCCTCACTCCACACAAAAAAGAAACCACCTCCAAGGCCCCAACCCAAATCACCCTCAGGTACCACCCCAATGCATGTGATACATTGCCATTCCAATTCCCACAGACCCATCAATAACGCTCGCCCTCTTCTACTCCACCACAGGGTCCGATTCAAACGACGAGCTCCAGGACACCCTTACCAGCACACCTGCAAAGAGGGCCAAGACCAACGGCCAAAGACCCTCCACCTCAGCTGCACGCATCAAGACACGGCAGCAGGACAAATCAAGTGGCAGCACACAGGAGGGAACTCAAACAGGCACCCCAGCACCCAGCATGCCCACAACAGCACCACCACAGGTCCCCCCAATGGATGCCACAGAAGGCACTGCTCCTGGTGGCAGCAGCACCATAGGTGACACTGCATTAATGGCAGCATGCTCCGACACAGAAAACGGGGATGTCGAAGTCAGATCCATCCATGACCTGTCTCAATCCCCCTGTCTGTTCCATCCCGTACACCATGAGGATACCACGCAGGGGCACCCACAAGACGACGACTGGCCATCCCCCCCAAGCCCTGTGGCAAGCCAACATGAGGTGACCAGCCCCTCTGTGACACCACCGCAAATGGCCATGGCCCAGCAGAGGCAACAGTCCCTCGACCAGGTAATCGTGCAACAGCAGCAACTGGCCACGCTCCTCAAGGACCATGCCGATCAATGTGGGGGCACTAAGGCAGACATAGAAACATCAACTGAGACACTTAGGGCAGAAATGGAGAGAAGTACAGAGACACTAAGGGCACAAATGGAGAGTAGCACCGAGAGCCTGAGAGTACAAATGGAGAGAAGCACCGAGAGCCTGAGGGGGGAACTGCATGCGACGTCCAAAGACGTATGTGCCGAACTTGCCGCTGTGCGCCGTGTGCTCACTGAGCTCTCACAAACCCTTAGGGACATGCATGGACGTGAGCAGGCAGAGACATCATCCGTTGCAAGTTCCGTCCAGGGCAGCCCCCAACGTAGATCAGGGAGGAACCTGCGCTCCACAGCCAGGGGTGCCCCTGATACCCGGAGAGGGGGCTTGCAATAGCGACTGCCCACTGTCAATGAGCATCTATGGACACTGGTGTTCGGGGGGGAGGTAGGAGGGTGGAGGGGGTGTGTTGGGCTCACTTGGGTGGCGGGTCGATGGGGTGTGTAACATGATTTCACATATGCCATAAACAATGCACGATTATCCAATGAGATGTGTGGACATTGATCTTTGTGTACGAGGCCATTATAGGCGTACAGTCCATATTGTGCATGTTCCAGACACACACAGTGCCACAAGTCCCGTGTCCATGTATCAGCCACCAGGCGTGAGTGCTAGAAGCATGCATCTATGATATGCTGACGAATGTCACGGCCCTCCTGTGCCTCGGGGACTCCTTGAGGTGCTGCCACATCCCCACCCTCATCATGACCATCTTCAGGTGCTTGCAGTTCTGCGTCAGGGGGCATGGGCACATTTCTACGTACGCACATGTTGTGTAGCATGACACATGCCATGACCATCTTTGCAACCTTCTCATGGCGGTACAGGAGTGCCCCGCCAGACCTGCTGAGGCAGCGGAAACGACCCTTCAGTAGGCCGAATGCCTGTTCTATGACTACACGGGTACGTGAGTGGGCATGGTTGTAGTCCTCCTCATGCTGGTCCCGTGGGTTCCGGAGTGGTGTAAGGAGCCATCTCTTCAGTGGATACCCGGCATCACCTGTATGTGGACAATAAAGGAATTATGAGGAATGCCATTGCTACGTAAGCACCCCCCCCCCTTCCTGCCAGGTCATTGCCGCATCACATACCCCACATTATCATGCATGAAATGAGACTCACCGAGTAGCCAGGATCTGTTCCCTGCGTGTCTCTCCATGTAGCGTGGTATTGTAGAGTTCCTCAACACCATAGAATCATGGGTTGATCCAGGAAATCGGGCACAACAATGTGTAATGATCCTGTTGGAGTCACACACCATCTGTACATTCAGAGAATGAAATTGTTTTCGGTTCCGGCACTGGGCCTCCATGGCATGTGGGACGACCAATTCCACATGGGTGCAGTCGATGGCACCAATGCAACTCGGTATGCCGGCAAGTGCATGGAATCCCACTTTTGTGTTGGTAATTTCCTGCTCCGAGCGTGGTAGGGAGATGTAGTCGTCTGCGTGCTGCAGGAGGGCATCGAGCACTTGCAATAGTGTCCGTGAGAACAGTGGCTGTGAAATGCCATGCAACTGTCCGACTGTGTGCTGGTAGGTGCCTGTGGCCAGGAAGTGGAGTACAGACACCACCTCAGAAGGGGTGGGATGGCGGTTGGGCTGTCTATCATGCTGGCAAGGTCAGCCTGTGTCATGTCCACAATGGCGGTTATGGTGTCCCGGTCCAAACGGTAGAGGGTGTGGATCTGCTCAGCAGTGAGGTCGAACGGATGTGCTCGGAGGCGTGGGATTGCGGGCTGCCTGCGTGGTGGTAGTGGCTGTGCTGGCGGCCCTTGCTGGCCCTGCCTTGCCCTCCTGTAGTTGTAGTCGGTGTTCGTCTTCTTCTTGGAGTTGGAGTACTTGCAGTGCTATCAGGTCCCCCAGGGCCAACATGGCTAGTCCTGCCGGTAGCATTTCGGTGTGGGTGTGGTTGTGGGAGGGGGTTGGGTGGGCAATGTATGTGTTTCCAGGCTGTATAGCCTCCACCTGTGGTGATTCATTTCACCTGTGCAAGCTGCTCTCCCCTTTGGTCGAGCACGTCCCGCACACAACGCTGCAATTCGACGTATGGCATCTTGCCATTGCAATCATGTATTTGTACCCGATGGCAGTGTAACATTGGTTGATATGTTCATTCTGCTTAGGTCCCATTGTTTCACATACTATCTTTGCAGTCGCGAACAGACTTGTGAGGGGTCAGTGGAACGTAGTACTCGAGTAACGGTGGACCCTCATGCAGAACTGCAACGAGGTTCACCGACGGGCGGGGCGTCCCATTTGTGAGTGAAGGCAGTTGCCATTTTCACACACAGCCGCACTAGATGGATTAATTTGTGATTTCAAGCGGCCACAGATGCCTTTTCGACGTGATGTTGCAAATGAGGAATTCGAAGGACGGCGCTTTCGGTTTTCAGCTAGCGGCGAGGAGATGCCCACAGGTCTGACTGCAAATATAACGTTCTATTGTTCAATGTCCTTGGGACAGGGGCCATGGCGAGGATGCAATGATTGATATGAATAGTATGGGATGCGCAATAGCGAAGTGGGCCATAAGGCCGGACGTTCCCAATTACATGTTGCTTCACAACACGTGAATTACGTCCTGGGGCACAGTGGAATTTGCAGGCTGCATTACGCACAGACTCAATGGAAGTTTCACATGTCATGTGAGTATGGAAGCAGGCGTTTGTGATGGTGTTTTCACCTCGATTTAGATAGTTATGATTCGCTAGTGGTTTTTGGTTGGTGATGATCCTTTGGAGTGGGCTGGCATGCATATGGCTGTGGATTTGGTGTGATCAGTGAAGTGAGTAAATCAAATGTAGTTCTGATGGCCATACTATTCTTTTTCATTTCGTTTGGGTGACAGGTATCTCCTCCCCTTTTGCCACTGCCATCTGTATGCCACTCCTGCAGATGGATTTTACTCCCGACACCTGCTGCTTCGTGTTAATCAGTGGAGCAGCATTACGATCTTATGGGACGATCGCCAATGGGCCACATGCCCTTACGCAGTACTGGTGGCTAGGAGCAACATTTCGGCCTTTCAGCTGGACTAGTGCCTCCCTATTGGGACGGCCCTGCGGGTCGAGGCGCTTCCATGTTGCCTTTTCGTACGAGAATGTAGCCCCTGTGTGCCATGAGGGTACAGGGCGTCACACGAGAAGTAGCTGGTCATTTCTTGCGGATGCAGCCCACAATGGTGAAATGTGTTTTGGAGTTCATGGCCTAATGGCTGTATGGGCTTGGTGAATTTGTTGTGCATTAAATTCCTATTCTGATATGAACCGTGTAGCGTTCTTCTTTGCAGGTGATGTGTCATAGTCCTATTTGGGGAGCGATGTATTGTGAGGAGATCTGCATTGGGTTCCAGCTTCGGAGTATAGTTGCGTGGTACTGTGCTGGGCGCGTTTGCCTACGAAGCCCAGTGAGGTCAGGGATGAGGCCTGCCAATGTGACTGTTTTGATGATGTGATGCTCAGGGGCGGGGGATTAGCTTTTGTGTAACAGATGCCGGTCAGCCAGTTGGATTGGTGGAATGATGTGATTATCAGAATATGGCTGGTCACAGGTGCCTGTGTTTGCGTGCGTTTCTTGGAGGGAGACTGAGGTCATGTCCTTTTTTGTGGCTTCTGTATTCGTGCCATCTGTGCCCTGCAGCTCCTATTGGCCCCTCTTGAGATTCATTTGTTCGTTGGCAGGCATGGATGACTTGTACATTTCACTGGTTGCATTGTGTGGCTTCATTGCACCTACGGGGAGTTGTGCAATGTGGCCAGGGAGCGGTGTACAGGCACTCAGTAGGGCCGTTTACGGTTGGTTCGCGATGCCGTACTTCTCGCCATGGCGGAATGGTACTTTCCGCCGTGCTTGATGGCGTTAGGTGCATGTCCGCTGGGGTCAGAATTCGCGTACCGTTGCGCCATGGTGGTAATTGCGGTTTGGCATGGCGCGCGCGCGCGTACTTGGTGCAGTTAGCGTTGCCGTTCACTGCGGTGTAGCTAATGGCATCGTACTTTGCGGTGACGGGTCATAGTCTCACCGAGCGCTATTCGATGGCGGTGTTGCATTTCCGCCATCGTTTTTCGATCTCCGCCAGGGTCGTAATGAGGGCCAATATCATTTTTCCAATCTAGATTACTTGAAAATCTTGTTATTCACAGAATAATAAAATAGAATCAGTCATATTTTTAGAAATTTCCGTAAACCAGTCATCATTATAAGGGAATACACAGACACATGTCACTGCATTCACGGTATACTTACATTTGCCCCATTGAGCAGCAATACCCGAGAAAAGCTGTTCTTTAATTTGAGAAGGTAGGCACAAAAAAAAGGACATGACATCCGTGTTGGGAAAAATGCCAGCTTTAACATTACATTACATCCATTGGCTTTTCAGAGCCTCTCACCCACACTGTCAAAGAGCTCAGTACCTTGATAAGCAGCGCCAGCAATTTGCTGGCAAGAGCCCCTTTTTATTCGGAGCAAGCATCTTCAATCGCTGCCTTGCCTGACAAACCAAGCCATGCTAATGCAAGGCGTTCTCCTTCTCCTCCCGATAAGCCGCTTGCCTCCACAACTGCCATAGATTGCGTTTGCAAAAAGAATGATGCCCTGCCACCCGATACAGTAACCCTTAGGTGAGCAGGCTCGGGTATACTTCGAAAAGGGTGCTTCCAAGCATGCTGTAGTGGGTTAATGGCTGGCTTTCGGCAGTGGGGTAGATCCTAGTCCACAATTGCCTTTGCAGCTCGTGCAACGTGGCACAGGGGCACTAGACGTCAACAGAGTATGGGCCTCATTATAACCTAGACGCTCCCGTAATTAAGGGTGCTGGTACGGGACCGGCACGCTTAATTACGGTAGCGCCTATTACGAGGTTCCTTTTGCGGAACCCCTTAAAACCAGGCATGCTTAGCGGGTCCCGCGAGGAGAACAGGAGCTAATAACGGACCGTTATTAATGGGCCGTTATTAACAGGCCTATTATTAGCTCCCTCCCCATTCCCATTGAGCCCTATGGAGGCTCAAATGGGAATGGGGATGGGTTCCTTCAAGGAGGAATTACCGGGTCCTCCAATGTCGGAATGACCCGGTTATTCCTCATTGAAGGAACCCGGTACTGGGACCCGGTATGGAGGCAGCCATGCCTTATTAAGGGCATGGCTGCCTCCATACTCGTAATGAGGCCCATAGTGTTTGTGTCACATAAAGAGTGGGCTGCATCACGAATTGCGTAAACACCAATAGACCGATAACATGCTCCCTATGGCCCTGCAGCTTTCTGGGTTCATGGGCAAAGTAGGGTGTGAATGCGGTACATAGAAGTGCAAGACACAGCTGGAAAGGGTCAGAGTAGAAAAGCGGTTAATTCAATCCAGGTAAGGGCCAGAGGAGGAAAATGGGGAAAAGAACTGAGAGTCAATGAGATAAAGAAGCAGCGTAAAAAGGGGGCGAGGGCCCAGTTTTTGTTTTGTAGCCAAACTGCCTGTGATTGTATAATATTGTGGGTCAATTTTCCTGCATAATGTTAGGGGGCCACAATAGGTTCTGATTACTATTTTAAAGAATGTGGCATTATATTGAGAGACCACTCTTAACCTGGGGAATGCCCACTGCCCCCAATCAAGATGCCCAACAATTTGCATACTTTTCTAGCGCTGGCCCTAATGACGACTATAGAGCCACATAAATCTCCCCCGCCCCCATGCTCCCCTGTGCCAACAGTTAGCCAAGAAACAGACCAGGGCATATAAAGAATATATATTTATTTAAATTATAAATTCAATGAATAATATGTTTAATTAATCACACATGCCACCTTCGCTGTGGCAGAAAACAATTACAAAACACACTTTTTAGGATGTTACTTTTAAACACACTTCTTCTGCATTTACTTTTGCCCCACAACCATGGACCACAAGCAAAATAGCTGGTATAAGCCTCTTATCACATGAACCCAGTTTTGGCACATTAAAGAATACTTAGTAAAATGATTAGAGCATAAACATCAGTCCTTCTTAATCGAGGTATACTTTTAAATCACAAACACATTTCGATTTTCAAAGCAATCTGACAGCAATATTTTTTAGGTTAATTTCCCTGCCTGTCCGAAATTACATGTAGTTTTGGAAACAAAGATTTGAACAAATGCATGTGGCAAGTAGAACCCGGTTTCATTTTCACCCAAAAGCAGTGCAAAATCCTTCAGCTATCTGGGTCACTTAATCTCAGGAAAGAGTTTGCATTGTTCACTGGAAATCACACAAGTTTCATTTTGCAACCACTTCTCCATCCAGCAGCAAAAACCCAAGTATCAATGACATGCCACACCCTTCTGTTCAAAGGTCATATTTAGGGAGTGGGGGCAGCTTAGATTTTTCGTTTTTGACCAAGGGCACCCCTTTGTTAAATACAATGTTGAAATTGGGAATTTCGTTTTAAAATAATACTTTTTATTTAAAAGCACATATTTGGGAGTGGGTTTCTGTGAGGGAATTCGTTTTAGGGACAAGTATCTTTGGATTGAAAGGCAAGGTTTGGGGATGGAACTGGCACCTTTTTGTTTTAGAGGCAATATTTGGGAAGGATGTCAGTTATCAATTTCGTTTTGGAGGCAAGGATACCCCAATGAATTTAAATTACTAGTATCTTAGTTCTAGGAGAGAGGGTGAACGTTTCAAATTCTCCCAAGCTCCCCCCTGCATCAATCTATTTTGGAGTTAATTTTATTTATTTATTTTATTTATATATTTATATCGCTCCAAAGCCCGTGGGCATCAGGGCGCATAGACATAGACAAGGACATACACAAGTATAACAGGACATCACAGATACATTGTCATCTCCTAGCTCTGTGCTTATTTAAAAATGTTGTTTTTTAGTCTCTTCCTAAATGTTGTGTAATTTTTCTCAAGTCTTACCGAAGTTGCAAGCCCATTCCAGGCCTGGGCTGCTTTTGCGGGAAACAATCGTCCAGGTCCATTCGCTCTTTTGGCTGTGGTCTGTAGGATCTGTCAATGCGCATGTGATCGTAAAGATCGACCCGGGGTGTAGAGGGTGATCCGCTCTTTCAAAAAGACAGGTGCTGTTCAAACAGGCAGCGGTGTACCATAGTCAAGATTTGGAAAGTAATCCTGTGCTTTATTGCTAGCCAGCAAAGGCTTTTCCTGTCAGCTGTGATGTCATCCCATCTGTTTTTTTTGTCTGACAATTCTTACTGTATTGTTTTGGATGATTTGACAACGTGCTATAGATCCCTTGCTTGCTCCCGCCAGTAGGGCATTTCCATAGTGAAGCCTGCAGAGGATTTTTCCTACCTGAACAAAACTAAGGAAATTCTGAGTTTGAAAGTCCAACTTAAAAGTCTGTCTGTGTCCAGAACCTATCCCTGCCCTCACATCAAAAGCTATCCAATGTGTAGGGATGTCAACAATACAAGAAGCAGTGATCAAAACAAAGTGCTGAGCTTCTTCCAGCTCCTAGCTTTATTTTCAGCTTCCCTTCCCCAAATCCTTGGGGCTCCCTTCCCAAGATCAAAGTAATACAGTTCCAAAGAAAAAGGTCTTGAGGGCTCCATCCTCATCAAGTCTCAGGTTTCCCTTCCCCAAGAATTCAACTTGGTTTCAGTTTTTAAAGTTTTACAACATGTTCAAATCCACTTGACACTCCTCCTGCATTCAATTAATAGTTCACTGAGATTATTTCTTCTTGGTTTATTTCCACAATGTCTTTGGCTTTAAGTATTGAAGGTTCCCTGTTCTAGGCACAGTTTTCAGACAACACGGTCCACCCATTATAGGTCCCACAACCAGGAACCCTGGGCTCTTCAGCCCACACAGGTTCTTCTGTATTTGCCCCCGTGTACAGATTCACACTCACTTAGGGAGCAAATGCTTTCTATGTCACAGTCGGACAGCAGCTCTAAGGAATACATTAGTATGTGAACATGCTAAAAGGGGACATTCGAGTAGATAACATTTTGGGATAAATGACTGCATGGGCTATGGACATAGCTGCATCATCTATCACGAAACATATCAAACATAAGAACACTCAATAGTAAGGCATTTCTCGCTTTTTGAAGCTGTTAGGACATGAAAAGGAGCACCAGTCACATTGCACATTAATGAATCTGTGCAGTCTGCACCTGGTTGTCTAACATCACCTCTAATTTCCAATATATTTTCAACCTCAAGTAGAGGGTGAGAGTGGGAACCGTATACCTGGCACAGATCCACCTCATGGATTTCTCACATTCAACAGGGCAATTGGGATATCAAACGGGAACCTCATTCATGATTTCACATTGATCATAACAAACTATTTAACTGTTGCCGGGGTGTTTGCTATGGTGGACTCAAACAAGTGGTGCCACCAAACACAACTAGATCCAACCACTGAAATGTGTTGCAAGGTCTTCCAATCACATGGGCCTGTACAGATACAAGAGGCTCAACTTCGGAATTTCTTTAGATGCAAAAATATTCCAAGAATGCCTCAGAAACACATACACAATTGAGTCAATTACAGCTTTGACAACTATGAGTTTAACCAGATGGAATTAAAATCCTTTGGCAACACCTTCTCCCGCAAAGGAATGCAGCCTTATGAGAGAAGGTTAAAGCCACTGCTGTCACCCATATGCTACATCTGAGGTCAGTGACATTCACTACTTGCTGGATGTGACTTCAGATGATACATAAAAGGCTTTGCAAGGAGGAGCACTCCATTAGGGTGATAACAAACCAAGCTGCATCATTTATCTGGTTGAATAACTGAGAGGTAACTTTTCAAAACATAAAAAGCATCTTTGTACGAACAAAAACATGTCTGATTTGTAACCCTCACCTTGGTGTGGGTAATGCCTGTTCAGTGGGACATAGGGCTATACTCTATCAGCACAAGCCCGGAAGCGACTCTGTGAGGCATGTCGTGGTGTATGCGCTTATGCTAGTCAATATCACAAGCCCGGAAGCGACTCTGTGAGGCATGTAGGGGTGTATGCGCTTATGCTAGTCAATGTCACAAGCCCGGAAGCGACTCTGTGAGGCATGTAGTGGTGTACGCGCTTATGCTAGTCAATGTCACAAGCCCGGAAGCGACTCTGTGAGGCATGTAGTGGTGTACGCGCTTATGCTAGTCAATGTCACAAGCCCGGAAGCGACTCTGTGAGGCATGTAATGGTGTACGCGCTTATGCTAGTCAATGTCACAAGCCCGGAAGCGACTCTGTGAGGCATGTAGTGGTGTACGCGCTTATGCTAGTCAATGTCACAAGCCCGGAAGCGACTCTGTGAGGCATGTAGTAGTGTACGCGCTTATGCTAGTCAATGTCACAGGCCCTGAAGCGACTCTGTGAGGCATGTAGTGGTGTACGCGCTTATGCTAGTCAATGTCACAAGCCCGGAAGCGACTCTGTGAGGCATGTAGTGGTGTATGCGCTTATGCTAGTCAATGTCACAAGCCCGGAAGCGACTCTGTGAGGCATGTAGTGGTGTACGCGCTTATGCTAGTCAATGTCACAGGCCCGGAAGCGACTATGTGAGGCATGTAGTGGTGTACGCGCTTATGCTAGTCAATGTCACAAGCCCGGAAGCGACTCTGTGAGGCATGTAGGGGTGTATGCGCTTATGCTAGTCAATGTCACAAGCCCGGAAGCGACTCTGTGAGGCATGTAGTGGTGTATGCGCTTATGCTAGTCAATGTCACAAGCCCGGAAGCGACTCTGTGAGGCATGTAGTGGTGTACGCGCTTATGCTAGTCAATGTCACAGGCCCGGAAGCGACTCTGTGAGGCATGTAGTGGTGTACGCGCTTATGCTAGTCAATGTCAAAAGCCCGGAAGCGACTCTGTGAGGCATGTAGTGGTGGACGCGCTTATGCTAGTCAATGTCACAAGCCCGGAAGCGACTCTGTGAGGCATGTAGTGGTGTATGCGCTTATGCTATTCAATGTCACAAGCCCGGAAGCGACTCTGTAAGGCATGTAGTGTTGTATGCGCATATTCTAGTCAATGTTTGAAGGACATTGAAAAGGAAAACCCTCTGCCAGAGAAAGAGATCCTGTTGGTAATTGTTCATATTTAGAAAATGGTTTATCATCAAAATGTCCACCTTTGACACCGATATATTTGAAAATAGAAGTTCAAAATTGTCCACAAGCTTGGGAAATAAATAGATCCTGATTTCAATTCAAGGCATTTAGAAGAAACTATGCAACAACAGGAGTCATTGGCTGAAGAACATATATGCTTCATAATGCAAGCAAGGCTCCATTCTCTAGTATTCCCCCTTCCCTCCTACCGTCACTGCTTATCAGGCACTTGCATTATTGTCCGCTTGTTTTGCATGTACCCCCTCCCTCTGTTCCCCCTCCCTGCTTTCCCCCACAAACTGTTAACACACTTGAATGAGCAGATATGTCGTCGGGCCTAGTATGCTTATTATTACTGTTTATGATTCTGAATTTCCAAGACCTTATGAATGATTGTATCCCATGTGCCCCTTCAGTTTTGGAGTGCTTTGAAGCACTCGTTTTGTGTCTAAGCACTTTATAAATAAACAATACCATACAATCCTTGATTGAATGAACACAAGTGGGTGCAACACTCTGCAGAGTGATTAATCTGTTATCAAAGCTTATAAGAAGCTGCAATCATATTTCCTGATGATGTGAACACAATGGTTTGTTTAAACTTAAGGGAGCGAGCTGTCACATCAGTGGAAAGCAACCTTCTTCAAGGAGCTCACGTTGTCACACCTAAAAGAGTGCAGCAGATAAAAGCGATGGCACGCAAGGGACACAGAGCTGGAGTAGCTACGACACAGCAAATACAGGACGTCATGTGCTTTCCTTCAATGAAAAGGATGGTCACATGAACTGTAAATACATGTCATCTTTACCAGTACCAGTGTAGATCACCAACCCAACCATAGCCATTGGTAATGTCACGACTTCCAGAAGCAAAATGGGAAAATGCAACGGATTACTTCTTTGGACCTCTTATAGATACCTGCTTGTGCTCATGGATAAATATTCTCGGTTCCCTCTATGACAGGTGACTCAATCCATACCTGCAGCTGCTGGCACTCCCCTAATACAGGGCTCTGCAACCTTTGGCTCTCCAAATATTTTGCACTACAACTCCCAGCAGTCCTAATCAGCAAAGTCAATGGTTGGAGATCCTGTGAGTTGTAGTCCAAAAGATCTGGAGAGCCAAAGGTTGCAGATGCCTGGCCTATTAGATGACATCTTCTCAGTGTGGGGCATTCCCATCACTCTAAAAAGAGATAGGGAATCCCCAATGAATGGACATGAGTTTGCATCTTTTTATAGAACACATTGGAATTGTCCGCAGGAAGATAGCCCAGCTGGGGCCTCAAGCCAATGGCATTGTGGAGAGATTCATAATGGCGCAACACAGTAAATGAAGTGAAAACTCTCTTATTCAAACTCTAAGACACGCTGAAAGACTATTGATACTCTCCTAACAGCACCACAGGGAAATGCCCGGCTGAACTTATGCTAGAACGGAAACCAGGCACAACACTCCCACAGTTACTGGCAAGCAGGCCTCCTATTCATGAAGATGTCACATCCCACGATCAAGTTCATGAACTAAAGGGCCGGGGCATTTTCTAGTGAGTGTTAATTTCATGCAGGGACACGCCAACACTACTATTTAATTTGCTGTTGAATCCCCTACATGTGGTTTTCAACGTTTCCAGTCTAGAGCATAGAAGGAAATCAGGTGAAATGACCTTTCCGCTTGACTTTTACACTCCACCATGAAAAATATTAAGTGCTGTCTGAAAATGGACGCTTTGCAGCGTTCACCAATGAATTCCAATGAATCTGCCTGCTTTTAGCAGGTGCTTAACGGCGGCGGATTCCATGGGAATCCCATTCGTTTTATACTTGCATGAAAATCTCATGCAGGTGTAAAAACGAGGATGAAAGCATCGAAGAAATAGTAAGTCCACTGCGTGCACGTCTCCACTTGAAAGATATCGTGTATGGGCTGCAGTGGTGTAAATGAAGTGAAAACTCTCTTATTCAAACTCTAAGACACGCTGAAAGACTATTGATACTCTCCTAACAGCACCACAGGGAAATGCCCGGCTGAACTTATGCTAGAACGGAAACCAGGCACAACACTCCCACAGTTACTGGCAAGCAGGCCTCCTATTCATGAAGATGTCACATCCCACGATCAAGTTCATGAACTAAAGGGCCGGGGCATTTTCTAGTGAGTGTTAATTTCATGCAGGGACACGCCAACACTACTATTTAATTTGCTGTTGAATCCCCTACATGTGGTTTTCAACGTTTCCAGTCTAGAGCATAGAAGGAAATCAGGTGAAATGACCTTTCCGCTTGACTTTTACACTCCACCATGAAAAATATTAAGTGCTGTCTGAAAATGGACGCTTTGCAGCGTTCACCAATGAATTCCAATGAATCTGCCTGCTTTTAGCAGGTGCTTAACGGCGGCGGATTCCATGGGAATCCCATTCGTTTTATACTTGCATGAAAATCTCATGCAGGTGTAAAAACGAGGATGAAAGCATCGAAGAAATAGTAAGTCCACTGCGTGCACGTCTCCACTTGAAAGATATCGTGTATGGGCTGCAGTGGTGTAAAAGCATTATGCCTTAATTTCACACTAAAATGACGTATAAGATGAAAATCTACGCTCGGAGACGCCATATCAAACGGTCCAAATTGCACATAGGTGATCATGTACCAATTCACAAACACAAATTACGGAATCCGTGTACCAGGGTTTGGCAAGACCCCATAACCTGTGACCATGGTCAAAGGTTCTTTGACAACCATGGAGACACCAGGCAGAGACATCCCAAGAAATGCTTCCAACTAAGGTGGCTCCAGGTCCAGGAAATTCCAGAAAAGGATTTAGCCAGCCGATGGTTACATGTCTTTATATCGAAATATTGTATATTGAATGCACATATCTCGAATATTTTATCTTGCAAACTTTTATAGTGAATGCACGTTTTATTTTTTTGTTATTATTTTGGGGAGTCCCCCCAAACCCTTGTTTCCAACCCATAAAATCCCCCGACCGTTTCCCAAAAATATTTAACCCTTTACCGCACTCCTGAATGCATTCACTATAAAGGTTTTCAAGATCAAATATTCGAGATATGGGCAATCAATATAAAGGATTCGATATAAACACTGTATACACCAGCCGATCAGCAGAAGAGAGCTTGGGAAAAGGAAGTCATATGCTCAGCAAAAACCGTACCGGAAACTAACGAGACGGACCCCTCATCACATCGTGGGACTGATTAAAAGACATGTAAGAGCTTGGAGCCCACTAGGGGTCATCCAGGTACATTCCTTTTATTCAGCACATGTTCTTTCTTTTTCAACCCCGGGGAAGAGTGGCAAGGGTTAATGTTGTTTACGGACGCAGAGGCTGTGCGACTGAGTCGCCTCCAGTGAGACCTCTGGGATTGTCACAGGGCAGGAAGTCAGAGGGCAGAGGTTTACACACTTCTGGTGTCCGTAGAGACAGGGGTGGGAAGGTGGAGGGTAGCTCCATACAGGCACTGAATGAAAGCAGAATCGTGATTTTGAATTTCAAAATAAAACAAAAATGATTGTATGCTTGGTTGTCTTATTTGTGATACTGGTCTTCCCAGGCGACAAATACCTTCCCACGCTCACATTTGAATCAATTGATTTATAATAATAATCTGTTTGCTTATGTAGTCTTTCATGCTGGATTCTAGTACCCCATTTTAATGACACTCAGTGTGTAAAGACTTCTAGGGGATCCAGGGTAAGTCAGAACAATTATACGATAAGTTTACAAAATACTTTTAGAAATGGAAATAATACATTGTTTTGCATGTAGAACAAAAGATGGTTGATGTGCCTAATGAAAATAAAGTTTCGAACAGGGGGCCGGGTGAATAAATAAAGAAGTATAGGTAAGGTCTATGGGGGTGGGGGGGCATTGGTGACTGTGAGCTTGACGGAAACGGAACAGGCTAATGTTAAATGTTAAAGTTATTTGTACCGCGAACTGTCACCAACGGAATTGGTCCCCAGGCGCTCAGGCGGATCTGTAAACGATAAAGGTGGGATGGGTTGGTAAGGTGAAGAAGGGAGTAGGATAGTGAGAGGAGTGGTGTTCTGTTGGCAGCTATAACTCAGTATACACCGGGTGCTGAGCTTTGGTGCGGGTATCGGATCGGAGTCAGTCCCCGTGTGCTGTTGTTCAGGCTTGTGTGTTGTTGCAGTGTTGTAAAGTGCGTGCGGCTTGTTGTGCGAGAGATGGTTGTGTGAGTTTTTGAGTTAGATAAGTATGCAGAGTTTGAGCTTATATTGGTCAGTGGGTTACCTGACCTTTACCATGCTAACATTCGTAGTTCAGTCTGAGTGTGAGGTTAATCCATCCAAAACTTTATATAGTGGTACGATAAAAAAGAAACGAAAATGATTGCGAACAAGTAAACTAATCAGTACAGAAATCTAGTGGAAATTCACAAGAAGCGTCTGAAACAGTGCACATAAAAGAAGGAAAGAACAATAACGTAAAAGAAAAGCTTGTTGCCATGGCGGCCGCTTCTTCCGGTTGGCTAAGCATTTCAATTGCAGTTGAAATGGCTCTTTTAGAATGTCTATATCAGTTTCACAAATGCATCTAACGATTGACTGGCAACTTTAAGAGAGGATGACATGCAGACAACTTTAGAGTCTGACATTATGATCCAAAAATTGTGAACAGAGAAACGAGCCGGCGCCAAATTTAAAGTTCAGTCCTAGAAATAACCTGCGTGCAAATAGTTTGTAAATTTAATGATATACACTTGCATTATGATTGTTCAGTGACACATAAAAAATAGTTCATCATTCCCACTTTTCCTCCATATACAAATACAAAAAGACACACAGGAGCTACAACCAAAACGCTAGCTAGCTGAGAGTCCCGAATGTCTCAACATTAGCATAGCCCCAGACCTTTTCCTGAGCTAGTAACACCCCTGCGTACCATCAAAATGGCAGCCAGCAGCACTAGCTGTGAGTAAAAAGAAGACAGAGGAAGAGAAGAGACCCTAGAAACATGTCACCTAAGCTGAGATCCTTGAACCTTACTGGTTGACAAGTAATGACACTGTATATGCTAGACACAACACCCATACTTGAAATACTAAGGGACCTCGAACATGCTTCATTTATTCCATAATCTCCATTACTCATAGTCCTACATTTCCTCGTCACAGTACTCACTTATGAAGCAAATACTTCTAATCTAAGACGATATTCCCACTCTTAGGGCCTTCTCTCTTGGGGTTATAAACCACACTTTACCCACCATCTAGTAGTTTCTACTTTTCCCAGAGAGTATAGGTTCTTCTATCGCACCATTGATGGGAGAGGCAAGATGTCAGTACTGAGACTAGTAAGAAAAGGACTAGGGACTAGGAGGAAAGTAGGTAAGTAATCGAAGCATTTACCTCCACATAATCCTTCCTCATCCCAGTACTCACTTAGGAGGTACACCAAACCTGCTGAACCAAGGGACCTTTGAACAAGTCAGAAAGACCACTTTGAGAGCTCTGAACCACCCATCACAGCAAGATTGTCAGCCTGACTGTTACCCCACTTCGAGCAATGAGTGTCTTTTTTTAGGGTGCTTGTGCAAAAGGAGCATGATGCCTAGACTGCAGGCCCCAGTACATTCACGCGTGCACACTAGGCCTTCCACACTGGACACAGACTGATGGAGCTGGGGTGTCATCAACCTTCCCTTTATTCTCTCCTTTCCACGACTGCCTTTCCTTCCTCCCTCTTCCCCTTTTGCTGCCCGCCCTGTGCCTCCAGCTTCCTGTGCCTTTCTTAAGGTCGTCCTGCGTTTAAGGCAGCCTATCGTCATTTCTGATCAAAATACCTAATAGTCCACATTTAGACGGCAATGACATAGGAATGATGACAGAGAGTGCCTGAATTTTCTCTGGACTCGGTACTCCTACTGTGTTGGAGGCCAGGATAATAGGTGCTCGAATCCACCAGCTTATGGGAATCAGTGACACATTCAGTGACACATTCCGGCATACCCCTACTACCCCCACTACAACAAAGGGAGCGAGCCAATTGAGTTCATTAGGTGGTGCTTGAAGTCTTCTAAAGGGACAAGCGAACCTGTAAAAAGCCTGGAGGAACTATTTCTTGGTTGACTGATGGATCGCAGGAGCTAGAAATGATAAGGATAGTGGCAGTGCTATTAATAACGGTATACACGCATTTCGTCGAATGATTTTACATCCATTAATAAATTAGAACCATTAATAACACCAGTTCCCCCAAGTCTGCAGTATGATGTAATTGCCAATGGATCACAGGGGTCCAAAAGGATGGGATTGGGAGACACTAAGAACTACAGACATTTCCAAGAGAGCGGCAGCTATGAATGTGGCTTGAGGAAAATAGTAGGAAACTTCAGAGCAGCTTACTGAGCAGAGTCTCCACTTAGTTCTTAGATTCCCAGGTGGGATATGAAGCTTTATGGAGGCCCGCTGAGCCTGGCAGACCACCAACCCTCCAAAGAACCTATCCTGTAAACATTGCTTGATGTCTGTCTGCAATGCCACAAGCTAGAGGGTGTGCATCCTTCGTACTTCCCCGTGCTACAAAAGTCTTCTAATAACTTTTGTACACCATCAGTGTAGTAGGCAGTATTGTGCTCTGCACTGACAGAGCTAACTGGGGAGAGACTACCAATTCCTGCAGTTTCCACTTTTCAACCACCTCACCTGTCAGGTTCGACAAACAGCATATCTTGGTCCTTCAAGTGGGTCGGGGGAAATACTTTTCTCTGATTGCTTGGGAATTGGTGGTATGAACCGACACCCCTTCCAGGTAATTAGGTGCAAAGGCTGTGGAATGTACCCATCTCACTGGCTGGAAAATTAAAAACATACTAGTAACAAGTTAAACCCATGTCTAAACCCCTCCTCTTTTAACACTCAAACAGCCCTATCCTGCCACACCTTAGAGAGAGAATCTGTGCTGCTAAACCTATGGTGGGGAGTTAACCCATTTACTTTTGTTCCCCGAGTTATCATCAGAGTCCAAAGACGAGGAATACATCCCAGCATTGGTTGGATGACCTTGTCTGACAATAAACCTAGCACACACCTTGTACTAATGCCAACCCAATCAAAGGAGATAACGTAAAGACAGTTCAGAAAACACTGAGCCAGGAGTCCAAAAAAACAAGAATTCCTATAAACAATACTTCTGAAAACTAGGAAAATCATGGATCCAGAAGTACACATACAGAGAGTTTGAATCCAGGCAATGAAACGCAGAGGAGATGCAGGATGATCAAACAAACTGATCATGCAGTGCGGGTCAGTGACTCAGTCGTGTTGCTCGCATCTGGACCTCTTGTTTCCTTGTATGTATAAACCAGGAAACAATGCATGGCCCTTGTTGGTGGGACGTGCATTTGTGTTGTGCGCTGAGCCAGGAAGCATGAGATGAGTAGTTTCTTGTTGATCTTCCGCTGCTGCAACCTCCATGGGAGTCACCAGGAGTTAGGGTGTCCGCAAACTCAGGAACTGCTCATTCCCCTGGATTTTGATTGGGGGATACCTTCTCTATCGCTATTTCTGAAGGTCCTTGCGAAAATGGATGTCATTCATCTCACAATCCCTGATTTTGATCAATACCATGGGATCAGGGAAATACTGTGGATGGTGATGTGAGGAACAAGCAATTCACTCCCTGTGCCCTCTCAGATAGGAATGTCATGTAAAACAGCAGTAAGAGCACATTTTCTAGGGTAAAAAAAGATCTGTATGGAGAACACTGAATTTCAGGCACATCTTTTCAAAGACTCAGGGCTGTATTGGAAATTTCCATCTCAGAAGATGTGAACTGCTCTTCAGTGTTTCTCTACCCAACAGAGAAGCCATAGGTCATATTGGCCAGCAGACTGGTCCGCCTAGCTATTCTTATGTGCTACAGTGGTGATGTTGTCCATCCTGAGCCTTGACCTGGAACCACTACAGTGCCCTGAGGACGCCAGCTCCTTCCAATTTGATGAACGACTCTGTTCTTCTGGTTCCCATTGATACTGGTGTACATCTGGTGATGCCCTCGGTACTGCCCCATCCCAGGCTGATGTTATCTGTTAGCGAGTCGAACAGGAAGTCTTTTTCCAAATTGCTCTGTATCAATCACCAATCCAGTCCTTCCCTCTGTACTTTGGATATTGGGGTCATCCTACTGAATTTCCAATGCTGGTTTCTGTGAGCTGTCAGAATCCTTTGGTATATGATATGTTATTTATAATGCGCTTAATACCCAGAGGTTTCTAAGCGCAGACCCGGGGATCAAATCTGTGTTGCTCCATTTCATCTTGCTTCCAAGGTGAGCACGTTGCCCCTGAGCTATCCTCCAGAGTCTTGCCCATGGGACCAAAACCACATATGATGCCATGCACCCATTAAGCAGTAATAATTGTCTCAGTGAGGCTCCTTCCATCTTAAGAATACTGATCAGTAAATAATGAACACTCCTTCCCCTGTCCTGGGGTAGGAGCACTATGCCCCAATAGGTTGAGAAGTGTCCTCCTAGGTACTGAAACCTGTGTGATGGCAGTAGTTGCAATTTGTTCCAGTATGCCATCGGCCCTAACAAACTCAGTACTTTGCAGGTCTTCTTATCTTCGACCCTTATTTGGATTTCCGAAGCCGGCTTAATCATCCAATAATACAGATGCGCGAAAAACGTGTCCCACCTCCATGTGCACAGTTGCTACCATCAGACCGTGGTAAGTACATGAGAGTCTTTTCTCAGGCCAAATGGAAATGCACAGAACCGGTAATGCTGGTCTTGGACCTCAAACCTGGGATATCTTTGTTGGGACTCTCGGATAAGCATGTGGGAATAGCCATTTTGAAGATCTAATGATCGCAAGGTGGTCACCCCTTTTCTCTATTGGGCTAATTTATTACAGTGTGTGAAAAGGAATTTCCTGACAAACTGGTTCAAACCTTTTAAATCCAGCACCAGTCAGTATTTCTCCAGTGTCTTGGATGGCAAGAACCTGACTGAGTATACAGCTTCCCCTTGCATTCCCTATAGCGCTGGAGACGTTATCTTCTTTGATCTTAGTTTCTCTGTTCCACATGACACTGCTCTGCAGCAGAGTGTAGGCGATACTTGATGGAGTCGGCCAGAGAATCCAGACATCCAGTATCATTTAAGCCAAGGCTTCTGGCGAGCTCCAACTGGGTATTGAGGTTCAGGATTCTCTCCAGTGTTGTATTGGCTTTAGCTATCTGGGCATCCCATTGCCAGTTTTCTGAAACTCCGATGCCCAGTTAATCATCTATTGAGAGTTGGTCCTGTCTCCTCCCATCGATGCTAATATTCAATCTATGGCTCTTTGTGTATTTAGAATGAAACACTACCGCATTCGTTTTACCGACATATATATATATATTTATTGGTGTCGCATAAAGAGCACCAATACAAACAAGTTGTTTCACAGTGCATGTGGGAAATAAGGAAACGGGGAGGAGAACACCAAAACTGTTTGAGTGAGAGAAACAATACAATACAGTCTAGCTGACCGATGGTCGTTGACTATGATGAGTAGATAGCTCAGGTGCAATGCGCTCCCTTGGAAACAAAACAACGCAGAGCAACACAGGTTCGAACCCCCGGTTCGCGCTTAGAATCTTCTGGGCATTAAGCACATTATAAATAACCAATTACAATAGGCAAAGCCACAGCTTCCTAGTAAACAGACACAGGAAGGTAAAATGAACAAGAGTGCAACCTTTTAAATATGCTGTCCGGTCATTTGGTCGACAGAAAATTGGTCGACAGACAAATGGTCGACACATATTGGTCAAAAGACAAATGGTCGCATTTTTTTTAAATTTTATATATATTATTCAGGTTTACGTTTAGGAAAAAAAAGGGTTTTTAAGCAAAAAAAGGGGATTGGTGGGTGACCCCCCCCCAAAAAAAATGTGAAACTACCAAAAATAAAAAATTCGACCATTTGTCTTTCGACCAAATTGTGTCGACCAGTTGTCCTGTCAACCTTTTTTTTTCAACCAAAAGACCGGTAACCTTTAAATATATTACCACATCAGTGATGCTGTAACTTGACAGGTCGTAACAGCAAACCAAGAAACTCACAGCACCGAGTTCAATCTTCCACAGATTTACCAACAAACATATTGTGTTCCTGTTCCCACTACTGAGGATGACCAAGAAGGCAATGCCATACAACATATTGACAACACTGGAACCCTGATTTATAATAAACAGCCAATTCAGAAAGTGATTCATGGAACATATGTCAATATCATCAGTGATTAATACACTTACAAGCAACTGGTTGAGTAAGCTGACGAAAACAAAAAGATAGGACAGGACTGGAAAGTCATTTGATCTGAGAGCACCTTAAACCACAATACAATACCAATCGCCCTTCATTTAAAAAAAGCTCATCCTAAAAGCTTAATCGCCACCAAGTGCAGGATGCCTACACTGAACAATGGCAGGAAAACACCAAAGGAGAAATTCAAACCAAAACACAGAGGCCCACATCTGACAAAGGCGCAGACACATTGTTTAGGCAGAGGACGGACACGTAGGAGACAATGCCACCTGAGGTCAGTTCATCCTCAGCCAAGGCTTCCCAGACACACCTGGCCTTTGAAGAGAGCAGATCAAAGGCAACCCTCACAGTGTTCAACCCTTGTCAATATAGAGTGAGAGACCGCTATCTCTCCCTAGTAACGTACTGTTGTTTGTTCCTACACAGACTCCTACATATAGAGATACAGGACTAGAAATATTCACGCTTCTTTGTACGATTCAATTTAGATAGGATCTGCCTTCACCCCCGGCTCCAAATTAGCCTCAGGACTCGAACGCTCCTCTGTGTGAGCCGCCTGGCCTGCCATATTGCCACCAGTAGCTGTGCCGCGTTGTTACCTGCACAGTGTATGCAAGAGCAAGTTGTCGTAGTAACTCAACAATAACATGGGCGAATGAGCATATGACGTCATCGGAAAGGTATAGGAAAAGAAGTGTATTTCATTTAGGAGATTGTGTGTTCTGGCCATTCCACAGGGCCCCCGAGTTTGCCAGATGATACAGGCAGTAAAACAGATGATACAGGCAGTAAACCAGAACCCATCCTCTTGAGTCTTTCATGGTTGTCCTATTGATATTATACGATATGATATGACATTTATAACGCGCCTAAACACAAGTGTTTCAAGGCGCGGCAAGGGAGGGGGAACAGAGGGAAGACAGAGACAACAATCTTACTAGGCCAGATGTCATTCAGATCACGCAAGTGCATGGTAAGGGGCAAGGGGGAAAGGTGCAAGGGGGCAAGGAGGAGGGGAACAGTGCAGGACATGGGAAAAAAGAATAAATAAATCAATAAATAGAAAATACACCAAGCTGGTGGCAAGTGCAAGGGTAAGTGCAGACATCGGGTGTCAAGTGCTGGTAGGGGACTGTAGGGATACACAAAAACAGTCCCCAAGTGCGAGGGTTGCCAGAGGGGCAGTGCAGGAGTGCAACTGGCGGGGGAGGTGACCTGGGCCCGAGACCGGAGGGTGGCCAGGTAACCAGTGCAGTTTCAGTTTTAGCCAGGAATTCGACAGGGAAGAGAAGGAGGAGAGAAAGCAGAAGCGAAGAGGAAGGTTTTGAGGTGCTTCCGGAAGCGGAGATGGTTCTCCTCAAGTTTCAGGGAGATAGGGAGGCTGCTCCAGAGGGAGCCCCCAGCCGAAGAAAGAGATCACCACCTACTCGTTGCTTGGGGAAGCGAATAACCCTGAGGAAGTTGGAGGCGGATGAGTGAAGAGCTCAAGAAGGAAGATATTTAGGAAGAGAGAGTTGAAGGTATTGAGGACCCAGGCCTCAGAAGGCCCTGTGGATAATGCAGAGGGTTTTGAACTTAATACTTGCAGCCACTGGGAACCAGTGCAGAAATTTCAGTCCTGGAGAGATACGATCCCTGGGTTTGAGGCTAAGGACAAGTCTCGCAGTCCTGTTCTGGATAAGTTGCAGAGGGTGGAGAGTAGAAGCAGGCAGATTTAGAAAGAGGCTGTTACAATAGTCCAGTCTAGAGAGAATCAGAGCTCTGTAGACAGTGAGCTTCTGGGGGAAGGAGAGGAAAGGAAGAATACCTCTGAGGAGGTGCAGCTGGTAGTGTGACTTCTTAGAGACGTCAGAGATGTGAGGAGAGAAGGAGAGTTTGGAGTCGAAGATGACCCCAAGGTTTTTAGCCTTGCAGGTGGGAGCAGGAAGAGGGCCAGGAGAGGGCGGCCAGATGGTGACAGGAAAGGAGGGAGCGGGTGTGGCGATGAGGAGAATCTCAGTCTTACTGGCATTAAGGCAGAGATCATTGGCAGCACACCACTCGTGGATAGCAGACAGACAGTCAGAGATGAGTGAAGGAGAAGAGGTGGCTGAAGGAAGCCTGAAAATGAGCTGAGTGTCATCCGCATAACACTGGAAGTTGGGGCAAAGCACAGCAATGTGGTGGGCAAGAAGTGCCAGGTATTGGTTGAACTGCCAGGGAGAGAGGTTAGACCCCTGGGTAGAGATAGAGTAGAGGAAGGACCCAAGTTGGACCTGGGAGGGTCGATCAGATAGGAAAGAAGTCAGCCACGCCAGGGCCTGACTGGTGATACCAGGTTATCACAGAGACGATTGAGCAGGATGGCATGGATGACCATATCAAAGGCGGAAGAGAGATCAAGTAAGATGTGGACACAGGGGTATTGGAATCAAAGTTGGAGATCAGGTATTGACAATCCTCTTAGTAAATATCCTCAGGTGCCTACTGTAAACTATCACCACTGATGCTCCACCAGCCTTTGGACTGCCTTACTTCTTAACTAAAATCTTCTCATGTGCCAGGAGATCCTTGAGGGTCCTTACACTTGCATTGCATAGGGACAGACATCCATATATCAGAGCATGCAACACAGCTGCCAATCACCTCAATGCACACCCAGCCGCAGGAGATATTCTAAAGCAGTGGAGGGAAACCTACAGCTGAGGGAGCCAACCACTTTCATACACGTGAGACTACCATCATGTTGTAAAATGTGTGCCGTGACTTGGGAGACGAGAAAAGAAAATGAGCAAGAAACACACGTTGCATGTCCACGTGTTGAATCAGCATTTTATTTTTTAGCATTCATGGCAGTGGCCAAGATCCTCAGGTATCATGGCGCTAGTTACAGTAAGTGCAAAGTAAACAGGTAATAGAGTAAGAGACAACGGTTAACAACATGCAGAAGGGAATTGAAAGACAAAATAGGTATGCATATATACAGAAAGGAAAAGCCTCACCTCATGGTGCAGAGTCTACATCAGGCATGCAGACAAGCAAATGAGACACAATGGGTATGAACCTATACAGACTGGCAAAGCCTCACCTCATGGTGCGGGGGGCTACATCAGGCATACAGACAAGCAAATGAGACAAAATAGGTATGAATGTATACAGACTACAAAAGCCTCACCTCATAGTGCGTTGGGCTACATCAGGCATGCAGACAAACAAAGGAGACAAAATAAGTAGGAATGTGTACATGGCAAAGCCTCACCTCATGGTGTGCGGGGCTACATCAGGCATGCAGACAAGCAAATGAGACAAAATAGATATGAATGTATACATGACAAAGCCTCACCTCATGGTGTGCGGGCTACATTGTGCACGTAGACAAGCAAATGAGACACAATAAGTATGAATGTATACATGGCAAAGCCTCACCTCATTGTGTGGGGGCTACATCAGGCATGCAGACAAGCAAATGAGACAAAATAGGTATGAATGTATATATGGCAAAGCCTCACCTGATGGTGTCGGGGGCTACATCAGGCATGCAGACAAGCAAATGAGACAAATAGGTATGAATGTATATATGGCAAAGCCTCACCTCATGGTGTCAGGGGCTGCATCAGGCATGCAGGAAGGCATATGCAGGACGTGTGGTTTTAGACAAGATAGGTTTTAAGAACAGTCGTAGCTACCAGGTCATAATACAGGGCTAGTGAGATGGCACAGTCTGGCAAGGCCAAGCCTCATGGATGCAACTGCTATAGAGGTAAGAAAAAGTACAGAGTGGTGTTGGTACTTAGTTTGGAACGGTCTAGTGTCATCAAGTTACAGATCTGGGGTCAAATGTGGAGTAATACAGACACAATAGGAATGCATGCACAGTGCTCAACTGTGGGTCAAGACCGGTATGTTGCATACGTGTTAAGAATACATAAGCCATGAATGGCTGTAGATACGATTAGACAAGATAAGATTACAATTTCAGCATACGATCGCAAATTAGCGTGGTAGACCGGCGGGAAACCCAGTGAACAGGGGAGGAACAGTGAGTTTATTCAGGCACAAAACATGGGAAACTCACCCAGTGAGGAGGGTGGCTACATCAGCTGTGCAAGGTGCCGCTTGGATGAGACAGAATCAGCATAGGGTTGCAATGTGGCTCCAATGGCAAGAGGCACAGACTGCCATTAGGTCCACAATAATTGTTAAATAGTAAACAGCTGGGGCTTGGGTTAATCCCTGGGTAAGCTCATAGTAGTCTGACAAATTGCAAACGTATTCAGGGTACAATGGTGAGTGCATACCTGAATCGTTGATAGTTTGTTTACTGCCAGGCCGCTTGCCAGGCCTGGACAGGCACAGACAGGCCTCAGCCTTTCCCAGCGGCCTTCCCCTGGTGGATAATGCATAATGTGTCAAAATATTTCAACAACCTTACGCACAGCTACTACGCTTGTTGTTATTTAATTCATGGCAGAAATCAACAACGTCATACACAGGGGGTGTAACCTTAATTTTTAAAAAAACAGAATCAAAACTTTGTATGCCAACAACACATAATACCATTTCATCCATAGACATTAAAGAGGTGACAGTGTTCCATATTTCATATACTACTCAACTGAGACTTGTTACGTGGAGGTAATAAGATTGTTTAAATGTACTGACAAAGCCAATATTACTTTATGGCTGATTACATTATCAAAACCTCAAAAAGAAGAGGTTGGGACTAGTACACCTCACTCGTGAATGTCTTTAATAAAGGTAGTGAATGATACAAAGTGGCCCGTTCAAATGATTCTTTTAAGCACCTCCTCTGGAACACAACCACTCACATACTTTTTTATAAAGCCGTAAGTCCCTATATGCTTCCATGCACCATCTTTTCATCCTTAAGGAAAGGTATAATACCTAGGGGAAACTACTACTACCTGAATTGATCAGTGGCAATAAGAGACAACCATGTACTGTCACCAATTAGATATTCCATTTTTTTTAGTACGGGATTGCTGCAACATAGGTTCCATCCCCGGGTCCATGCTTAGAAACCACTGGGTATTAAGCATGTTATAAATAAACTATCATATCATATCATGCATTTAAAATGTCACGCTCCATGGTGATAGTCGCAGTCTAGGTTCCTTAATTATTTACCAGGGTTCTCTCTTTGCTAGAATGGCACACTATTCCACAGCTTGCCTTGTTTCAAGTCCCTTAATGGCAACGTTCAGGCAGTATTGGGTCTAAAAATTAAGATCACCAAATTCACTCAAAGATCAACTGTACGTAAAGAAGAAATATTCTACCAACTTTAATAGCATGAAACCTATCACCACTCTGTGTCTTACCACGTAAGTAATATCACTGTTTTTCAGATCATTTGGTCAAGAATGAGGTATCGATTCCCCGTAGGCAACTGAGGTCCTAATCGCTCACGTTTTATTAACTGGGCTTGAAAGAGCTACTGCTGCGGGTTTTCCCAATTTTTAGAGGAAAATATAGAACATTATATGCTAAGTAAAGTATTGCTGTAGAGCGTGCAAATACTACCTGGTCAAGTGGTCAGATCAGAATCTTGGTCCTAATCATGACGTATCAAGTTATTCAATTCGAAGGTCCAAAGATGGATCAAACATCTTTTCAGTTGTTAGAAAGCAGAAAATTGAGTACTGTTCTTTTCTGCTTAAGGTTTTTTCAAAATCCCCTGAACTACAAGCATTCATCAGGAAATTCCCTAGCAGGAAAGCGCAAAACTACCTCCTAAGAGCCTGGCTTAACCTACTAGATCCCAATGAAATCCGGGCCATTTGAGGCCAATCTCTAACAAGTGATTGTCGACTATGTCACACGGAAAACGAGAAAGAGACAATTCGCCATCTGCTCTTGTCGTGTCCATGCACTGTGTGGGTAAGATCCCAATACTTGAAGCACTTCTTCACACATCCTTTACTAATGGAAGAAGAAACATGGTGGTCCAGGATGATTGGTGGAGAAAAGGAGACTTGGCAAACGGCAATGTTTAAAATCTTGCAACACACAATGGAAATTTTGACTAACCTAGCTAAACTACCTTCTTAGGTTTGGCGGGTGCCGAGAAAAAACAAGATATATTCATGAAACTGAAAGATTTTATGTAAGTGACAAATAAGAGTTCAGAACAGACTTCATTGACCTTTTGTAAAATCACATTTCTTTGATTAAAACAAATAAAACATTTATTTTTTTTAAATCCCCTTTTCTGCGGGATCCGATCCGTCACCAAACACGTGAGGTCTAAGTTCCTATAGTGAGCTTGATGAGTAGTGTCTCATTCGTTTTGCTCTTTGATGGCCTGCCTGAATCCTTGAACAACGTTCATTTATCCTAACAGATACTTCCCGTATAGTGCGTTCTACAAACATTAGGTCTCATGGACATTGTATTATGTAAACCAAGTTTGAAGTATGCCAGTACAGATCAAAATAGCAGTGGTTCATCCCTTTCATGGTGATGCCTTTTCCTTCTGGATTTAGGGGCCTAGAGAAGCAAGCTCCACATTTATATTGACTTCAAAACGGCCATAAGCCACACTGTCAGGCGTTTGTGTGGTCTTCTGGTTCTTGATATGTAGAATATTTGAAGATTCTTTTAACACAAACTACGGAATTGTTCCTGTAATACTGGTAATTTTTGATCAGGTAGAATTTTCATAGAATGAATCTGCCTAAATCATTGCTTGCTTTGTTGAAGTTGGTCACACATACAAGCCAACTAGATTAATCCACTTGATGGAATTGGGTGCAGTCTTTTCTTTCTGTCCATGAAGCCAGATTGCTTCTGCAGACTGCCTCACATCCCAGTCTTGTAGAAGCATTCTTGCTCTTTTCAAGCTTTCCCACTAACACCTATTTCCACAAGAAGAGCACCAAGAAGACATGTGAATGTTACGAAGACTCAATAACATAATAGCCAATAATAGAAGAAAACAATCAATCCCAGAAGAAGTGTGCTCCTAGAACAGCCTGAGTAAGAAGATGTAGAGCTGGCAGAATGAGTGCAGAATCCTCATCAGTGATGTCATTACGGTATTACCCAAATTGACCTTTTACAATTGACCTAATTATAGTGGTCCTAATTGACCTTCTGTACAATTGCCCTTTATATTATTTTATTTATTTTATATATGTATTGGGTTGGTTTTGGATTATAAATAATATAAGGGGATTGGGTGTGGGGTTGCAGGGGGTTTTGGATTGGGAGGGGATTGTGGGGGGTTTCCCCCCGCATACATGTACTAATTGACCTTCTAAAGTAGGTCAATTCTCCCGAGGTCAATTCTCCCGAGGTCAATTGTGAAAAGGTCAATTAGTATACAACCCCAGGTTTCGATGACATGTGTGCTTATCCTGTTGGACAAACTCTTCCTAATGTCCTTTTTCTTTCTCTGCTTTCTGTAATTTAGAAAGGGGTGATTTTGTGAGAGCGGGAATATACCGTGGTGCCTACTGGCCACTGGCCACAGGATACCACAGGACATAACACGTTTTGGTAGGAAGGACCGTATGTGGAAGTATGTCAGTGTAGAAATAGCAGAGTCTTTCTGGGGCAAATGACAGTCAGAAGTGGAGTTAGATGGTTAAGGACAGGCCTAGGGAGCCCTGTTCCTAGGGCAAGGGGCCTGTCATATGTCATCAGCCTCACACTAGCTGTTGCAGGGCAGCCACCAAATCTAGGGCCCTGGGCAGAAAGACATGTTATAGCTTTCCAGGTAAGGAGGTGCTGTAAGCTTGGGGTTATTGGGGGTACATGCAGGCCTTAGGACACAGACCATTGCTTCACAGACAACATTATTGCAGCTTCAACTGCAGAGTTGTCAAAACTGTAAATAAATATCTCCTGCTTTTGACTCTTAAAAAATAAAGGCCCTTCTGTGGATTAGAGTAGGGGTAATGCCATATGAAGACAAGTTGTATGGAGGCTCTTTTACAAACTGCATATGTCTATGTCATGTTATCTTCACTTGAAGAGCATAAAAATGCAGAGTACATAACAGAGACTTGTCACAAAGGATTTTGAGGAAATAGAGAATAGTTAAGTCTTATTGGCATTTCAGAAGTATGGGTGATTGTCAATGGATCAAATGGATACTAGTAGCAAGTTCCAGAGTTCAGTTGCCACCTCCAAGACAGCCTTTCTGCAGGAATGGATGTAGAACACAAGGGGAATCAGAATGGGCTGAGCATCAGATGATGGCATTCTGCCTGCTGATTTTTAAAGTCGATTTATCAAGAGGGAGATCATAAAATCCTAAAAGGTAACTGACGAATCAACTTCTGGGGCACCAGTGGTCCAGGGATTAATATTGGTTTATAAACCATCAATCATTCCCACACCTCTAGTATGCCAGAAGGGATCCGGACAGATTGTAAACACAAGCAAATTATAAACCTCCTTGTCCAATTTTGGTAACGTGGACGGAAGCACAGGCTTATCTCGAAAAGGTTGTGGATTGTTGGTTAGTTGCAACACAGCGAAAATACAAACATTAGCCAATGATAAAAGGGGCGTTCCAGTTAAGGTAGTGTACACAAATCTACTTTATTATTATCACAACAGACAGTTCTAGCAACTGCTGGGAAGGGGACAGCCATGCACCCCCCTCGTAGGAGCTTTAGAGTGAGGCAAGATGCAATTGAAGCACTATGAGGGGCCAGGAGGGAGAGGGGACAGTGAGAGGGATGCCTTCCCGTTTAACAGGACCCCACTTCAGTATAACCAAATATAGTCCAACTACATGGTACAGTATAAGGCGCAAGCAGCATTGCTACTTTGCATAGATGTTAGTAACCATAGGTAGGGCATAGGGAAGGCCTGTGCAGTAAATGCTACATTGCATGCACTAGGCACACATTCGTGAGATACAGAAATCCCTAGCCATGCCAAGCTCCCATGAGGACAGCCCGCACCCCCAACCGCCACAAAGCTTATTCATTGTTATAACAGTGTTGCAAACATGTGTTTTTACCCAAGACGAATGTGCCCTACAAGGCTGCGATCAGAGACAATCGATTGGTGTGTATGTTATATCACACTGGCCAAAGCATGACCCGGCCCATTCCCGGGTGACTACGAGTTACAGCCCATATAATGGACTAAACATTAGGATCCCTGAATTCCATGCCACCAATTGTCCTTTGACCACTAACCCCAAAGGATGGACAGGGCATGTCGTTGAAGCGACAATCATGTCATTTGTATTGCGAGGTGCTGGGAGAGATACATTATAGTTCAAAACAAGGGTGTCGGCCTTTGAGCCGGATAGCGCGGAGGGGAGTGAGTGAAATGTGTGTGTGAAGGTTAGAGTGCCTCAGAACCTCCTTTGTGTCCATCTCAAGGCTTGCCAAGTGCACAATATGAGTGCTAGAATATTTGTATGGTAGGATCCAGCCACTCTGTGGGCATTAGAACATTAATCCAGTGGAGAGGCTACAAGATGTCCCACATTGTGCAGATAACCATGAGGGGAAACTGCATTTCTCATGGGGTTCCCGCACCCTGCACCTTACAAAGAATATATAGAGAATGGGGCTGATGTGGGGAAAGGGCACAGAAAGCGTTTTCTGGGTGTTTTTTGCTCATCAGCCCCATTGGAATGAAAATGCACGTGGGGTTGGCATCAGAAGGATTACAGATCTTGAGTTTGTAAATAGGCAGTGGGATAATGGTGGGAATATGTTTATGGGATACTGGATGGTGCACTGGACAGTGTATTATTTAATATTTTTAAAAAAGAAACAAGAAATACCATGAATTTCCCATATTGAAAGAATTTATAGTCAAGACCCCAAGCTTGGGTTAAAATCTAGGGCTTGCAGTTAAGAAGACAACAAATTAAACACTATCCAAGCCTGCTAAAAAACTATCACTGTGGCCACTTTATCATTTAAGGGAATTATAGTGCGTTGTGAATATCCCCCCAAAATCCCCACAACTATTTCACAACAAAGTAATGCAACAGCTCTTCTAAACAAATCATGGAACTTTAAAAAGAGTCCAGCCAATGTTGCAAGATGACTCATTTACACAAAACGAAACCTGCAGTGCCACCGACCACTCCAGAATAACTGTATGTATTAAGAGGAACAAAAAGTGACTGTATTTGTCAGGAAATGCCAGAATCTGAAGCGATTTTCTGGGCAATTTTGATGATGTATTGTGAGATCTACCACATCTTCACACATCCACAGCAATGGTCCAGTCTCACACTGATATCATTATGAACATTGTGCTTTATGGATGGTCTCTAAGCACTTTCACTGAATTACTAGACACACTTTCAGTAGCCTTATTAACCATATAAGCAATTTGTGCATTTGCATTTTACCATGCAGTCAACAATTTTTAGATTAATAAAAATAATTATTAAAGTTTGTAAATAGAAAAGCAGAAAGTTGATAAGTAGAGGGGCCAGTGAACGCATTCATAAGGAACTAAATCATACTATATATAAAAGGCCAGATGTATGTTTGTTTGAAGCTGTCCTGCCAGCTTCGCCTGTTATCAGCGAGGGTACTGTTGTATAGAGGAGCTGTTGGACGCATTTTCACTAACTCCCACCCCCTCATCGTCGTCATATTGGAACAGTAGGAGATGGGCCCTATATAGGACTCCATGTATTGTCCCTATACCGCATCTAGTGTACGAGAGACGATATGCACTAAGACAACTGTATTGAATGTACCCCTGCACTGAAAGTGTGGAAGGATGCCGTATGGAAGGATGTCAGCACACATCATTGGATAACATGGAGAGCTGAGTGAAACCTGATGAGAGCAGAGTGATATCATAAAGAAGATATACGAAGCCAAACTGAAACGATATGAAAATACTTAAGAGTGACGATGTAACTGAAGCGATAAGAGAAACATGTACGAAGCGATAAAGTAATCATGAATGGAAAAGAAGACAAAGTAACTTTCTGACCAATAAGTGTAAATACGCAGTAACGTAAGGTAGCTGAGATACATAGAAGCTTGCTATAGAGGAATATATAACGTGGCAAGGATGGCCATAGTTGGATAATGGACGCCGGCTCGTGTTAATATTCAATTCAGCTACCTCAGAAACAGGTCAGGGTTGCAGAATCAGGAGACGCTGGAATAACAGCTTTGTGTGCAAAACAAGTCTATGTTGGCTTGGGATCAATGGTGCTATGTTTAAGGAATAGCTGCAAAGCACTAAGGGAGGCAAATAATGGACGTGACATATTTCCATTAGATTAAAGAAGAAGAAAACATCTGCAAGAGCCAAGTATTGGACAATTAAAAGTGTATGCAGTCTATACAAGGTAGAGTGAGCAAGTCTCTAGAGGCCAAGAAGAGCAATGACACTCAGTATAATTAAATCAAATAGCAGTAAACAAGAGGCTGAAATGTACACATTCGCTGTCTCTTCACATGTGACTCAGAAGTTGAAAACAACGGCGATTCATTAAGCCTCGGATAAAGATAGTGATGTTCTTATACTACCTTGAATGTCCCAGAGCAGACAGATGAGGCTACAAGGTCAACTACAGATGGCAAACTTTGGCTCATGGCCGGACTGATAAGAGATGATGGACTAATTGGGAAAGTGGCGAGTAATCTGACGTGATTCAAGCACCTGGGTTTCGGTTTCCTTGCATACTGCTAGCCAAGCCAAAAGCCAAGGTTGGGTGAGAATGCCAACCAATCACTTGGTCTATGGGGCAACCTGCTAAATAATGTTGCATAGACCAATCTGCTGTCATTTTGTTTGCTATAATCAGTATTGTACGTATTTAGAGGTAGTCTGAGATGTGTCTTACAGATAAGCGAAAGCCAATGAAGTACTAACCTGTATACATTCTATAACTAGACAAGTTCCCTTAACCAATCACTCCTGCTAATACATTTTATGGTTTTTCATGTAGCATGATGTCATAGATGACGCATATTGGGGTATAAGACCTCTGTGTAATCAAGTGTGTGTGCGTGTGTGCAAGTATCCGTCCAATATCTGCCAGTTGACCCTGCTTTATTAAATTGAGAATAAAGAAGTACTTTGCCATATTCCTTGAGTCTGTCCGGTTATTTGGTCTGAGATCTTCATTGGAAATTCCCTCTAGTACAAGATACGCTTCACGGTGCTAGAGCACAAGTTGGTAGCAGTGCGGATGGTTCAGGTCTAGCTGACCTAGGCCCAGATCCAGATCTTCTGACTTTTGGCAGCTCCCGCCATCAGCAAGAAAACCGCAGAGCTTCCTGTGGAGAATGCCGCACAGCAAAACATGTGTAAAAAGATAAGGTTGGCAGGTCCCCCTTTGATGATATTCCTGAACGGTCCCCGCAGGTGCCCCATGGACGGAAGCCAAACTGGTCGTTTGAGGGAGAGTCGATACCAAGTGACTCCAGCTGAGCAACGGATGTAAGTAGAATAGAGGGGTTGTACTGTAAATATAAGGTTTAAAAGTAACAGGAATTTTGGGGATCATAAAGAAGAGTAGTAGATACCTCAATTCCCGGTTCCAAGGAGATGGAAGGGTATGCACTAAAAAGACTTCAGGGGTGTTAAGGATTCCTGAAGCCAGGCCAACAAGAACAGTGCGTATTAAGCTCCAAGATGGAGAACAAATGGGATGAGATATATTTACTAAAGAAGATACATCTACTAAAGATAGTAAAGGAAGGTATACACAGAAACTTTTATTTAAGTGCACATTTGTGGGGTTATAAAGATGGCAGTGTAAAGCTTTTGTTGTGTTTAAACTAGTAGATATAAAACAATAGTAAAAAATAAAGGTGATTTTTAGATTTTTTGGTCAAGAGATTGACGTCAATCAGGGGGGTAAAAATTGATGGAAAATATTAAATAAAGAAGATACTTAAAATATCAATGATAGAACAAGATATTAATAATTGCAAGAAAGTGTAAACAAAAAGAACATTGTTGCGTAGATAACCTATTTTGATTTTCCGATAATTAAGCGAAAATTGATGGTGACTGCTAAATTTAATCAGTCTGGTATATTTGATAACATAAAGAGAAGAATAAAAGAATCGGGTAAGTATAGACAGTGAAATTGACTTTTCACCATGGGGGACACTCCTCTTCTACACTTATGCAGAACATTACCAAGACACACAGCTAAGATAAGGAAATATCATTTGGAATGGGTTCGAGGCACGACTAATTAGACTTGTGCCGTGGCCTCGGGAGGGTTAGTTGTCAAAAACAGTATTGCGACATATGACAAAATATTTGCATGCTACATATAGGTAAAGAAGTTACAGAACAAGTGGGCTGTTTTAGAGCTATGGAAGATGTACCAGAGTAGGAAAGAAGATCCAGCGGAGAAGGAGTGGATGCTTAATGAGCATAAAGAGGAGGATAAAAAACTTCGGCTCCCCTTTTCCTTCCTGAAAACAAGCACGTAGACACAAAGGAGAAGGGATTTTATCCTTTAAAGGAATTGTAAGCATTTGTGGGTTATGTTAATCCGACATATGAGCCCTCCACCCCCGTTTATAATAGTGAGGACAATGCGGAAGAGAGTAAAAGCAGAGAACGCAAATATATCTTGACATGCGATGAAAGTAAACAGTGTGATCAGAGGAAGGATATGCAAGATAGACAGATGGGGATAGAGGAAGAAGTAAAGAAGCTTCAAGAAATAAAGGACAAAGCTAGGGGAATAACAATAGTACAGAACACATGGATGGGAGGACAGGTATTACTTAAGCAGGATGATAAGGGCATTGATGGGGTTCGAGAAAGAGAAGAGAGAGAAGAGAGAGAAGAGAGGGAAGAGAGAGAAGAGAGAGAAGAGCGAGAAGAGCAGGAAATGAAAGAAACAGTAGCATTATTTTACCACATTTTGTGTCAGGGACTACCCGAGCCAGTGCAATGGCAAATGAAGAATCAGGTGGGAATGGTAGCAAAGTCATGGCCAGAAAAACAATTGACGATTGTGCATCACTGCCGATTGATGCAGGACAAGAATAAGAAGAAAGCCGATAGTAGAAAGCAGGAGGAAGCGAAGCTAGTACAGAAAAAAGTTGTCATAGAGGGAGCGGTATTGATGAGTAATGGTGGGGTGACGCAGGAGATGCAATCAGCGCAGCGAAACAACATAGTGTATCCCACAGATCAGAGTGGGTAACATTTTTAGCCAAGTGAAAGAGGAAATGGACTAAGAGGAGGACAAGGTGAATTTAAAAAACCTCAGGGAAAAAGAGGATTTAATGGACGACAGCCGCAACAATGCTGGATTTGCTGGAGAATAGGACACAGCCAGAACATGTAGAAGCAGAGGAGGCATGCAGCAAAATTGGCAAGCCCCAAGAGGGGAGAATGGCTATGCTCTACAATATAATACAGAACAACAGGAATATTATGCCCAAGTTCACATGCAACTTCAGACATAGGCGCTGCAACCAGAGCAAATGCAGCAAGCGCCATTACAAATGCAATCGCCGCAAGGGCAATCATAGCAAGTATCCATGCAAGCACAGCAGGTACAAACTCAGCAAGCACAGACACAGCAGGCTATGGTGCCACAATGGAATATGACTACAGGAGTCCAGCAAGCACCTGCACCCAAGTTAGGTAGTTTTACTGTGGTAGGAGTAAATCCTTTTGCAGGTTCAATAGGTACAATAGGACAGCCCACAGAGCAATCTGATGTGTTCAGTACTATCAGTGACACCGGACCCCTGAGAGGAACCAAGGGTCAAGGTGTCAATAGGAGGCAAGACATTTTCATTTCTTGTGGACACTGGAGCAACTCGTTTCTATGTCCGTGAGGGAAAATACCCAATGTCAGGTATTGCAATGAATACACAGGGATTCTCTGGGGCAATGAGTTTAGTTCCTTTCACAGACGAATAACCAATCTCTATAGTAGAACATGACATGTCTATGCCACTATTATATATTAGGCAAACACCCGTTAACAGATCTGCCCTTCTTCATCATCCCTATGATGAAGAAGGGCAGATTATCCCATTGTAGTTAGAAGCAGCAGTGCTAAGAGAGGAAAGAGTGGTTCTTCATGTGACAGATGATGAGGGAAGAGGATGGAGGACAGCGATAGCCCTTAGTGAAGGATACAAGCTGACAAATTTGACAGACGAGAAGTTGTTTAAGGATGAGTACTCAGATGATGAATTAGTATTTCTCATAAGTCCTACTTATTGGATAAAAGTAGAGAATAGAGAAATACCACAGAGAATGGTATTGGTAAAAAATAAACCATTATTTTTCCAGGAAGATTTAGAGAAAGTGACAAAGATTTTATGGACCACAAGTCCATAAGACATGGGTCTATTGAAAGGAGTAGGAGCAGTTAAAATCAAGCTTAAACCAGAACACTGTTGTCATGTACAAAGCAATGCCCTATATCCAGACAGGCGGATGAAGGTTTATTCGAGACCATTTCTGCTTTGATGAAGGAAGGAATATTAGTACCATCCTATTCTCCATGTAACACAGCTGTGAACCCAGTGAGGAAATCGACTGGGGGTGGGGGCGGTTTGTGGAGATGTATACAGGACCTTCGCCCTCTAAGCAATATAGTCAAAGCCAAGTTTCCTTTAGTTCAAAATCCTGCGATAATATTGTGCAACATCCCATTTAAGGCCAAAATTATACAGTCATAGATTTAAAGAATGTGCTCTTTTAAATTCCCCTTGATAAAGGCTCACAGGATTTGACTTTCTTTTCTTATAGAATGATCCACCTGAAACATACTCAATTACCCCAGGGGTACTGTGAGTCCCTTTCAATCTTTAATAGAGTACTCCAGATGGATTTAAGCAATGATCAGTTTGAAAGTACAATAGTGCAATATGTGGATGCCATTTTGGTGTGCAGTGAGACAGAGGAAAGATGCAGAGAAGATTCAATTAAACGTATGTCTACCCTCTCAGAGAAAGGATATAAAGTGGACAAAGAGAAGTTCCAATACTGTCAGGAAGAGGTCTTGTATATAGGAGAGTTGAATTCTCATGAGGGGAGGAAAGTGACATCTGAAAGAGCAGGAGCAATTATGAAGACCCCAGAACCAAAAACGATGAGGGAAATGCAACAATGTGTAGGCCTATGTAATTATTGCAGCACCTGGGTTTTCGATTACAGTACATATTTTCAAACCCTTTTAAAAGGGCCTAAAGAAGCACAGGTGGGTAAGAGTAAAATAATATGGACAGATGAAATGACTGGAGGATTTGAAGAATTAATTAATTCAGTGCCTGTGTTGGGAATTCCAGATTATCATGAAGAATTTTATTTATTTTCCCATTGAAATGGAGAAGTCATGACGTCCTTACACAACAAATTTACGATATTGACACAAACCATTAGCCTATTATAGTCAGATTTTAGATCCAGTTATGAAAGGGCATGATCCTTGTGAGCAGTCTTTAACTGCTGCCGCATTCACGATTGAAAAATCTTCAAGTATAACAATGGTGTGTACAGTAAGATTACCTGTTGAGCATGCATTATTTTTGATTTTGGAGAAACCCCAAAGTACATTGACCACACAAAGAGCATCAGGATATGAAGTCATTGTATCGAATGCTGTGATTAAAATTGTCAGATGTAAGACAGTGAATCCAGAAATGTTCATAGCTGAACCAGTAGGGATGAATGATTATACTATAGAGAAATTCCCCAAGCTAGAGAAAATGCCCTCTGGAGGGGGGAAGTTGTCTTTATTGATAGTTCTTTAAAAATTGACCAAACGACTGTCAAAAGGCATACTGTATCAGCAGTAGTAAAGTTGAACCGAGATAGTGGATTTGAGGTAGTGCCAAACACGAGATTGCCTTCGCATTGCTCAGCACAGGCTGTAGAATTAGTGGCACGTATCTCCACGCTTCAGAAATTTGAAGATGAGGAAGTGATGGTGTATTCTGACTCTGCCTATTTGATATCAACCATAACCGCAGATCTGTCACGCGTGAAAAGGACGGGCTTCCTCCACACAGACGGCACTCCAGTGCAATTTTCCGGCCCTATTGTATAAACATATTGCAGTACTAGCACTCCCATTGACTCTAGCAGTTGTAAAATGCGCGTCGCGTTCTAAAAGGACAGCGGAAACAAAGCTGCTGAATTACAAGCCATAAAGGCAGTCTATTTCCCAACCATTTATAATTTTGAAATAGAAAGTGGTAAAAAAATGACAGGATGACAGCTATTTTTAAGGGATAGCTGCAAAGCACAAAGGGAGGCAGACGGATAAGACATGGACGAGACATATTTCTCTTAGATTAAAGAAGAAGAAAACATCTGCAAGAGCCAAGAATCGGACAATTAAATGTGTATCAAGCCTATATATGGTGGAGTGAGCAAGTCCGTAGAGGCCAAGAAATGCAATGGCACTCAGTATAATTAAATCAAATAGCAGCAAATATGAGGCTGAACTGGACAAATGTGAGGTCTCTTCACATGTGACTCAGAAGTGGAAAACAAGGGCTATTCATTAAGCCTTGGATGAAGACAGTGGTGTGTGTATACTCCCTTGAATGCCACAGAACATAGAGCAGGCTACAAGGTAAACTACAGATGGGAAACTTTGGCTCATGGCCGGACTGATAAGAGATGATGGACTATTCCTTGAGTCTGTCTGTTTATTTGGTCTGAGATATTTATTGGTAATTCCATCTAGCACAAGAGACACTTCAAGGTGCTAGAGCGCAATTGCCTTACACATACAACAGTAAGACTTCAAGTGCACTTCCAGGTGAACAATATGTGTATTTCAACAATATCACCACTAGGTGCTGCCTTACGCATACAACAATAAGACTTCAAGTTCATCTTACAGGCGAGCAAAATGTTTATTGGACTTTAGACTCAGTTCCTCACTCGGCAGTAGTCCTCTTGATTTGCTATTGGACTTAAAACTCTGTTTCCCAACATAAAGCATTTAATTGCCCATCACTGTGAAAACAGTATCTGCCAAGGTGCTCTAGTCTTTCTCTTTCAGTCTGTACTGGTCAGAATTTCTCCTCCACATTTGGGTACCTTCTCTCCACTTGGAGCGGTTTGATCTCTGCTTGACTGGGGATGTTTTCAGGTCCATAAGTTGTCTCTCTGAGTGCACAAAGAAAATGTGCCAATTCCCCTTCTCTAGGACGTCATCCAAGTAGTGGTAACACTCAAACTTTTTCTTTACTTCACTTTCCCTGCTCTGAACCCCTTATGGAGACCACTGCCTGTGAGCCAGTACATATCAGTGGATCTTCACGCTAGTGTTGGCGTCTGCACTCCTTGCTACTGACACAATGTCAGTCATAACCAACACCTTTGGGTTCCTGGCAGGGCTTCCCCACCATGTATCTTACAGGGCATAATTCAATGGCCTGTGTGCCATGCTTCTTCACTGTCTTTGTACCTGGTGTATGTGGCTTGAAAAGCTACACATGCGCACTGGTCATGGTTTCTCACTGTTTTCCTGCTGGGTTGGCTCATGATCCTTTCCATGATCCCCGCCTTAGCCACGTCATTCCATTTCACTTCATTATTTTCCCCTTGTTATTTGTTGGTCCCTCCACACTTATGGAGGTGGTCTTATTTCAGCCAGGTACATGGGCAGATATTATTTATGCTCCTGACCCCTGGGATATTCATGACATATGTATTTGTGTGTCCCTGCAGATTTTTGCCGCTATATTTAATACAGGTACACTGCACCACTTTCTCTGTTGCTGTCATGCCATTTGCTTCATTCTCAGCCACCTTTTCGGGATCATGTGGTACACTGTACAACTTTCTCTATTGCTGTTATGCCGCTTGCTTCATTCTCAGCCACCTTTTCGGTATCTCGTGACAGCCACTGCAGTATTCGAGATTATACCTTTGCGTGCTGGCTCAGACGTCAGCTTCACGCTCAGCACGTCATGCCGTTCTGCTATTTTTTCAGGTTGGCCCCAGAGTGCATGTGTAGCTTTTCCCCCACTACAGCCCTGACTTCTTCCGGCGCTGGAGAACGAACTCCTCCATGCATTGCAGTTTGTGTGAGTCTTTTTCGTCTTCTTACTTTGTATACTTGGCCCGTGGATACCCCTGCGAGTGGCCACAGCTTCTTTCACGTGGAGTACGGCCCGGCAGGTCATCATTAGCTATTTAGCTAGTCGGGCTTTCCTCAGCTTCGTGCGAGGTTCCCTAACCTACCCTGCCAGGGTCACCTGCCTTACGAGCCGCATGCCCTATTATTCAGTGTATGAGTCGGGAGCACGGCCCGGCAGGTTTTCATTAGTAGTCCAGTTAGTTGGTCTTTTTTCAGCTTTGTGTGAGGCTTCCCAATGCATCCTGCCCGGGTTACCTGTCATAAGAGCCGCATGTCTTATTATTCAGTGCACCAATTGGGCTCCTATTTACAGGGTCACAGTGCTTTTCCCATTCATGTGGGCCCTATATTATATATTTTATTGCTCTCAAGCATCTTTTTAGGTGTCATATATGACTAGCCAAGGCCCTCTTCATCGGTTCCATTCTCTTCTTTGTTCTTGACAGTATTACCTTTAACTTTGGAGAACGCGTTCAACACATTGATTGTTCTAATGTCGAGTTCCTGATACTGGCAGTCCAATTACAGACTCTCCAGTAACTTGGCCTAATTTGAAGGTGAGCCTTGTGCATGTTTATGTTGTAGTTAGTTGCTCCCTCACCGGGGCGGTGCCTTCCATTTTTGACTATTTTGCTTCATTGATCCATCTAGGCTCCGCTAATTCATAAGGCCTGCCTTGTTCACTTCACACTTGTCAGCTTTGGCACAAGACTCCTACCTTGGATCCAGTGGTCCACACATACAAGGTTTGTCCTTGGTTTTTGTGCATTGCTTGGATGGCTTGCTTGGTCTACGGTGGCACTTGCACTTTTTCACTTATTCATTTTTCATTAATTGTCAATTTTTGATTCAGCCACCTCACGGTTTGGTCTGCCCCTAGTACCAGGCACGGTTTCATCCCTCCAGGTCTCACTAACCTTTTAGTCTGTTTATAAAACCCTGAGGGATGGGCACGTCTTTATTTGTAATTATAGAGTCCATTTTCCTAATTTTGGGCTTTCGCCAAAATATTTTTATTCTGCAGGTAGCATGTGGTGAGGGCACTAATGTTGTTAGATTTAGCATCATGACAGATTATTGCCTTACATTCATGTAGCTATGTCCTTGTTTTGCAGTATGTTTATATCTTCCTCCTGATGAAGACGTTGACAAATTCAAAATCTCACGTCGAAACCGATCGAGAAAATCTAAAAGGGATGTGATCTTTTTAATCTTCTGCTGTTTAGATCCACCTTTGCGATAGATTACATGTAACAAGTTATGTTGCTGTCCTTAATATATATAAAAAAATAACAAGACTGTTTGTGGGGACAATTTATAAACCCCTCCTCTTAATGTTTTTGGTATCGTTTTTAGCAATTGGTGTATTTATGATTGACACTGTATGTTGAGGAATGTTTGAATGTTGCACTATGAATGAAAAGTTTTGTGGTATGACTTTTTTATGTAATTTTTTGCTTTCCTGCTATGTTATATAATGATGAAGTGTTTAGAGGTATGTGATTCATTGAAACTATTTTGAAATATTGTATCATGGCAAATACATGTTGATACATCATTTATAAAATAAATACGTCCTCTGGGTAATTTCTTTCAGTATTTCATGTTATAATAATACTCTGATCCCGAGTGCAGAGTTTCCCTGCGTCTTTCAGATTTCTCATGCATTTGCTTATGAGCAGTGCATGGCTGGTGGACATAGGGTTACGTAACAATCCTTGTCTATTGACTTTCTAGGGTAGTGCAGTTCCATAATATAACCTTAACATCACTCGAACTATGTTTTTTCTGCTAATATCAATAGAGAATTTAACAGATGAATGCAATACATCTAATTGTGTGTATTAACATTTCATTTTTTATTTTCACTTACCACAAATCAAAAATCCTTGGTTTTTGTTGCTAAGAGCTTGAATTAGCTTTACTAATGTAGTTTAGATGCTTACCTACCTGAATTGGTATGTTCTACTCCTGCTGTAGAGATAGATGGAAGAGAGGGGTAGTAATATAGAAATTACAATAGCAGAAATCAATTTTTGAAGATCAGGTTAAATCTGCTTCCCACTTGAGAGGCACTCCGTATCAGGGAGAAAAGTAACGTGGAATCAATACGGGAAACTTAATATCACATTTGTGTAGGGGTTAATAATATAGTTGATGTACGAGAGAGCTTTTTTTGTAAAATGTGGCTATCATTTTAGTAGAATGAACAAACAAGACTTTTGGCAACATATTTTACTTGGCAAACAAATATCCTTGATTTTAGCTACCCTAAGATTTGTAGTTGGGGTTCTAGAGAGGAAAAACTATGAATATTTGGTATTATGTACATGTAGTATTTGAACGTTCACTGAATAATGAAGTATGGAATGATTTTTAGTATCGGAAATGTGTTTTATAGGAGGAATTGTTAACTGTGAATTGTGCAAAATTTATTTGTAACTTTTGCACAATCTAAATGATTTTTTTTTTTTTAGAAACAGACATTCAGGTAGCAGTACAAACAAGGGACTGGTGCTAGACCGTGAAACTCGGAAACCACCATCCAGAGGTACACAATTACTCAAAACAGTCAATTCTCCCATCTGTGAAACTGTCACAGGTTTCTTGCCCAAGGAGAGCGATTGGGGAACTCGTGTGGCCATCAGGCAGCCACCTGCCCTTTGCTGTGACCCCAGTATTCAGTACAAGAGGGAAACCACAGAGCACCCCCAGTCTTTCCTCAGCATTTTACAGGGGTCACCACTGTCTAAATCAGCCAAGGACAGAAATTATGCCCGAATGGAGGAAAATAGTCAGAGTGTTCAGAATGGTCTGAAAGAGTCCGCCGCTCTCACTGGGGGAAGTAACCCAAAGAAAATCCAACCCTGGACAATTGTTGTGCGCATTTGGGTCCAATAAATGGTTTGTCATACTCAATTGAAAGTGCTATCTAGGTGCATGCACCCTGACATGGAGAACAGACTGGAGCCAAAGGGGTAGGAGCTGGACCTATTAGGAGATGGCTTACCACAAACCTCCACAATAATGGAAAACTGGACCCACAAATGACTCATTGTGCCAATCATTTAATAAGCAGTGATGAGAAGAGACAGATGCCTCTTATCTTGGCCACTACTAGGATGGCATTCCAAAAAGAGAGTGGCAGTATAATGAGTAGGGAAAAGAGAAGTATAGATAAGTGTGTCAGATCCTGTGCTGGCCAAGCCAACGAGGCCAACTAGAAGGAGGTAGATACACCCAGTCTAATTATGCCACACCATAAACCAGCCTAGGTAGAAGCGAAAGGCAAGACCAAAGAGCCTGCTAGGAACCTCGACCCTGAAGCTATCAGGAGCCAGGCCTTGAGAAAAGAAAGGAGTAGAAGCCAGCTCCAGGCTCTCCCTGATGCGCTGCAAGGCCACCAGTCCAACTAAAGAATCTGCACAATTTGAGAAAGCATGGGGGAAGTGAACATTATACCCAAGTAGGGCGGAGAAGAGTGGTCCACAATTGCAAAGAATAATCCATACAGCAAAGGGAAGTTATAGGCCTCCCCTCTGGTAATACCCTGGTGAAGACAAAGGCAATAGAGGTCTGATATAGGATTTGCAGTCAACACAAAGTCAAAGACCCAGGCAAAGATCAAAGCAAATATTAAAACCAAGGCAAAGGCCAAGACCAAAGACCAGGGGAATGAAAAGCACCCTGGGGCACTCAAAACTCCCTGTGGTTTTAAGAGACGTCATGCCATACATTCTGGGGAGACACTCCAGTGATTACAAGTTAGACTTGGGATCAGACTTGGGATATTAGGTCGTTCCGAATAGGCACTCGTGGAATTTGCTTTACCTCTCCTTCCGCCAAAAGTGCTCTTAAAGACTTCCATATTCAATTAAACCCACACTAATAGCCATTTCTCAAACCATACCCTTAATATCAGGAAAATGGGAACACAAATTCTGCGGAAATCTAGCAAAGGCCCGGGGACTGTCTGGCTCACCCTGAATGATCACACTCTGACCCTTAGTGGAGAAGCGATACTTATTTTATTGTTATATTCTTGTTTTCGCCATTTGTGTTGCTAGGTTTTCCCTGGCATGTAGACCTGTTCATTTTTGTGTTGAGATCCTTACATAAGTGACCTAGCTTTTCTTTTGACCACTGAATAAATGTGGGTACATTGCAACCCTTGTGTGTCCCAGTGATATGTTACTCCATCATCACACCTCTGGAAGAGAGGCAAAATGTTGTCTACACTGAAAGACTTCTTTGCACTATCTTTATCAACACATGCACCCTGTTTCACATGTACATTTGGCACACCAGTAAGGGTATGAAATGTGGTTGCGGCAAAATTATGTTCACAGGTGGGCAATACTTTCTGGCCCGGAGCAATACATCTCTGTCTGGTAAAAACCCTAAACCGCTCATGGGCTGTGAACCAGTCACAGAACAGAAGCATAGATATTGTGTTTCTTTGTGCGTGGAAAATCATGCTGTTGTGGCGGAAGGCGGAACAATGAGCGGGGTAGAATGCTCTTAGATTCTGTCATTCCATGGCACATAACAAGACTGGGACTTTTCAACCTGAAATTAGGTATGCCCAGGTATTTCTGCATGGGGGACTGAGATATTGTAATGAATTAACAAGACTGGTAAACCTTTCAATCAATTCAGGCAAAGCAAAGATTATAATACCAAGCGCATGCAGCAACACTTGCTATTGGCGAGTGATAACTGACTTGGAAGTAGTTGTAGTAGTAGTTTGTCATTTATAAAGTGACTTTATCGCATTAGTATGGCCTGAATTTGCTGGTGGGGGGAATGCCCTTGCGCTCGAAGTCCAAGATGTGGGAATATTGTCAGAAGGGTTAGAATGTGCATTTTGCCGAATATTAAAATTAGCAGAATGGCTGAGCCGCAGTAAGGTACCCATGATAGTCAGGCATGTGGATGTGTGCTGAGAGGCGGGGTCATAAGAGTGTGTGTGTGCAAGGGACTCATTATGTTTCCAGCTAGACAACCGAGGGTTATCAATCATCATAACAACATGTCATGCATTGCAATATATACAGTCTATACCCAATAGGCAATAGTCCTCAACCTTCAGCTCTCCAGATGTGTTTGACTCTTCTGCCTTAGGTGACAGAATCCACAACATAACCACGCCCACCTGATTTAATTTGTATTAAGAACAGAGTGATACATGCCTCGAAGGTATAGCTTCAAGGTGATTACTTACAAGGAAAATAATCAGGGACATGGTTTTGTATAACATATAAAACATATCACAAGCAAGGTATTGGCCAAAACCACAATGTTATAGACATGTACCATACACTCTGTCGATCATCAGATAATACAATATTTACTTTGAACAAACGATTACTTTTAGATATTTTTGAAGATATGGCTGTTCTCAATAATGGCTAATTTATTGACTGGAAATATTGTCTCCCTCGTCCTCAACCCACATTTCGGCAAAGCTGTAAATACTTGAATTATACAGAACACATTTGGAACATAGGCTGCATTATCAGCCTGTGGAATAAACGGGGTTAAAATCAGAGTTATAGCATGATCGGTGGCAGATCAATGCGCTGGTGACTTGCGATCTGCTGTAATGATTGGTTCTCACACCTCATGCATGCATTCAACCGCATCCTTCGGGTGGGCTCTTTTGATAGGTCGACATGGATCTTTAAAAGGAAACAGAATATGAAAACAAACTTCACGGCATACGGCATACCGCTGACGGATATTACACAGACGACACTGACCTCGTGCATGGAGAGGTAATTTCCCCTAATTCATGGGACCGGTGACAGCAGAGCAAAAGATGCAGCAATGCAGTTACTTGCTGCAGTGTCAACTGTAAACTAATGAAAATGATTGCATGCTGGACAGCATGCACGCGCAGCAAATTCTACCTAAGAAATAGAAAATCGAAAGGAAATTGTCTGGCTAACTCTTGGATGTAATATCATCAGAGGAGATCGAGGTTTCATTTACTGTGAGCTCCAGGTCAGCAGAATGGGTTTCATATAAATAAAATGGGATGAATACGTCGCCCGCCCTTCCTATTATCAACGCTTCTCTCATGCTGCTTACCTGTGCCACTGCGCCAGCATGTTCATAAATCAGGGGCCGACTGCTGCGGGCTTCCGACCTTCCATGTTATCGGATTGTGGTTGGAAACTCTTTCAGGTTTGCCAATGGAGATTAAGCGTGTAAACCAGCACCAGCTCAATTCTGTATAATCACGCCCCACCTGTCACATCAGCAAGTCTCTCCCTTGGGATCAGGCCACTCCCCTGCACATTCCTATTGGTCAGGAATGATTTAAAAAGACTTAATATGCCAAAACTAAAGAAGGACACTCCCTTTTGGCTACCTATTATCCAATAATATGGATTAGAACATTGCAATCCTGGGAATGGGATACTTTATACGTATAGGAGTAGAATTTAATAGCATCACTTATCCAAGGGAAGTGGGGGGCAGAGAGAGACATAGGGATAGAGGGAGGGATAGAAACAGAAAAAGGCATAAATAAAGAGACAGAGAGCAAGAGACAGAGTGAGAGTGACAGAGGGACGTGGACAAGGCTCAGCCTGAATGAAAGAATTACGTTGCTCCCGAAGATAGTTTCCTTACACATCTGGATAGGGCCTGCATGCAGCAAACAACAGCTGCATACAGGCACCGGGTTCCAAGGTGGTGCAAACATGAGTAGTGGAGGCGAAGGGGCTGTGAAGCTCCTTTTCATTATAATTAAAACATAGGTAAGAATCATTTTTAAATATATTTTTTTTACCCAGCAGCATCCTTCAACAGAATGGAATACTCTAACTGTTACTTTGTGGTAGAGGATGATTGACTATAACAGGTGCTAAAAAGAAATTTTAACTGTAAATGGTGATGATATGCAAAGCCAATCCTATGGCATGACCTCCACTCGGGAAATGGCAAGTCTGTTACAGTTTCGGCGGATGTATGATATCTCAATGAAAGCGATCCCCCATAAAAGCCAACTCATTGCAGCCGTTCCATCTCATGGAAACTCAACTCGCCAACAAGACCTTTCTGGGCCAATGCACCCCAAGCCATCTCATCAAATTGTGGGGTATGTTTGGTTTTCTCAATTATTTTCGCCCCTTCTTATTTCAAAATGGGTGGGGCAATCCCTTTAGCCCATGTTTGCCCTGTGTGTCTCTTCTTTCCCTTTTCCTCACTATTATTTGCTGTTTTTCTTTCCCCCCCTCTTCTTATGCCCTATCTACACTTAGGGCCTCATTACACGGTAGGCGGTAGGGATTTACCGGTACCGGTAAAATACCGGTACCGGTAAATCCCTGCCGCCTTACTACGAGGTCCCCTAGCGGGTTGGAGTTTTAACGCCTGCTTTTTGCAGGCGTTAAATACCAACCCGCTAAGGGACCTCGGAGCTAATTACGGCACCGCTAAATTGCGGTGCCGTAATTAGCGCCTTACCCATTCCCATTGAGCCCTATGGGGCAGAAATGGGAATGGGGAAGGGCAATGGCGGAAGGGGGATTTACCACCGCTCCAACCTTGGGATGGGGCGGTAAATCCCCTTTCCGCCATGGCGGTGCCGGTATTTTACCGGCATGAGCCATGGCGCTAATAGCGCCATGGCTCACCGCCTACCGTGTAATGAGGCCCTTACTCTTTAGGTGGTGAATGATTCCCACGGGTTATATGAATATGTTACTCCTGACCCCGGAAGGTGAAGTGCCCTAGGGAAGGTTGGGTCGGGAAAAGCAGTCTAGACCCTCATGGCCAAAATTAGAGTTGACAATTGTTGAATGGACTACATATTTTTTTGAAGAAGATGATTCATGAAAACGAATGCACATGTTTTTGGAATATAATGAATATTATGTAGATTTTACAGATTGTATTGGCTGCACGTTAGAGGGAGTAGTGGCAGACAAGCTTAGTTATATCGGCGCTGGGTGATAACTTACAGTATCACTCTTGGGTTCATTATCTTATTGGTCGATGGTTTGATCCATATGTTTTGATGCATATGAGGAATGAGTGGATAGGTGAACAATGTGGCGAGATTGTGAATGCATGCTTTGGTAATTCAGGTGTGTGTTGGGTTCGAGTGGGTTTATTTACAGAGGTATTGATCTCTGGTTTATATATATTTCTCATGACCCTTGCCCCTGGCCCTCACTGGCAAGTCAGCCTTCCAGTTAGGGTCAGGTCAAAGGCCTTAAAACCTCATCCAAGACTCTCTTGGAGTCAGTCCTGGCGCCTTTGGCGCCAGGCTCATAACCATCATGAAGACCAACATTAGAATAGGACTATTTACTTGGGACTATTTAACTTGGGGAGGTTCAGCCAACATGAAGGCACACACATAGCTCAGTTACAAGGAACTGAACTATGCGGTCTAGTCTTTTGGGTGTGGCAGGCCTGGGACTACTTTACCTGGACTACTTTACTTGAGACTATTTAAACCGCAACCAAACAGCAGAACATGCTTTGCGTTATTCTGCTGTGGGCAGCGTAACGCTCACCGTGTCCAGTTCTTTGATGCCATCTTACCTGAAACCAAGGACCTGCAGAGCGAGAAAGAACACTACGAAACTTACCTGGAACAGTATCCTGTCTTCAATCCATCGCTGACTTCAGTTCCACTCACCTGAAGGTACGAACTCCATCATCCGGCACCACATGCATCCTAGAATACCATAACCTGGAAAGAGGAGAAAGAAAGACAGCATTAATAAGCGTTTACTCAAGTTTCCTCCCGAATGAAGAAAGCCACACAATTCTTACCTGGGTAGTCATCTCCTGGTCAGTATCATTGCTGGAACATTACGGTGCTCGGCGAGGAACATCGCAACCTGCAAAGAGAGAAAAGACACAGGTTAGCAATATAAAAGGCGAAACAGCGCCGCGCATTGCGCATTACTCACCGAGCAGCATTGCGCACACCGCGCTTTCACCTACCGGCCCATGCTCATCTTCAAACTGCATGACAACACCAAAATACCTTTCCATACCTAAAAGGAAAGAAGCAAGACAATATTATTCGAACTAAGAGGAACATAAGAATTGTATATAAAGACTGTAAAGCAGCAAACCTACGGAGTCGCAGCAAGCCTGGATTCCCACAGGGGGGGCTTGCACCAGTGAAGTAACTTGGTCGCTGCTCGCCCCCCACATCTACACGCCCCTGCCATGAGGAGCAGGACGGAGAATCCACCTTTTACAATATTAAGGTGAGGAGAGGGCCCAAGGGTGAGGAAGGAGTTGAGGCCAAGGGAGGTGGGAAAACATAAAGACAATCTGGTATTGAATACAGCTCTCCTATATTGCAGACCCATCTTTAACCAGAGGCCTTACCAAGGGACTGGGAGAGGGTTCGAGAGTTCAAATCATCCAACCAGGGCTGGGTGGCGTCCCCGTGGATACCAGGCGAGCGTAACAATATTCGGTTTATATTATTATTAACATGGCTTAACAAATGAACAGATATTTTGATTAACTGTTGATGGCCTGTTGACTACAGCTGGGGTTCGAATTTGAAATGGTCATCAACCACTGCTCATGAAAAAAATTCAACTTTGAGTCTAGGACTTTACTTGTTTTGTGTTACTTTTGGATCGTGCCCTGAAATACGTTCGTGGGGAGACCTCATTTTTTGTGTGACTGTCACCCATTTTAGCCTAGGAAGACAGGGTGAACCTGGATCTGAAGATAGTTTCAGGCACAGGAGATGCCGAGAGGCCAACTCAAAAAATTGGATCCTACTAGACCTTTTCATTCTACAAGAAGCAAATCTCTGCATGGACCACACATGCCGAGTCTTTGGGCCTGCGATAGTCTTTACTCGCTGCAGTAACCTTTACGATTAGGAGGGAATGGCGAGATTCTGTGAACATCTCTATTACTCGCTCCTGGAAGAGGATGCATATTCTAATGGGATGGTGTCGTTTGAAGCGAATCTCTGCACGGAGCGTACATGCCGAGTATAACCGTTTCAGGAGTCTTTGGGCCTGCGATAGCCTTTACTCGCTGCAGTAACATGTACGATTAGGAGGGAATGGCGACATTCTGTGAAAATCTCTATTTCTCGCTCCTGGTTGAGGATGCATATTCTAATGGGAGGAGGTGGTTCGTTTCCATGTGAGGTCTGACACAGAATCCTTGTATGCCCTTTATGGCTAGAGCCATAAAGGATTCAGTGGATAGGAAGATGGAGTCTGTACTGAAGCGATGTTTGCAGGAGCCTGCTTGTCCTTTGGAATAGGTTTGAACTCCACCTTCACCTCTCAGGCCGTTCGTGTTTGATTGAAGAGGGTATGTAATGTTACGTCACACTAGATACGGGCACTGGCCAGTGTAACTATTACAAGACTTGGCCTTCTATGGGATTTCTTATTATTAGCCTTAGCTATGGATGCAGTATATGTTTTGATTTGTTTGCACTCGGGGTCTATGTTTCTGTGTGAGAGTGTGCATGCCTGAATGTGTGGGGGTGTGGTTCTTTTTCGGGAGCTGTGGATGTTTTTGTTCTTTTTAGATTTATATTTTAATTCCACTTGTCCACCACACCTTTGGATACACTGATACATGTATTGGTTCAAAAAAACGAATATCTCGAGTTTGGTTGAAGCAATTTTCGAAGTATTTGCAGCGTACGCTACTTCAGCCGAGGATCAAAGTGTGTGCAAAACATCTCACAAACCAAAGGGGTCAATTCTGAGATATCGTATGTTTCCACCTCTATGGAAAGACTGATACAAGTAAATAAACAATCATTTTTGGCATGAAATCATTGGAGAAACATGGCTCATTTTGGCACGAGTGTTCAGAGATGGCCATTCGTTAACTTTCATGGACGGGAACAAAAGTTAGGGAACAAAAGTTAGAGGAAATCATCTTTACGTTCTCGTACATATAGTTTGATGTTAAATCACCTATACAGTTCCAACTCTTAATTAATACATATCTTATGCATGTTAATATCTGAATTTGGGTAAATATCTGAAGAACGATTTTCAAATTTGGGGAACGGATAGTGCACACGTCGGTAGTTTTACAGATGATTCAAATCGTTTGGATGAAAATGGGTTAAAAATTCAATGCACAAACTTTTGGTACGTGGACAGGTTCCTATATAGTTTTTGAAAACATAAATTAGAAACTTTGGTCTATTTGCATCCTTAGTTATCAAAGAGGAAAGTAATAAAGGTGTGCTGCAGTTGTAGCAGAGTTTTATCAGAATGCTTAAGAGTGTCAAATGACTGGGACAATCACTTTTTTGCTAGATACTTTATACGTGATAAACAGTCTGGCCAATGTGGTTTTATCTCCATGATCGTAGTGGAAGTTTGTCCACATAAAGATTTTGTAAATCATCATTGTGCATCATTGTGTTTCTTGTAGTAATCAAGGATTTATCGTTTCATGATTTTACAGCTTTACTCATAGTCCAATGATTCACCCAAATAAACATTCATGACTAAAGACTGAAGTCTATCCATCATGGATGGTATCTTATGTGATAAGGCAGGAAGTGAGTCCCACACACACAACACACCCAGTAAAGGGTCAGCTGCTCCGCTTCTGAAATAGTTGCTGCCAAACACACACCTCGGGCCTTACCAGAGAAGCGGCTCGATGCCTTCACTGCAGACCTTGTGGTGATCTGCAACCTCTTCACAATATATTGAGCACACAAGCCTGGTTAAGGACATCTATTGTAAGTGAACATTTGTGGAGTATAGCATTAGAACACAATTCTGCACCCAACCTCCACCCCGACCCTAACCTTGAACTTCGAGAGAGGAAAACACTATGCCTGCCTACTGTGTAGCAAGCACGCAAACGATATGAATTCCCTAAAGGCTGATATCAGCTCCAAAGAATTCCCCCATCAGTGAATTTCTTACTCTCTGTTTCGCACTTAAGGGAATCCAAGTGTTTACTCAGAATTACCCCGAAATCATTAAATATAGGTTTAAAAAAATACCATAACAGATGGATCGTTCACGGTTGATTGCCGATTTTTAGAACATTGTTTAGTGTTACAACTTGAAAGATTGACAAGGCGGTGATCAAGCACGGACCCTATTCAAAAAGGCACTTAGAGGAACCAACGTGCACCCCATATTTGTCATAGATCTGAGGTCCTGATTACAAAGATTTGCACTGAAGCAAATCAGGGGATGCCCGGAGTATCTCATTTTCTCTCCTGCTAACTTATGCCCGATTCAAAAAGGGCCTATGGCACGCGGTAACAAATTGGGAGTAATGGAAAGCACCACTTTTCCTGCACCACCCTCCTATGAGTGTGAACAGGAAGTGGAGGAAATACCACCTTGACTTGTCAGGTAATTTCTTCCACTTTAGCCCCAAATACTGAAGAATGAACTATGGGCGGAAGGACCCGTAGTAAAGGCTAAAAATTCCAATGGAATCCTATCCACTCCATGAATGGGGACTAATGCCGTCATTCAGCCACTCCTAATCTGAATGATTTAGCACGTGATGGGAAGCGGTAAGTGCGCTTAGCGCGTGCGTGCATGCGGAAGTACATACGTACGTACGTACGTAAACACACACAAACACACAAGTGTGCCCTTTCACAAATGTGAACCTGTCAATGTAAAATGCATTTGTGCAGCAAGACTCATTTTAGTGCATAAGGCCACATGGAGCATACAGGCAGGAGTGGGTCTACCAAAAAATATATTCTGATTGACAATGGGATGTGCTTTGATCTGAGGTAGAGCGTTCCCCTATGAGTGGTGTTGTCTGTCGTAGGACAGGTGCAGGGAAAGGTTTACTGTATATATTCAATGAGCCAATCGCTGATTCTGTGCCCCCACCAACACCAGAATGCAACGCCTGATGACAATTGTGTGGAGAGTCGCTGACAGCCGGCTGTTTGTTGTATCCCAGGTGCGGCAGAGGAGTGGCTGCAGAGAAGAGATTCCTTGCCAGTGGAAAGGAGGGGGGCATTCAAACAAAGCAAAACGGGTGCTTTGTGTTAGTGTATGGGTTGGAGAAAAAAAAAGGTGTGGGTGTAGGAAAAGGGATTGGGAGTTGTTACTGCCCCCCACTGGCACTAACAGGGAAGGCATAAAGAAAATTAGCCAGCGGTGAGGGAAGGGCAAATTGAGTTTAATTCTCTGATTCCGAGAGCGGGCACAGAAGGGAGGGGAATCGGGGGTGGGTTTTGGCGGGTTGTAATGAGTGTGCTGGGCAAATGACAAGCAGGTTTTTCAGACAGAACATAGGAGGGATAAATGCAGTGCAGCTAGGGATCTGAAACAATGCCCAGCAGAACTGATCCTACCAAAATAAAAATGCTCATGATTTGCCTGGGCATATCAATAGTCTAGTAAGAGAGCTCTCCCAGATCACCTGCTGCGTGCCCTTGCATCAATGAGTCGTTCCGCGACGTAGAAACACTGCATCAAGGTGACAACTCTGGTAAAATGTTGGTCATCTTGAAGAAGTTGATGAGGATGTGCAAGTTGTGGAACTAGTTGTTAAATGCTACTTTTAAGAACTTTCTTTCTTTGCATGCTGCTTAGTAACACCTAGCTCCAAACACCGTCCACTCCCCACCTTGCTTGAGACTGGGTGATCTGCTCCCCACTGTTCCCCCCCTGGTCACTTGTAAATCCCTTGCCGACTACTGCCCTCCATACCCTGTTGTATTGTATTGCATTTTTATTTCTATAGCGCACCAAGCCCTTAGGCATCTGGGCGCATTTCTTACATTGGTTAAGCAAGATCACATGTACATACAGAGGTCAATTACAAGGATCGCAGTTAATAGAAATACAATAGGTAATTTACAAGGATTTACACGAAAATTGCAGAGAAGTGGATACGCAGTAAATACAGAGGCAGGCGATTAATAATCCTACAGTAGGTAAGTTACATGTGCTTACAGAGAATCGCAGAGATGTAGGTACACGGTAAGAATGAGGTACAAAGGACAAGTAAGGTGGAACAATATCCAACCGGTAAGATATACCGCCTAGGTGGTGGTAGCATTGTGGATGATCAGACAGTTTGAGCCAAGTTACTACCTGACTTCTGAAGGTATTGTATGAAGGTTCGGATCCTCACCCCCTTGTTTCTTAGCTCCCTATACTTATTCTCTCCCCTCCCCCTCTATGATTTTAAAGCACTCCACCTTGGAAACGCATAACACACCTGACAGTGTCCTCGTCTAGTTATTATGTGTGCTATTAGCTTGTTTGCATTGGGCGTGTGTTTCTCTTGTGTGTGACAACTTTGAACTGTGATCATCTAATGTGATCATACATTATTAAATGAATACCTGCGATATATTTTTTTCTTATGGGAGGTGTTTTTCAAGGTAGTGTAATTGCTTCTAGGATGTTTTACAAAACAGCTGTCATGGCAATGGTTTCGTGAAAGCAGCTGGAATTATTTCTTGTAAGTGTAATGTACTGAAGCGTTTCTGAAGTAAAACAAGTTAGTACATATATCACTATTTCTGGAGAATGTCAAAGTTCGGGGTGTTCCATTTTATTCTCACTTCACTGTTCATCCATTTCACTCCCTTTATTCTACCTCTGCACTCCTTCCTGTGTGGAAATATAACACGATTTACAGGAAGACAGCAGTAGCATCTTCACAATACAGCATGGCTTCATGGGTATGCAAGCAAGACTGGGCTGATTTCTCAAGCATGCAGGTCAGGTATGTACAAGCACAGACACGTCTCCAAAAGAAACAGGAGGCTTCCAATAGGACATGTATTATGTATTATGAAAAGAACAACTCGCATGAATCTGATGGTACATGGTAACCTTATACCTTACGCTCCATCCTACCGCTACTTAGGAGTTGACATTGAGCCCCTAGGCGACTATGCACTTTGTAGACAGGGGCGAATCACAAGAGCAATGCAAGTCACCTCACTTATTTCTGCCTTCACAAACAAGCAGGGTGGCTTCACTCTATGGGGGACGCGTCATCTTTACATTCAAGTGTTTGCACCCATGATCGTTTATGGACTTGAATCACTGCATACTATGGATCTAGGGTGGTTACAAGTGCTGGAGGGTAAGTTCTGGAGACGAATCTTGGGACTACCTCCGGGGATACCGATGGCACTGATTAGATTAGAGCTGGGCCTTCCCTCCCTCAAGGCTATGGTTATGAGGAAAAGAGCTGGTTTCCACCTCAAGATGATAAGTGACTCTAGCAACCCCCTACTATCTGTGATCCACCAGGAGGTGATCAAAAAATATTCCACCTCTCCCTTCAATAAAAATATGGTTGAATTTTTCACTGAGATTGGTTGGATACACAGAGAGACTATGGTCACAAAAGAAACTATACATGCATTAGGTAATAAAATAGACAGATGGGACTGGCTAGAGAATTTTGAGCACATAAGTAATCTTGAGACATATCATTTTGTCAAATACCGGCTGTATGATTATATGAAGCCTCAAGCTTACTTTTCTCTCTGCCCCTCCAGGAAACTCAGACGCTTCATCATTCTGTTTAGACTAGAACAATTACCTACTTTGTATATCAGAGGGGCCTGGGAGAAAATCCCGATGGACAAGCGTATATGTCGTCTCTGTAAATCCCCAGACTGTCTTGAGACTGCTAGACACCTTCTCACGGGATGTCAGACACTGAGAGATACTATCCTTCGCCATCTGGGCGATTTTGTTCACGATTGTGTAACAATACATGATATGTCTTTCTGGATTTATTGCACCAATACCAGCAATATGCACTTATTTATTGCACTCTATAACATTTGGCAACAAGTAGAACTTGGCCTTAAGGGAAGGGTGGAATCTTCCCAAGATTGGGGAGCACAGGAAAATACTCAGAGATCCTCTATGGAGAGGGAAATTAGCTTCCCATGTAGTATATGTAATGGTTCTTCTCAAGTTAGAGTTTTTTAATGTTGATATGCATATATGATTATATTTGTTTTTTAGGTTTATGTACATTCTATATTGAGCACAATGTTATGTATCTTGCAATATGTAAAACTGTATGTGTAAAGTCTGAATTTATTTTCATACTATATCACATTAAAGAATTTATTTATTTATTTAATAGGACATGTATTATGAGATGGAAGCTTTGGGAATTCCCTACAACGGCAAATCTATAATAACTAGGATTGGCAATAGGCCTAGCTTTGCAAAAGTTATAGAGTAAGCCATTTTCCTCTTGTGGGGATTTTACAGAAAAACTTTACTCTCGTTATTTACAAAACCATTTACCTACTGCCTTTGCCAATTCTTTATATATTTAACTTTTCCAACTCCTGAACGGAGGTTGGAATGTATAAAATGAAGTTACAGTGATGGGCACTTTTAGTCCTATACCTGCAAGAGTGTTCTCTGACATCACGAGGATGAGACTGCCACCTGACCTGAACCTCTACAAATGTGTGGGGGAGGGGACATCTTTATTTATGTAGTAGCTGACTAAGGGGTCTATGTACAGGCAGCCTGCCCATCCAGTCAATGAATCAGGCAATTAAGAGGGGAATTCTTTGAGGGCATGGTTTCGAGAGGTGGATAACCTCCCTTCTCTGTGCTCATGGAATATTTTTTAATCAGCCCCTTATATTTTACCCCTTGATCAAAACTATTAAAAGGACTGACAGTTAATGTTTGGACATACAAAAGAAAGATTATTAATTGTAGAGGGGCAGTAAAGTCTCTCAAAACAGGTAACGGTAAAAAACATGCATTGACAAAGCCAATAGTCTGAGCTTGTGTGGGGGGATGGGATAGGTATTTAGATAATTCAGACAGTCACTACCATAATGATACTACCTAGAAACAAAACGGAAATGGCAGGAACATTGTGAGGTTACCTGGGCATATGACAGCAGTGTCTGGCAAAGGACGATTTAATATGTTTACAGAAGCCAGAACTGTTGTCTTTGTCAATGCTTGTTTTCAACAGGACTTCAGTGAAAGAAACCTATATAAATGAAAGATCTGAAGGTACACTAACATAAGAATTTGTATTATACCAGTAGCCATTTATACAGCTGCAAAGTTTGATGTTACTGCTTGACAGAGCTAGCTCAAAGAGATCCTGAGGTATGTGTTCTGGGTGAGGTGAGGTGGGTAACAGGCGGGTATGGATATAGGAATTGGCATGGCCATGAGCAGTCAATGGGTGGGAAAATAACCAAAAAACACCCACAAGCTTTGTGTCCCTCCTCACATGCCATCTACCACTCTATACAGTTGTAATAAAGTTTTCTGTAAATTGCAAAACAAACTCACAAAAAAAAAGTTGGAATAGTTTTGTCTCATAGGTGGTACTTATGTGCCACCGAATATCTAAATCTAACAATAAATAAGTGAAAGGAATCTGTTTACTTTTGCACTATGCCGATGATTTGCAAAATGAAATGACATTAGTGTTTTGCATATCATTAGAAGTAGATGCTCTTTAATTTAACACATGCCAAGTTGTGTACACTGCTGTATCAATGCCAGAGCGACGGACCGATGTATTATGCACATAACATATCATTTACTTCAGTTCCCGAGCCGAATAGGAATCCATTGCAGAAGAAAGATTGCAGGCCACTGCTCGCCTTGAAGCCTGTCTACACGAATGAGAAAAGCGAATGCGATCTCACCTCGCACACACAAGTCACCTCCCACATGAAACATGTTGAAATAAGGTTGCAAGCAGGAGTCGCATTAGACTGCAGGCTGATGACTCATCCGACTCTGCAATGTGTTGTGAGCATTTACGTGACCCCGCACTCAGAGCAGTGGTATTCATTGTAGGGCTGAAGTGGTCAAAGTGTCCAACAATGGGTTGAGGACTTGAAACCCTCAAGGCAAAAGAATAAAACAATATTTGTCCCTGTAGGTTTTCCCAGGTCACAAATGTAATGTATTCCTAATCGGAACAGGAAGAGCAACAGGACTGAATTGCCTCCATCAGGACCCATCGTATGCATTGGGCAGTGCCTGCCCATGGGCACTACTCTAGGTACACACATTTTTCTTATGCACAATAGTATTCACAACTGACTCACAGCTTCTCAGATACGCGTGTGACCAACTGTAGCACAATGTGAACACAAAACCTGTCTACGCAACCGCTCACAAATGGTCTACATAAGTGTATTGCGAATCATGTGCAATTTGCACAGGCACACATTGCGGCTGCAAAAATGCTTTGCCAATCGGCCCCCTTGAGTTTACTTACCCACATATATCTGTGCCCCAAAATCACATCACTGGATACCATTGGATCTTAGAATTGCTGCAAGTTGAAGTTTGCAAACTATCATGTGAACTGGAACAACTCCAAGATTTCTGAACCATACCAGTCCTGCGGGAAACATTAAGATTAGCCTTCTGCAAAAGGCCAGAAAATGTAAACAGGAATGCACATTGGCCCTCAAAGCAACTTTAACGGTATCCTGGCGGTAATTCTGCCAGGATACCAGCAAATGTTCATACCACTACCGGCACTCATTCTGGTCATATTACTGCTGAACTATGAGGGCCATCGACGGTCGTAAATCCCCATTCCATGGATTCAACTCCATGGGGGGATTTGCCAGCATTACCAGCACCGGGAATTCCGGTGCCAGTAATACTGGCTATTTTTTGCTGGTTAGCTGCCGGAATTACCTCCAGCTCTAAACTTGTAGTTGGCCGGTGCGGAAACGTGCTGGTATACAGTAATTCCGGCATGTTAATTACGCACTGGCCAGCTCATAATGAGGACCGTTGTCAATGCATATTCATCGGCAATTTGGTACTTGCCCTAGTACTGTATCGCCATGGTCAAAGAGCTGGAAAAAAGGAAATGGTCACTGTAGATTGCTTCCTGGGATTCAGAGTTGGTTTGATACTTACACAAGTTTTCAGGAGTGTTTTGTATTTGTCAAAACAGTCATCTCTCTTCGCCCCATGTCTAGAACTCATTGTATTACACCTATACTTCTTTTCATGCATTTTGTCTCATGGCAAATGTGACAGTATGCGAACTGAAAGACCAAGGTCACTTATTTTGGGTCTGTGAAAAAAAAAGAATGTCTTTATTTTTAGTCCAAGGTCTCTGCATCGTAGAGGTATGATGAAGCTCTGCCGGAACACATGCTCTCCATTTCCCCTTTCATTCATTCATCAGAGATCCATGAGACTGCCCCCATCTACCTGGAGATTTCTTTATCAAGGTTCAAACTAGAGGGGAGCTGAGAGCTATTTAGCATCTGCTTTTAGCCTAGAAGAACCTGGTCATCAGAGCTGTCTTTTTCTCCTTACTTAGTCTAGATGTAGACAAGCTGAAAGGAAAGGGCGCTCTAATTACTCACCCACGGCTAGAACTTTCTTTCACGATATGACAAGAACTTTACTATTTTTCTTGTCAAATTGTATATGCTCTCAGTCATCCCAAAGAATTGTTTAAAATTGTACGCTCCGTTTCAGATCTAATTCCGTTTCTTCTTTACAGATTCTGTGTGACTCCTTGTCAAATTATTTTCATTTCCAAAATTGACCTCATTCATCAAAAAATGTCATCCTCTCCTTCTAGTCCTCCTGTGGATAATCAGGTTTCACAAATTGCTTCTATCAGTCAACCTTCTGGGTCCTCTTTTTCGCCTGTTTGTTCTGATTACATTATTTAGCTACAGCCAAACTTAAATCTACTTCCCCTCTTGATCCTATTCCTCTTTCCGTTTTGAAACTAATCATATCTGGCATCTGCTGTAAATCACTTGTTCATTTCCAGTTCAATCCTCTCTACTCTTCAACATGCTTTGGTGATCCCACTCCTGAAAAAGGCTTCTCCAGATTCTTTGCTTCCCTCTATCGCCCACATTCATTGCTTTCTTTTCTTATTGACCTTTTGGAATCTTTCGTCACCACTAAGCTGTGCTCTTCTGTAGAATATTTTTTTGTTTGTATCCTTTTCTGTCAGGCTTCAGACCATGCCATGGCACTGAGTCAGTGCTGGCGTCTGTTGTGAATGATCTTTCAAGACTTTCTGATCTTGGTGGCACTAGAACTCTGATTTTATTCGACCTATCGGCCTCCTTTGACACTATAGATAATTCCATCTTACTTACACCTTAGCTAGGGCAGGCATTTCTGGCTCAGTGCTGGCCTGGTTTGGTTCCTTTTTTGCTGATCACTTTCATACTGTTTCCTTGCCTCCTTAAACCTCGTCACCAGCTACTGTCACATGTGGTGTTCCCCAGGGATCTGCTCTTTCACCTATTCTTTTTGATGTATATGTTCAGCCACTCCCAAAACATATTCAGTCCTTTGGCGTTCGCTGCTCTATATGCTGATGATGCACAGATGGTGGTCCTGCTCAACCTCGACAACCCATTAGCGGCTTCTAACCCTGACAACTTTTTGGAATCTGTTGGAGACTGGATGTGCCATAACTGGCTTAAGCATAATGGAAGAAAAACAGAGGTGTTGATCATTGGCTCCCCATCGACCACCTCCCTCTGGACACCTGATTTCTGGCCTACATTTTTGGGCCGCTTTCCACAGCCAGTGTCGGTGGTCAGAACTCTTGTAGCAAAAATATTTGCCTCCCTTTCTATGGAAGTGCAATTGAGCTCAGTCTCTCAGCAGGTCCATATCAAAATCAAGGTTTTGTGTAAAGCTCTCCCCTTTCTTCCTTCCTCTTTCCGCACACCAGCTGTGGCTTCTTTGACTCTGAGCACTTTGGACTACTATAATGCACGATACCTAGCCCAGCCTGCCTACCCGTTAGACAAGTTGCAAGTTCTGCGAAATGCAAGCGTTCATGCTGTTTCCGGTTTATCAGCTCATGACCATATTTCTCCAACTTTATGTAGCCTTCATCGGCTTCCAGTGGCACGCTGTATTGAGCTTAAATCATTGTGGTTAGTTCAGGAGCCTTCAAAGACCTAGGTGCTGACTATTTACAGCTAAAGTTCTGTATGTATATTCCCTCTCTGCGTTTGATTTCTTGATCCAAATTCCCAGAGTCTATAAATCAATCTAGAACTGGCGGCAGACTTTTTCTGTTGGGGCCGCCCATCTGTGGAGCATGCTACTCCGCACTTGGTTGATCATTTGTCTTTTCAACGTTGTCTTAAGACTCTCTTGTTTAAATACATTTCTGTGGACTCTTCCACGCACGACTGCTGTACTTTGTTTCATTGTATTTCTCTTTAGCACCATGTTGTCCTAGGGGTTGAGCCACGCTATATATATTTTTTTAACATAACATAACATTAGCTTGGCACCAAGAGCTACTTTTGGCTCCCCGGGGCCAACTGATGCCAAACAAACACAACAATGTGAATCAACTCTGTGTATTTGGGACAATCTATGAATAAACACATCTATACGACATCTAAAGCATAAGGTGTCCTAAATAATGGACAAAATTATACGTTTCCATCTTATGTGGAAGTCCAATTTGCAAAGCGCTATGCACTAGCTCCTCGTTCCCCCTAGTAGCTCCTTGTCACTGGTTAATGCTGGAGACCCAGGAACTACTTTTAGCTCCTGCTTATCCAATCTTAATATCATCCCTGTCTATATATTCAACAATGCCTGTTTTCCATGGTTAATGATTTTCAGTGTTCTATCTGATTAGATATTATTATAAGGGTATTATCTAAGACCTTATAGTAATCATGCCCCTTACTGCGGAAAGTGACAGGAGCTCTTTTCAAGTCATGGGGGACATATACAGGGAAGTAAGCAGATCATAAGGGATCAATACAAGGGTGTGGGGAGCTAACAACAGGGGAGGAGAAGAAAGGCTGGGCAATTTGCCAGCAAGTCATCTACAAGTAACCAGTGGAGGAACCGCAGGGGAGCTGATCATCCAGTCACAACTTTCCTGGGAAGTGGAAGGAATGAGGAGCTATCCCTGCCATTGCTCGAGGAGGTGGGTGTAAGGAACTGGTAGGGGGTGATCTGTACTTCTGCTCTCTATATGGTAGAGGGGAGGCACAGAGGACCCCAGCCTAGATTCTCTATTCGGTAGCTATGGTCCAGCAATCAAGGCCTAGCTTCTCAGGAGGTGATGCAGGCTGGGTCTTAAGTACAGTATAGTCCCCAAGCCCCCACAAAGGAATGTCCACACACTGTATTGGTTAGAACACAGTCTTTATATAATCAATATTCAAGGTTATGTACACTTATCATAATAACTCACTTTGTTCTTAGGAAAATCAACAATGGCAAATATATACAATATATATACAATTCTAAAGTGGTACCACCCTTTGTATTAGATCTCATTAAAGTGCATCAACAATACTGTAACAATGTCACACAGATCAATAGAGTGAATCCAGCAATAGAGAGAGGAGAGAAAATAAGATGGTTGAGCAATAGGCAGAATACTGGCCCCTACCACTAGACACAGTTCTGTGTGGAGATCCCCCCACCTGGGCAACCTGTAAAATAAAGATATAGCACAAGCCCAGTCCATATATTGTTCTGCAAGTCTTATTCCCTCCTATAATGTTTTTACCCCCCCAATGTACCTGGTGGAGTCGAGTTCTTCGAAGAGGCGTCGACAGATCCTTCTTGAGCGACCCCCTTTCAAGCGGGAGTCACGGATCATCGAGAGGCATCGAGAAGCGTCGAGGAACTCGGCGTTCGACGGCGGGGAATCGACGGCCCTTCTTGAATGCCTTCCCTTTCAAGCGGGAGACACGGGGCGTTGAACGTCCGACGACAAACAGGGTAGAACGGCGTCAATGAGGCGGCAGCTTCGATCCAAGCGGTGCTCGTCGACGACGGAGCGTTGGCGTCCTGCAAGGTAGAGGCGTGCGGGGCACCTCGATGACAATTGTTCTGGACCGCAAAGATTGCGAAGACGGGGGCCCAGCAAGGGCGTCCAGTCGTTCGAGTCTTTGTGGTCCTCGGGTGGCGGGAAACCCACCGGCAGGTTTCTCCTCGCGCGTTGGTCGTCCTCGACTTTCTCCGGCAGGATAAAGCGGCCGACGGTGCAGACGAGGGAGTCCTTCGATTCAACTGTTCTTAGGCAAGGAGCGACGGCTCCGGTCGTCGGCGGCACAGCGTCAAGTGGCTCCCACGGCTGGGCAACACAACTTCGACGGGCCTCCAGCGGTTACACAGACCTGCGAACCCTGGTCGACGGCAATGGACTTCGACTGCGGCGATGTCCAGGTGCTTCACTTCGATCTCCTCCGCGGTCCCGTCTCGGGTCGGCAGCCTTTCGAGGGTCTGACTTCCAGGGCGCTTCGGCGAAGATGTAGCGGTGCTCGATGATCCCTTGGAGCATGGGAACAGGGCGCCTTACCAGGTCCTCTCTCGGGTCAGTCCTCGACGAATTCGGCAGCTTTCAGATCGGTCGAAGCAAGTGCAACAGCAAGTCTTCTTCTTCCAGCTGGGTGTCGAGGATCAGCAGTTCCAGTTACTCTTAGAGTGGAGACTCAGCTTCTGAACGCTTCTGACCGCTTCTGACCGCTTCTGACCGCTTCTGAACGCTTCTGACCAATTACTAGTGGTGAGATGTCCCCAGATATACTATTCTGTCTCTCATCCACACTGCTGGCACACACTCAGCAGCCAATCATACAGAAGGGCATTCATGCAGTCAGTCAGCCAATCAGGCACACAGTGCATTCAGGCCACACTCCTCCCTTTCAGACACTCACAACAAGGAATGTGGATTGGGACAAGTACCCAGCCATTCAACACTACACACTGCATTCAGGCCAGTTTCGGGCAGGGCTGTCTCAGTCTTTGTCTCTCATGCCAGAAACCAGACAACCACAACAAGGAGTGTATATTGGTCACACACTCCATTCACCCAGGTCCCACCCACAGGAGGTACCTGTTGGGTGTCCTGACCCACGTTTAAGCTATCATGCCACAACATTTGGTGCTGTGGGCTTAGAAAATTCAAGATGGCGGAAAACCCACATGTGCGCCGAAATCCAGGAAAGCTGCGCAGTTTGTGCGCACACCGAAATGGTTGCCTCACTTGCCACCCACCAGTGCGAGAACGAAAGGCCGGGTTGCCATGAGGGAAATGGGTTGCCAAAGGAAAAACAGTAGCGCCGGTTAGCTTCAAAGCGCTTTAAAATCACCATTGGACTACCCGCACAGTAGTCTAAAACCATTGGGAATGGCAATGCTGATTCCCAAATGCAACCTAGAATTGTGGGGAATTCATTTTCTTAAATCCCAAAAATGGGTGCAGTACCAGTACTCACCACTATCCAAAAGCCGGCAGTTTAAAACCACCCTGTGTTTCTCTGAAGGCAGGCTCAAACTGTCTATTTTAAACATTGCAACACATCTAAAAACTCACTGGACACCAGCAGACATTTGGTAGAATGGAGTTTTGTGTGCCTACAAAATCTGGGAAATGAAGAGCCCAGAACAATGCTTATAACAAAACTGGCTGAGCTATGGAGTCAGCAGTTTAAGTTGCACTGGATTTAAAGACACTAAAATCGAAAATGTTTAGATTAAATGAGTGACCTATGTTTGGTGTCACATGCCTTTGTAACTGTTGAAATGTCATAGTTTTGCACTTAGAATCAGCATTCTAGCTGCATATGTAAAAATGTTTAGTTTTATTTGAATGCAGGAACTGGGGAACAAAAAGTGACATTTTATCTGAAACCTGGCTTAAGGAACTGAATTCTGCCTGGCAACTACCCCCATCAGGAGTGAAACTTGAGTCACAGCTGTGTTCCCAGGCCTAGCTGCCCTTTTGCTGCTCACACTAAGGATATGCCATCTATCTGATAATTGAATTACCTGTGCTCTGCAGGAAAGTGAACAAAGCCCTGTCCTGGCTCAGGCAAAGGTTTTATTGGCAGGAGTCGTAAATGGTCGTAAAAAGTGGCTTCCTCCTGAGGAAAGGGGAGGGGCACTGCCTGTGAGAGCAAGCTGGCTTGGCAGAACTGGAAAAACCAGTATGTTCTACCTTGTGCTGAGAGGAAACCACACCCCTTTGGAGCCAGAACATAACTCTAAAAAGATGAATAACTCATAGAGCGGACATGTGAAAATTTTATAAATGATACCATAATTCTTGTGATTTTTCTGCCCACATTTTAAGAGGTTTTTCGACCCGGTGGCGTGTTCAGGGGGGTTTTAGCGGAAAAGTGGATATTACTCTAAATGTATGCATGTTAAAAATCTGAAACTTCATCAGTTAATGTCCATACTCCCTGCGCACATGTATGTAAAGTTGGGTCAATGTCAGAAAGTGAAAAATCAGTTAAAAAGTCAATTATGTGCCATTTCTGAATGCAAGCTCTTAGAAACAGCAGATTTGGACAGAGACATGGCTAAATTCAGCCACACCATGTATATGTAATTTCAAGCAACTGTGTAACTCTGAAATATGTCTTTTATTATCAAATATAGAATGTGTGCAATCTGACAGAGGAGTGTCCTATCTGCAAGCCATAAAATGACATCCCTCTGACTCACAGTTTATTCCCCAATCAAATGATAAATGGAAGTTTGACCAATTAGAAGCTGAGAGAGAGGTAGGGTCAGTGATGCTAGAACACACCCACATTCTAAACACATAAAAGCAGACAGACAGGACAGATAGGGACTTTCCAAATCCATCTGCCGCTGGAAGCTCTGCCGGAAAAATCCATACTTTATCTCCATCAAACCTCCAGAGAGCCAAACTAGAGACTTCAATCTATCCAGAACTAGAGACCCAGACCAGAGAACCAGAGAGAGCTGACCCAGATCACTGTGAAGTGCAGAGACCAGAGGCAAGTCTAAAACCCTGACCAGATCCGTGATGAGGCCCATTTCACTCAAGAATATAGTGTGAGTACCTAGAAAACTGTGCAGAACCAATCTCCTAGTTAAAATAATATAATTCAATCTATTTAATCTAAGTAGAACTGCCTCCTAACTGTCACCTGCCATTTGCAAAGCTGTCACTTGTCATTTCCTAGTTGCAAGCTGCACTTGTCTTTTTGAACTTTAAAATTTCAAATCTGAAAAACGACCTTCACAAAATCGCTCATATCTCCGCAACCGTTTGGGCTAGAGACTTGCAGTAACTTTTATTTGAAAGCTTAGAATCATAGCTTTGAATCGCACCAAGAACCACATTCCTACCCCTTATAGTTTTACCGCAATCGCGGAACACGCATTCGCGAATTTTACCGCGATTTGCAAATTTCTTCACATGTAAAAACTGCTGCTGCTTGCCTTCCATTTGCCAGAAAATCGTTTGCCTCATAAAAACTATCCCTGAATCATTGCAAGAGTGAGCCTGAGCTAATATTAACTAGATACCACTCACCCTGAACCTCTAGAGGGAATCAAAAGCATTTTAGCATACTTTTCACTGAATTGCCAGCACATATCAAAGTATTTTGCCTGTGTTTTCAAACTTCTGTAGTCTAAGCTTGCTGGGGTGAACTGAATCACATTTGATTGCATTTCTGAGAACTGTGTGTTTTCCTCCCATTTCCTTGCATTGCATAAAGAGGGGGGGAGTGAATAGCCAGAGAAAAGTGATTACCTTGTTTGGTTGAAATCATATTGAGTATTTTCTGTACTGCATTCATTGAATATTGCATCCACCTGAGCTTACATAAAGCATCCTCTACCACATTATACTTTTGTTCCTATTTACCAGTGTGCTACCTTATCCATTTCATGTCAACTCATTAGTGATTATAAGAAGTGTGCTAGTGCCAGATTCTCCGTTGTTGATCTTTATCATATCAGATTAAGTGCTATTCAATTATTAATTTATTATAAAGTGTGATCTATATATCTATTGTTAAATTATCAAATAAACCTTTTAACTTGCAAAACAGAACTACTTCTTGGCTCAGTGGGGTCAGGAGGATTCCAAGAGAGGGGTGTTATATAGGGGTAGTCATCCAGAACGCATGAACTGGACATAAAGATATATCAATAAGGGTTTTCATTCAGTATTATAGACTAGGCGGTGACTTAGCTGTAGTGTTGAATTGAATCCTCTTACAAATTGGGGGCTCGAGCCGAGACGTTGGGTTAGATTTACCACTTGTGCAGCTTAATACAGTGTGCTAACTGACGGGATACATACATCCGGTCGGATCACCACGCTGCATTACGCTGTGAAGCATTCCTCAAAAGGGACACTCCAAGAAAAGTTCTGTTCTGCAAAAATAAAAGACTAACTTCTGTAAGTCAGGACAGAGACCAATCTCTAGAATGACGACCTTAGTAGACATGAAAATAGCCAGAGAGCACCTCTTGCATAAGCTATTTGTGAGAGGTGAATAGACCGAACAGGGCCAGGATGCGTGGTTGCAGGCCATCACACAACAGGTCACTGAAACAGGGTCAGATATATATAGAGATCAGGGTCCCTTACATGTGGCCCTGAGTGAACTATATATGGCTCCTAAAGCCAAAGAGGAACACAATAAGATTGCCAGGATAGCAGCATACCTGTACCTATATATGGGAGACATGCAGGATAGATGTGCTGAAAGCCAAAATCTGGCAAATAGGCAACAGATGGCATTACAGAAGGCCCAATCTGACCTGGTCTCTTCTGAGCAGAGGCTGCAGAGGAGCCAGGAGTCAGAAAATGACAGCAGACTGTACATCACTAAAATAAAGGAGGATATGGATGTGCTGCAAAAGGAAAAGGTAGAACAGGATACCAGATTTCTGGCCTTGCAGAAGGAATACCAAGAAGGTTTGGACTCCCTACTGCAAAACCAGAAAAAGCTGGAGCAACAACTGGACTTCAACAGGGTATGTGCTGAGCAGGTAGTCACCCTGCAAGGCCACCTAGATAGAGTGAAGGCAGAGAGCAACAAACTAATTCTGAAAGACCTGGATACCCAGGCAGAGTTTGATCAGGAGCGCCAGAATGCTGGTGCCTTCCAAAGGCAAAGGGACGACCTGGCGGCACAGATGCAGGCTCTTAGTCAGGGAAGGGATACCTTAGGCCAGGAAGTCTGCCATTTAAAAAGAAAAACGGAAGAAAATCACTTGGCCCTCCAGGGGCTGGGTGATCTCCAAAAAGAGCATGCAAACTTGTTAGAGCACACCAGAAGGGTGGAAGATGCTCTGGCAAGAAAGGAGCAGGCCAGTAGGGAGGAGAATCAGGAGGTAACCCTCCTGCAGCAAAGACTGGCCCAGTGCTCCAGGACCAATCAGGAAGCACAGAGGAAAAATGAGGCTCTCTGCCAGCACAATGAGAGGCTCCAGCAACAGGTAGCGATGCAGGAGAAACTGATAGAGTCGAGTAAGGCCTTAACAGAGGAACTGAAAGCACAAATGCAGGCTCTTGCATTGCAACAGGGAGCAGGGGCGGATAGAGATGAGGTCCGCTGGGAAAGAGAGACTCCTGACCATAACCGCAGGAGCCCTAACACCAGGGGCCTTCATCTCCCCCAGTCCCTGGACTCTACCACCCCCATGTCCCCTGGCGCACATGAGCACAGGGCCACAGGGATGGCAGATTACTATCCAGCTAAGAGTATGGGGCTCATAGGCCAGTACCACTCAGGAATGGAGGGGTGGGCATCCGGGTATGGGCACCCAAGTACAGTACAGTTCAGTGGGGAACCCCAGGAGAGTAGGCCCATTAAGGGCATCCTGAAAACCTCTGCCCAGTTAGGTCAGTGGAGGGGGTACCCATCAAATCCTGGCAGCAAGGAGGAATCTGAAGACTCCTCTGAACTGCGCAGGACACAGGAGACCAGGTCCCCACATTCTGCCAGCCATTCCCAGGCTCGCAGAATCCGGGAAAACCTGGAAGAACAGACGGGAACCTCTGGGAGCAGTGCCTCTGAGTCCGAGGAAGAATGGACAAGGGTTACCCAAACCAAAAAGGCCAATAAGGCAAAAAGGGCCTTGCTTAAGGACCCCTTAAAGCAGATTAAGGCGATCAGGAGCGTCATCACGCCTTACTATAAGAACGCTAAGTATTCTGTTTGGGAGCACTTAGAGTTGTTTGAACAAATGATGGAGACTTTCCATTTGAAGGACAGCCAAAGCTGTATTCAATATGTAAAGTGGACATTCTCCCCGGAATACTCCAGTTTCTTTGCGGGGCTGGAGGACCAAAATCATTTAAGATGGTCCACATATAAGGCGGCCATCCTGAAACATTTTTCTGTTCACAGAAATCCTCAAGAGGCTCGCAAGGCAGCCTACAATTTGCAATGTGGGAAGGATCAGGCCCCATAAGAATTTGTGCAGGAGTTAAAGGGTGCTTTTGCACAGACCACAAGAAGGGTGCGCACGGATAGCAGGGAATTTATTAATACGTTTTTCCATGCCTTGCCCAAATATATCATGACCCAGCTCGTGAGGGATTTTCACGAGAAAAGATCTTTAGACTGGGTCATTGAACAGGCTACCCGGATCTATGAGGTGCAGAAACCGGTAGATAGCAAAAGTAATGCCCAGAAAAACCCCAAAGCCAACAGCACCCCTGCTGCTGCCAAGGTGGCAGAGGTAAAGGTCACTCCCGTTTTGGATTTGGAGATGGGGGGGCCTAAAAACCTACCTGCACCTAATAACGCTAGGCCCAGAAGGTCTTCGGGCCAGTCACAGACAGGGAGCCAAGGAGGCAGCCCCACAAATGGGGTCCCTCGCTCTCCTGATTATGTAAGTCCCCGTTACAAGGGAAATCGACCCATCCTGGGTTATGTGTGGACTCCTCCAGCCCAAGGGGGGGATCCAGCCAAGCACCTAACCCAGGGAACTTCCCTCCAAACTTCCCACAGGAGGGCAGAAATTTACCAAACCCTGGGCAGAACTTTTTCCCCAGATATCCACCCGACTTTCAGCCCCAAAACCATCCATCCTTCTTTCCCCAATTCCCTGAGCCCAGACCACTGAATCCGGGAGAGGGGAGGCCAAGGGTGGAGGGGTATCCAAATCTTCCCAACCCGGGGTATTACCAGAGGAGGGACAGCTACCCTTCCCGGGATCAGCCCAGGGGAGAAAACAGGGCCCCGTATCAGCCTGAGCGGGTTTCCCAGTTAGAGCGCCAGGTTCAAAACATGGCGCGGGATCTGGGTCACATACTGAGGGCTCAGCAGAACCCTCAGATGGGCGTGCCGGTGCAGAACGCACCCAACTCTGGACCTGGTGCTCCAGAACAATGACGGGGGCAGCACCCCGATAACTCACCGGTTCCCAGGGAGGAGGCACAAAGGGAAGGGGGTGTAAAGCCTTGGAGGAAGCTTCCTTCCTCACTTGTAAACAGCCCCTGGAAACCCAGGAACCGGAAACAAAATCTCTTGCCCCTGAAAGTCTGCCTCCTAAGGAGCAGAGGGGGGGTAGGAGAAACAAAAGACCCAAACAGACTCAGTTTGAGGAGGAGGTACAGATCGTCCAATTTGAGGGAGAGGGATCCTCAGAGGATCCTGGGAAAAGGATCTTCTCCTTCAGAGAGGGGGGAACTCCCCCCAAAGAAAAATGGGTCCCTAGGGATGCAAATCCAGACTGGGGAGATGTGGAGACTGAGCTACCGCCGCCCACCATCTCATCCCAGAACCAACAGCAAGAAAATCCCCTGGTTCAAACCCATCCTGGGGACTGCCTCCAAAAAGGGGGGGGCAGCCCAGAACCGGAACCAGGGGAACCCACAATGGCTCTGATCTCCAGTTGCCAAATTTTTCTTTCAGATTCCCAAGACTCTCCACAGAATTCTGCCCAAATCTCTTCTCTCGCCATGTCCAAAACCAGAAAATTTGCCCACCAGTTGTCCAAAAATGTACATTATCTGTGCCCCCTTGAGGAGAAGGAGGGAAGATATTATGCCCCGGTACAAGTACAGGGGCAGGGTACAATCTCGGCACTGGTGGACACTGGATCTCAAGCTACCCTTCTGTCCAGAAGGGCCTTTGACAAACTGAATGCAGGAAGGGGAGAGAATTACCAAATTCCTCTCACCTCTCTTCCTGGACAACTACAGAACTTTGACGGGAAGGAAATTCCCGTTGAGGGGACTGCAGACTTGGACATTAAAATTGGGCGACACAAGCTGAAACACCCGGTCATAGTTGTGACCCCGGAGGGCACCCCTTGTTTACTAGGGAATGACCTCCTGAGAAGGTTGTCACCCCTAATAGATTGTGTAAACAAGGTCCTCTGGACCCAGACTAGCCGACCAATAAAATTAAAACAGAGTGTCAACCATGTTAGTTTAAACGGCACATGCCACATGGTTGAACAAAAATCTGACCAAGTAGAATTTCACTTCCAGAACAACCAGATTCCAGACGTGACAGTAATAGCAGTAGGACAACAGACTGGTGATGGGGGGTCCTCTCTATTTCTGAAAATCAACCTTCCTTCCAGTCTAAAGTGGTACTCCACGCTGGAAGGAAACACTCTGAGATTCTATACTAATCCACAATCAGAAACTCCCACTCCTATAGTCCAGAAAGATGTGAAATCAGCTCAGAGCCTGGCTGATATTCAGCAAATTGGAGAGCAGTTGTTCATCCCTGTTCAGTTAAATGATGGGAAGGACTCTGTTCTCGCTCGAGTGTGTGTGAACAACGGTAAGAGCTTCATCAGCGAAGCCATGTTTCGCCAACTCCCAAAAGATCCAGCCATTCCCACCTTCAAACTGATAGACAAATGGGAAATGGACCTGGAAGCACCTAATTCCAAACATCTCCTGCCAAGCAGGTGTATGCTCAAAATCTCCATTGGCAACAAGAGCATAGTCCACAATTGTTGGGTCGTGCGAGACGTCCCTGCCGCCTTTTACTTAGGCAGTGACATTCTCAATCGCTTTGCCATTAGTTTGGACCTAATAAACTTCAAAGCCTGGTCCTGATTAGCGGATAATCCCATGGGCTTTGATGATCCAGAAAAAGCATTTAGGTCAGCTCAATTGCTACCGTATGCAGTTGAAATTCAGGTTAAAGAGGAAGTCACCATCCCAGAAAGGACCCGACAATTCTCCCTGGAAGTGAAAGTTAAAAGGGGACAAGAGTTGAAAAACCCTGATGCTTACATACATCTAAATGCTTCTTTCCAACAGCAAGGGTTGGGGGTAAACCCAACTCCATTAGTCAACATAGAACATGACACCATTCTAATAGAGTTGGATAACAGCGACTTAAAGAGTATTACTCTAGCCGCAGGCACCATTATTGAAATGGCGGTTGATGACCGACATTTCTCCATTGATCTTGTAAATGAACTGTTAGGACCAATCCCCAAGGACTGTTTTGACAGTGACAGTGAGGACAATACAACACCAGACAGGATTTTCCGCCGGCATGGGGGGAACTTCCTGGTGTACACTTCCTGCCCCTATGGTAAGGAAGATGTGACGTGTGACTTCAGGAGGGATGAGGTGATTTTCCAGGTACATGAGGGCTGCCTTTCCCACCTGAAGCCTCTGGTCCAAATCAGCACTCTGACCAGGGACTTCTCCACCCAGCTGGAGGAGGCCGCGGAGATAGCCAAACCAGAAGTCTTTCCAGGCTTCAGGCAGATGGTGGAAGAGAGAGTCAACCTAGCTGATGCCTGTGTGACTCTAGAACAAAAGCAAAAGTTGAAACAAGTATTCTTGGATTTCCAAGATCTCTTTGCGGTAGACTCATATGACTGTGGTCGCACTGACATCCACACAACAACTATCCCCACGGACCCTGGCATGACTCCTGTGTTTGTGAAGCAATATCGCTTGCCTCTCGCATCAATGGAGTCCCTTACTGAAATAATTAAGAACCTTGAGTCCCGGGGAATAATCCGTCCAGTCCACAGCACCTTCAATAATCCGGTGCTGGGAATATTGAAGCCAAACGGCCAGTGGAGACTCTGCGCCGACCTTAGGGAGCTCAACAAACGGGTCCATACTTCCCGATGGCCTCTGCCCTACATTGACCAAGGTCTGGCCCAGATTCAGGGGTCACAGGTATTCACTGCAATAGACCTGACCAATGGATACTGGACCGTGCCTGTCAGTAGGGAGGACCAATCCAAGCTGGCTTTTACCTTTGGGGGCCAGCAGTACACATGGACCCGGACTCCCTTCGGATACCTCAACTCCGGCAATGAATTCAACATTTTCCTACACAAGGCCATGCCTGACTTGGGTGCAAGGGGTAACCTGGCTTATGTAGATGATGTCCTCATCAAAAGTTCATCTGTGGAGGAACACATAGCGGAGATCCGTTATGTTCTGACACAGTTGAGGGCTGCCGGAGCAAAACTTTCCTTTCAGAAAGCACAGTGGTGTAGAACCCGTGTTAATTTCTTGGGGCATGAGATTACTCCTCAGGGTCTCTGTCCCCAGGAAAAGAAAGTGGAAGCACTTCAGAAACTGAAAGACCCCACAACTCTGCGGGAACTAAGGAGCCTCCTTGGACTGACTAATTACAGCAGAAAGTTCATTGAGGGCTACGCAGAGATCACCAGACCCCTGATTCATCTCCTGAAGGGGGGGGTCAAGTGGGAATGGGGTCCAGAACAAGCCGAGGCAGTAAAACAACTCAAGAGAAGCCTCTCACAAGCGCCTTGCCTAGCTTACCCTGTCAGAAACAAGGAGTTCTTCCTGGAGACGGGGTTCTCTAATACGTGCTTGACGGCAGTATTATACCAAAAGCATGACCAGGTCAATAAAGTAATCTCCTATGCGAGCAAAACTTTATCCTCTGTGGAGGAAAAATTCAACGATTGTGAGAAGGCACTCCTGGCAACGGTGTGGGCATTGAAGAATTACCGCCCGTTTATCCAGGGGGAACACATCATAGTGGAGACTCCACACCAGCTTCTGCAATATCTCCAAAGTGACAGAATCCGGGCCGGAAATGTGAGTAATTCCCGAATTACTTCCTGGATTCTGTCAATGCAAGGCTTTCCTGTGGAGGTCAGATATGGCCAAAACAAGAAAAGTCCCCTCGCGCAAGGTCTGGCTGACTTGCATGATTGTGCCAGAGAAAACTGTCTCGAGGACGAAAGTCTAAAAATAAAGGACAACATGGAGGCATACCTTAATTCCCCCCACAAAGTCTTTGAAGAGGACAAGTGTGAGGGAATGCCCACTGTGTATGTGGATGGATGCTCTTACCATGTTGACAACAACGGGGAGAAAGAACTGGTGGCCGGCGTAGGGAATGCATGGGTGAATGAGTCCCCAGAACCCTCCGCTGGATACAAAATTGGTCCCCGAAGTAGTCAGGTGGCAGAATTGATGGCTGTGCATCAGGCCATCCTCACTGCTGTCCAGCATCAACTCCACGAACTGGTCATAATCACAGATTCGGATTATGTACGGAACGGGTTCGTGGAGCAAATGGTTAATTGGAAAACCAGAGGCATGTTATGTGCTAACAACAAACCCTTGAAACATGGGAAGTTGATCCAAAACATTGATGATCTGGTCACATCGAATGGGATGACCATCTACTGGAAAAAGATCAAGGGTCATTCCAAAGTAGAGGGACCAGACAAAACTGGAAATGACTTAGCTGATCAGCTGGCCAAAACCGGGGCCATCCAAGGGGATCTAATTGAGATTGAGTCCCTGTTGGGGGAAATCCAGGTCACTGCCATCACTAGGTCACAGACAAATGCTCACAACGACCTTTCAATTGCACAATGGAGTAAGGAGACCCCTGATGCTGATTTGATTACTGCTCAGAAGGGGGATCCAATTATTGGTAAATTTTACCAGCACCTTGAGGACCCTGAGAACTTTCCCCTGACGGATACCGATTACATTGGGAAAGAGGACCTAAGAGTGTTGATGAAATGTCCAAAAATGTTCCGAATCCAAGACGGTTTGTTGGTAAGGAAATCCAAAGCTGGCCACGATCAGTGGGTGGTTCCTACCTCATTCCGAAGCCTGATGTTAAGTCACGCCCATGATGCGGCCACTGCCGGTCATAGGGGGTTTCACACAACACTGGAAATCTTAAGAGAGGTTGCATACTGGCCACACATGGGCCAGGACCTCAACCAATATTTGAAGGGTTGTCTTGTGTGTGCACAATTTCAGCCGACATCCCTCACACACCGGGCGCCTTTACAAAAGAGGGGGATGACACTGCCATGGTCAGATTTACAAATCGACTTTGTAGGCCCTGTGATTCGCTCGGCTAGGGGGAATAAGTACATGTTGACCGTCACATGCTTGTTTACCAAGTGGGTGGAATGTCTCCCAGCCCCAAATTGCAAGGCAGAAACTGCAGCTGCCTTGATGATTAACCACATCTTTTCCCGTTTTGGTCTACCTCAAAGGATTGAGTCAGACAGAGGTAGCCACTTCACCAGTGAAGTAATGACAAAGATGTGGGAGATACTGGGGGTCAAGAGAAAGCTGCATATTGCTTATAGACCAGCTTCTTCTGGGGCAGTAGAGAGATATAACCGGACAATTGTGAGCATCTTAAAAAAGTTTGTGGCAGATTCTGGGCCAAGTTGGGATATCCGATTACCTCTGGTCCTAATGGCCATCAGATCTACCCCTTCATCTGCAACCAAAATGTCACCATTTGAGTTGATGACTGGGCGCAAGATGGTGCTTCCTCAGCATTTGCTCTACAGGACCCAAGAGCAGACACTGATAAATGCCTCCACTACTCATGAGTATGTAGAGAATTTAAGGAAACACCTCCAACATGCTTTTGCTTACGCTCAGCGGAATCTAGAAAGATCGGCTGATAGCATGAAGACCCATTATGACCTGAAAACGTCCAGGAAAGAATATCAGGTGGGAGACCGGGTCTATCTATACAACTTCCAAAGGAACCAGGCCAAGCAGCGCAAATTTTTGCCTACATGGAAGGGACCATTTGAGATCATCGACAAGATCTCCCCTGTGGCCTACAAAATCCACATCCCCAAAGGTCCTTTGGCAGCGGGGGAAGACAAGTGGGTCCACATAAACCAGTTGAAATGTTGCCATCCCAGGCACGCTCTGCAACAACTGGAGGAATCCTCTGGAATCCTAGCGGGTACTGTCTCAGACTAATTCCGTTCCAATCATAAAACATACCACATCTAGTCTCTAAAATATTGTGATTTGCATGAAACTGTCTCTTAGTTATACTGTTTTTTTTGTTTTTTTTCAAAATAAGAATGTAATGTTTTGTTATGATGAAATGCATATGCTGCCCCACTATCTCAACAGTGGTGGAAAAACGTCTATGAGTAGGTATTGCCGCTCTTCCTTTGTCGTCCTAGGAGAAAGAAAACCTGAAGACGGGCCAAGGAGGATGATACGGAGACCGGAAACGAAGATCCAATGGGCCCAGTGGACCGCCCAATATTCCCATCAGGACCGGCGAGGAGAACTGATCGATCAGTACCGGATGGAGAAGAAGATGCTGAACTATGCCATCTACAGAAGAGGAAGAAGATTATGCGGACAGACCGGTGCGTGGGTCAAAACCCTTGTGCACGCGACTCCCCATCGACTCAAATTCAAAGGGCAGTCACGTGGGGGGGGTTTGTTGGGTGTCCTGACCCACGTTTAAGCTATCATGCCACAACATTTGGTGCTGTGGGCTTAGAAAATTCAAGATGGCGGAAAACCCACATGTGCGCCGAAATCCAGGAAAGCTGCGCAGTTTGTGCGCACACCGAAATGGTTGCCTCACTTGCCACCCACCAGTGCGAGAACGAAAGGCCGGGTTGCCATGAGGGAAATGGGTTGCCAAAGCAAAAACAGTAGCGCCGGTTAGCTTCAAAGCGCTTTAAAATCACCATTGGACTACCCGCACAGTAGTCTGAAACCATTGGGAATGGCAATGCTGATTCCCAAATGCAACCTAGAATTGTGGGGAATTCATTTTCTTAAATCCCAAAAATGGGTGCAGTACCAGTACTCACCACTATCCAAAAGCCGGCAGTTTAAAACCACCCTGTGTTTCTCTGAAGGCAGGCTCAAACTGTCTATTTTAAACATTGCAACACATCTAAAAACTCACTGGACACCAGCAGACATTTGGTAGAATGGAGTTTTGTGTGCCTACAAAATCTGGGAAATGAAGAGCCCAGAACAATGCTTATAACAAAACTGGCTGAGCTATGGAGTCAGCAGTTTAAGTTGCACTGGATTTAAAGACACTAAAATCGAAAATGTTTAGATTAAATGAGTGACCTATGTTTGGTGTCACATGCCTTTGTAACTGTTGAAATGTCATAGTTTTGCACTTAGAATCAGCATTCTAGCTGCATATGTAAAAATGTTTAGTTTTATTTGAATGCAGGAACTGGGGAACAAAAAGTGACATTTTATCTGAAACCTGGCTTAAGGAACTGAATTCTGCCTGGCAACTACCCCCATCAGGAGTGAAACTTGAGTCACAGCTGTGTTCCCAGGCCTAGCTGCCCTTTTGCTGCTCACACTAAGGATATGCCATCTATCTGATAATTGAATTACCTGTGCTCTGCAGGAAAGTGAACAAAGCCCTGTCCTGGCTCAGGCAAAGGTTTTATTGGCAGGAGTCGTAAATGGTCGTAAAAAGTGGCTTCCTCCTGAGGAAAGGGGAGGGGCACTGCCTGTGAGAGCAAGCTGGCTTGGCAGAACTGGAAAAACCAGTATGTTCTACCTTGTGCTGAGAGGAAACCACACCCCTTTGGAGCCAGAACATAACTCTAAAAAGATGAATAACTCATAGAGCGGACATGTGAAAATTTTATAAATGATACCATAATTCTTGTGATTTTTCTGCCCACATTTTAAGAGGTTTTTCGACCCGGTGGCGTGTTCAGGGGGGTTTTAGCGGAAAAGTGGATATTACTCTAAATGTATGCATGTTAAAAATCTGAAACTTCATCAGTTAATGTCCATACTCCCTGCGCACATGTATGTAAAGTTGGGTCAATGTCAGAAAGTGAAAAATCAGTTAAAAAGTCAATTATGTGCCATTTCTGAATGCAAGCTCTTAGAAACAGCAGATTTGGACAGAGACATGGCTAAATTCAGCCACACCATGTATATGTAATTTCAAGCAACTGTGTAACTCTGAAATATGTCTTTTATTATCAAATATAGAATGTGTGCAATCTGACAGAGGAGTGTCCTATCTGCAAGCCATAAAATGACATCCCTCTGACTCACAGTTCATTCCCCAATCAAATGATAAATGGAAGTTTGACCAATTAGAAGCTGAGAGAGAGGTAGGGTCAGTGATGCTAGAACACACCCACATTCTAAACACATAAAAGCAGACAGACAGGACAGATAGGGACTTTCCAAATCCATCTGCCGCTGGAAGCTCTGCCGGAAAAATCCATACTTTATCTCCATCAAACCTCCAGAGAGCCAAACTAGAGACTTAAATCTATCCAGAACTAGAGACCCAGACCAGAGAACCAGAGAGAGCTGACCCAGATCACTGTGAAGTGCAGAGACCAGAGGCAAGTCTAAAACCCTGACCAGATCCGTGATGAGGCCCATTTCACTCAAGAATATAGTGTGAGTACCTAGAAAACTGTGCAGAACCAATCTCCTAGTTAAAATAATATAATTCAATCTATTTAATCTAAGTAGAACTGCCTCCTAACTGTCACCTGCCATTTGCAAAGCTGTCACTTGTCATTTCCTAGTTGCAAGCTGCACTTGTCTTTTTGAACTTTAAAATTTCAAATCTGAAAAACGACCTTCACAAAATCGCTCATATCTCCGCAACCGTTTGGGCTAGAGACTTGCAGTAACTTTTATTTGAAAGCTTAGAATCATAGCTTTGAATCGCACCAAGAACCACATTCCTACCCCTTATAGTTTTACCGCAATCGCGGAACACGCATTCGCGAATTTTACCGCGATTTGCAAATTTCTTCACATGTAAAAACTGCTGCTGCTTGCCTTCCATTTGCCAGAAAATCGTTTGCCTCATAAAAACTATCCCTGAATCATTGCAAGAGTGAGCCTGAGCTAATATTAACTAGATACCACTCACCCTGAACCTCTAGAGGGAATCAAAAGCATTTTAGCATACTTTTCACTGAATTGCCAGCACATATCAAAGTATTTTGCCTGTGTTTTCAAACTTCTGTAGTCTAAGCTTGCTGGGGTGAACTGAATCACATTTGATTGCATTTCTGAGAACTGTGTGTTTTCCTCCCATTTCCTTGCATTGCATAAAGAGGGGGGGAGTGAATAGCCAGAGAAAAGTGATTACCTTGTTTGGTTGAAATCATATTGAGTATTTTCTGTACTGCATTCATTGAATATTGCATCCACCTGAGCTTACATAAAGCATCCTCTACCACATTATACTTTTGTTCCTATTTACCAGTGTGCTACCTTTTCCATTTCATGTCAACTCATTAGTGATTATAAGAAGTGTGCTAGTGCCAGATTCTCCGTTGTTGATCTTTATCATATCAGATTAAGTGCTATTCAATTATTAATTTATTATAAAGTGTGATCTATATATCTATTGTTAAATTATCAAATAAACCTTTTAACTTGCAAAACAGAACTACTTCTTGGCTCAGTGGGGTCAGGAGGATTCCAAGAGAGGGGTGTTATATAGGGGTAGTCATCCAGAACGCATGAACTGGACATAAAGATATATCAATAAGGGTTTTCATTCAGTATTATAGACTAGGCGGTGACTTAGCTGTAGTGTTGAATTGAATCCTCTTACATACCCACAACATACAGTCACTGGGAAGGCTCCAGTCAGTCTAGCTGGGCCTTCACAACAACACCATATATGGAACTTCCACCCAACAGCCAGTCAGGGGGAAGGGACAGAGTCAGGGCTTCCCAGGACTTTGGGAAAACAAGGTAACAGGCAATAGAAAGCAAGAGGCCACAGGGGCCATCTTGTTTCCTATCAGGAATCAACTGATCCCAATGGCAGGGCCTGGGTATCCCAAAATGGAGGACACCCAGAACACCTGTCAAATTCAGCATGGAGCTGCCACCAGCCCATACCCTGCTCTGTGGGCCACCCACAGGTGCCCAAAAACATACACTAGGGGCACAGGGTTGTACCCCTACCCATGGGTGCCATAAGGGTATCCCATGGGTCTGTTCACCAAACCAAAAGAGAGAACTGCACTGCCAGGAGTACCACATGGACTCCTGGGCAGAAAACACGACAGAACACACGATAAAAAGCAGTAAAGGACAAGGATTCAGAGGCCCTGTCCCTCTGATGCATTTCCAGCATCACAGTTGGTCTTGAGCTCCTTCCTGGAATCTAGAAGCCAGGGGTCACATTTCGAGTTTACAGGCATAGGCTCCAGAGCCCGGCGGCATAGACAGAGTTGGTCTGTCTGGTTCTTTCCTTCCAGCACTAGTGGAATCCATTATCATTATATACATGACATCATTATATAAACTTCTCCCAGCAGACAATTCAAATCATCATACAGAACTCTGCCCCCTTTGGACTGCTGCTGGGTTTTTGCAGGTTCAACAGTTCATGGAGTTTTTCAGTGTCTTTATGCATGGCTTGTTCTTTGAACAGCTTGCTCAATGTGTAGCCCCTGCGTCCTGTTCCTCTTCCAGATCTCTGTGTACTATTGCTAAATCATTGAACACTTTACTCAATGTAAATTTCAAATGCATCTTTTACTATTTCTAGCCTTCAGAAATTGTGAATCCTTCCTTTGACCATATTTATCAACAGGTGATTCAAATTACTCTTTATAATAGGGTTAGGAATAACCTTGTTTTGTGACACAAACATCAGCCTGTGGTTCACTTGACTTTTCTTCTGGTCCTTCACGACTTTAGCTAACTGCTTTTCAAAAGCATATAGAAGCATTTAATTAAAATAACTTCCAATTCTTAGATTTTGGCTGGTTCTTTGGAACACATGCATCAGCCTGCCATCCATTTCACGCTCTTCTGTTAGAGTTCTTCTTCGAGTAGTGCAGACTTGCTGGACCACATATACCAGCATTCAATTCAAATGATATTTCCGTTCTTTGACTCTGGCTGGGATTTTGGAACACATGCATCGCCAAGTTATTCAATTTTCGCTTTTAGCTGTCCTTAGGCTGTTTGAATGAATTTGTACTCTTTCATTCCCTGAAAGACTTTGGTTGGTTTATCGGACCACATATACCAGCCTGCATTTCTATTCTCTCCCTTTTCTATGATGAGCACCTAATTTAATGTATTACTGACTTCTGCAACTAGAATGCTCAGCCTGCATCGCAAATTAATTCTCAACATCAGACTCTATGTGTTTCCTCCTCAATGTCCTCCTTCCAAATCTGGTCCCCTCCCCTTCTGTCGCCACGCCCCTCACACGAGCCACAGCAGCCCAGAGAGCATCAATGGCAACCGGCACCGTTCCAGCCCTGGCAGTTTTGCCACAGGCATTGGAAGGAGAGCCACAACTTCTGTATGTGCACAAACCCACCAGATTGCATCAAAGTCAATGAGGGGCTCCAAGCCTTGAACACTGCAACCCGCTAAATGGTGGGATATGCCAGCAAGGCAGGGAAGCCCCTGAATCCTCAAGATTACTACATTCTGACAGACAAAATCAGAATTACGTCACCAGATGGGTGCATGGCTGCAATGACACCATCGGTTGGCAAGTCAACTGGGAACCAGCATCCGCCCAGACCACCTAGTCCACCCAAGAGGAATTTTGCCTGCCGTCTAACTTTCAACAAGTGCAGCACCCTAACATCTTAGAGAGTACCTGAAGTGATCGTAGTACCACCAGCCACTGTGACAGTTATCATAGCTGGACGTGAGGCACAAGCACTACTGTATAGCGGCTGACCATTGTGTATGAGACGCGATACAGGAAAGACCTATTACATACAGCATTGGAACCCTTGGCTAGACTGAATGTTCTGAGCGGAGGAGGCAGGCCCTGCAAATATCTGGTGGGCATCTGGGTCAGACTGCACTGTCAACGCAATGTAGCTGGAGTCAGCACACCATTGGCTCTGGACTGCAGCTGTTGGAGTTAAGAACCTGTAACACTGGTGGTAATAGGGACGCCCTACTCGCCTGGCTTCCCAAAGTACACCTGGCGTACACCTGGCTCCCCCCCAAAATCAGTCCATCATGCCACTATCACGAGTTTCTATTCTACTACATCACTCCTGTGTGACCTTCTCTGGCTCCCTGTCCCTGCCAGGACCCTAATCAAAATGACCTGTACCTCCATCGAGCCAGACAGTGCCCTGACGCCCGGCTACCTTGCGGGCAAATGTAACACCTCAGGTGGAACAACCTTGCCTAGGAGTCAGACCATTGCTAGCCTCGAAACTAAACTAGCCCACAGGGAAAATAACAGGAAACGGTCCTTCTCCTACTCTGCCAGAGCCCAGAAGCCTCCGGCCTCAGGGTTTGGTGCGCTATACAAATGTCAAAATAAAAAATAAAAATAAATAAATAAATACTGGAACCACATCCCAGTGGCAATCAGGAATGCTCCAATGCGCCTGCCTTCTCACGCACATTTTGTATTTTGGTTGGAAGCCCCAAGAAGATTCTTAGTGCGCCATTGCTTTGTATTCTTGTACTTACAGGCCCCCATTCAGGATGGCTTCGTGCTGCCACCATTTCCAGTACAGAGGGTGTTCCTAACACTGGTCTGGCTGATTATTAAGAGATTTTCACTTAAGCACTCAGATGCAGATGGATGTCAAGGCATCTGGATTACGTATGAGTTACTTAGACAGAGATGGAAAATCCCTGAAGGACTGTCCATAGTCTGAAATGCACTGGACTGCTTTCTTGTATCGTCTCTATATGAAAGTTGGTTTTACTTGGCTGCCAACGTGCAATCACTCCACGTGGTACAAAGCGACGCAGTTCACCCCTTCCATGGCCTGTCAAAACAGACTCACGTCCTTGCCATTCGCAGGAAACTTTGCTGGCTCCCTGTTAGACATCGTATTACCTATAAGATCCTTACCCTTGCTTATACATGTCAAACCAATGCCAGTTTTAAATACCCCAAAGATTGACTATAGTCCTACACCCCAGGGAGACAGCTTCGCTCCTTTGCCTAGCCTTCCATATACCAGCCGAGCTACAAGCTGGCTCAGTTTGGAGGGACAATCTTCAACATCCAGGCACCTCTGACATGGAATACCTTACCAAGAACCATGAGAGTGGCTGAGACCTTTACAAAACTGGTCAAGGATCCCCTTTTCAACCTCAAACCGGACTAAGCATGCACCTCAACTGGTCTCTCTACCGGTTTTTGCTTTGCTCATCCTCCTCTGACTTTGATGTTCCTGTTTGTTAGTCTTTGTCTTGTTTCACATACGCCCTTACGCCCATGGGCATGCGGCGCATTACAAAAATCAAATAAATAAATAAATAAATAAGCAACTGGTGTGAATTTCAATTTTTTTCTGAAGTAATGCTTTAAGGAACACAGATTAATTAGAAGCAACTACGGTTGAAAGGGGACACACCGCACTAGGGGAGGATACACCTGGCACCGCTTCTCATTTCTGTCACTTAACCACGGTCTGTGAACGTGGCAAGCTGCCATGTTCTTAATGCATGCACAGAACGATCAAACAGAAATGTTAGTGCCTAATTTGGAACCAAGGTTGGGCCATTTACCCAGGGTATTATTTGGTAAACAAATCTACAATATTTTTAGATTTACTTGAAATGTTTCTAAGGATTTATATATCTGTTAGGTTGATGGGTAATGTTATTCTTGAACTTTGTATCACATTTCTGTATGTATAGATGGATGTATTTATTTATTTATGTTTTATACAGAGCAAACCTAGTTCGAGAGCAGTGCTGCGCCTAGGGATTTCCGCTCTTCCCTGAACTGCAGGAGCATTGGAGCTTTCCTGATTGCCACTGGGATGTGGTTCTACTATTTATTTATTTATTTTTATTTTTTATTTTGACATTTGTATAGCGCACCAAAGCCGGAGGCCGGAGGCTTCTGGGCTCTGGCAGAGTAGGAGAAGGACCGTTTCCTGTTATTTTCCCTGTGGGCTAGTTTAGTTTCGAGGGTAGCAATGGTCTGACTCATAGGCAAGCTTGTTCCACCTGAGGTGTCATATTTGCCCATAAGGTAGCCGGGGGTCCGGGCACATTCTGCCTCGATGGAGGTACAGGTCATTTTGATTAGGGTCCTGGCAGGGACAGGGAGCCAGAGAAGGTCACACAGGAGTGATGTAGTAGAATAGAAACTCGTGATAGTGGCATGATGGACTGATTTTGGGGGGGAGCCAGGTGTACTTTGGGAAGCCAGGCGAGTAGGGCGTCCCTATTACCACCAGTGTTACAGGTTCTTAACTCCAACAGCTGCAGTCCAGAGCCAACGGTGGTGCTGACTCCAGCTACATTGCGTTGACAGTGCAGTCTGACCCAGATGCCTGGATGTAAACCAGATATTTGCAGGGCCTGCCTCCTCCGCTCAGAACATTCAGTCTAGCCAAGGGTTCCAATGCTGTATGTAATAGGTCTTTCCTGTATCGCGTCTCATACACAATGGTCAGCCGCTATACAGTAGTGCTTGTGCCTCGCGTCCAGCTATGATAACTGTCACAGTGGCTGGTGGTACTACGGTCACTTCAGGTACTCTCTAAGATGTTAGGGTGCTGCGCTTGTTGAAAGTTAGACGGCAGGCAAAATTCCTCTTGGGTGGACTAGGTGGTCTAGGTGGTCTGGGCGGATGCTGGTTCCCAGTTGACTTGCCAACCGATGGTGTCATTGCAGCCATGCACCCATCTGGTGACGTAATTCTGATTTTGTCTGTCAGAATGTAGTAATTTTGAGGATTCAGGGGCTTCCCTGCCTTGCTGGCATATCCCACCATACCGAAGGTAGCATTTCTTATTTGCAGTGGAGTGCTACTGGTGGTAGGAAAGGATGTTACCACCACCGGCGGTATTTTTATAGTGAGGCTTCTTCATTCATTATCAATCATTCCAAGTGCCCTATCACTAGAGTTTTGTTGTTTTCTGTGCAGGCTATAAATCGACATACATATATAGGCACATACATAGATGACTTTTAAACCTTTTAAACCTGATATTCGCTCACATTCCGTATGGATACTACTACAGTTAGAATGGGGGGAAAATTAGCAAATAAGGTAGAGTGTGTGCCTGTTATATATATATAATGTTGCGGGAAGTACCCTCCAGTACTGAGTCACATCAGCAAGCCATTGTGGGTATGCAAATTAGCTCAAATGCAAGCAGTTTGCTCAAGAAAATTGCCTTTGTCTTACCCAAGACAAACATTTCTTAAGACTGCAGACAACTACATACCTTGTTTCACCCTTGTTAGGGATCATCAGTGTAGTGTAGTCTGACAGCCTAGCGGTTGGGGCATGGTTAGCAAACACCAGCAAAGTTATGCTGGTTTTAATAAGGTTTGAAAAAAGTTTCACCTGAAATGACAGTAGAATCATTAAAATATATATATACATATATATATATACACTGAATAAACTTTGTTAAAGGGATGTTATGGTAGGGATGTTATGGTTAAGTTGTACCAATATAAACCTATCAAATTCAATGAAAAAACGTTGTTGAACAGACATTATGGTTACAAGTAAAACCGAAAAAAATCTCAGAAATTTGCCAGTTATGGTAAGCCATGCAACCATAGCTCGCGCCAGCACCATGCAATGCTAAGACTAACATCCAGTACATGAAAGATGATATCACAAATGTTATTGATGACATTACTGATGACATCCCATATCTGGGCCACTTGTTTTTGTTCACTAACATGTCTAGGCTTGTTTTTATTTTGACTAACAATGAGAATATTAAAAATGGAAAAGGTGCTATAAATATATATACACATTAACCTTCTTATATCTTCTGAAAGTGCTTTCCATGGAATTTGATTTGACCTCGTAGTGCATATACATGGGGCAATACGTCGGCCTGAAACACAAAATTCATTTGTGCACATGATAATCAATGATGTCATTTTTTTTTGCTGTTGTTTCATTTTTACTTTAGTTTCCCTGTATGTGGCTCTAATTCGTTTGCATTCTGGGGATTTATATGTATGTGTTGTACTAACACAAGTATGTTGTAAGTTTGAAATTGTTAGCTATTTATTCCATGTTTAACATTATGCAAAATGTTGATAAGGTAGCATTTATTATTTTACTATTGGAAATTACCAGATTTGGTATATGCTGCAGCCATTGCCTATGTCTATGTATGATTAGGTTCCTATATTAACAACACTTGACTATAATATTTTCTTTAGATGAGAACATTCTGTAATACATGAAGCAGTTTATGATATATCTCCTGATCACACCTGACATCTTGTTACCACCATTATAAACACTACACCTTGTAGAGACTATTAATGAAAATGATTTTAATACGTGATGTCATCAGTGATGCCATCAATCACATTTGTGATATCCTCTTTCATGCACTGGGTGTTAGTCTTAGTGCACGGTGGTGGCGCGAGTTATGGTTGCTTAGCTTTCCATAACTGGCAAATTTCTGGGGTTTTTTGGTTTTACTTGTAACCATAATGTCCCCTTTAACAAAATGTTTTCAGTAAATTTCATCAGTGTTTATGAGCGCAACTTAGCCATATCGTCCCTTTAACAATGTTTTTTCAGTGAATTTCATAGATTTTTTATTAATGCAACATAACCACAATGTCCCTTTAACAATGCTTTTTTTGTGAATTTCATTAGTGCAACTTTACTCTGCTACAAGTCCCTTGTATTGTACAACCCACCCACCCCCAATGTGGCAGCTATGGAGCCCATGCACAGTGTCCGTGGATGTCGGGCGGCATTTACAAGGCTCAAAGTATTAGGGGAGACACAAAAAAGATGTACTCATCAACCAACAAATAGATGTACCTAAAACCACAACTGTTTACAACATGCAAGTATACCTTTTTGTACACATACTCAAATTTAAAAATACTATTTTTATTAATGTAAGACACATTGCAATGGAATGCACCAATCACAAACCATAACTGTACACTTCATATAATCTACTCAATACAACTCTGGATACAGATTAAGAAAAAAGTCACAGGCCCCTGTGCAGCCTGCATTGTCATGGACAGCATGGTAGACTGCGGACATGTAACAAAATCAAGACGGGGGACGATTGAATTCATTTTAATTGGTTTGCATTCAAAAAGAGTGACTCTTAAAAGAACCTTTTTCATGTTTTTGGTTTTTATATTTTTTAATGTTTGGTTTTACTAACTAAACTAAGAATACATTTCACAAATTTTCATTATTTCTTCTCACTTTCACAAAAACCTATTCAAAGCATTTTGAATGTTTTCCACAAAAGTCTGATTACCCAGATCAGTTTGCTGGACTCCATATCGCCGAAATATTTTTCTCCTATCAAATGTAATGTTCTCATCATGAAATGATGTCATGTCAACATTGCAAACAAAAGCACATACGGCTTTATTGATGTTGCACTTCGCTTTTTCCATTTGTGGACCAAATGAACTGGAATGCATCGACATCTGTCTTTGCGCTATGCGTGAACATTTTTTGGGGAATTAGGGAGCATTTTCTTCAATTTTCCCAATGTGTCCTTCATTTCAAACTGCAAAGAAATTCCAGTCACATTTCCCAAACTGTTACCACCATAATGAATGATAAAGATGTCTGGATGCTTCAATTGAACCATACTTGCACAAAATGGGAGCATGGCAACCCACTTCATGCCACGCACTCGATAATAGAACATGTCCAATTCAGAGAATCCAAGATTTTTGGCTTTTCCACAATGCTCAGCATACCTTCACCCAGTGGACCAAAGAGTACCCCAAAATCCAAACACTCTGCCTGCTGAAAGACATTGCCATGACCATTTTCAATCCTCTCAAACTCCTACTAACAAAACTCCTGCTACTCTCTCTTCCTGTACACCGCACCCATGAAACCTGATTGGCTGATCCTCGATGTGCACGGACACCTCGACTGTCTGCAGTCTCTGCAGTCCCCTTTCCATGCAAGGCATCCTCAAAAAACCCTGACGTGGCACGAGCCGTCCGCGGACTACCGTGCTGTCTGCGGGTAGATCATCCAATTGAAAGGGGTGGAGAGGGAAATGAAACACAATGTACATTATTTCATATTTAGTGGTGGCTCTGAAAAGAACTTTTTTGGGTGTTTGTTAACAAACACCCTTTTCCCTTTTTATTGCTTTTATGTATTTTTTATCCTCACAGGAACCTCTTCAATGCATTTCTAAGATTCTAAAGGAAAATTGCATTTCCGCCATCTGTGAAGTGAACTCCATCTGGACAAAAAGAATTCACACCCTGAGAATTGATATTATCATTCTCAGAAAATGACATTCATGCAGCATACAAAAAAGCAAATGCTCCTTTATTGACAATATGCCTTGATTGTTAAATTTGAGGACTGAAAACATTTTTTTGGATATCTCCATGTGTGTCTATCATTTATTTCGGAAAAAATAATCTGGGCAGCAGGACCCAGTTGCATTAGGCTTTTTGAAAAATCCTTCAGCACAACTTGCAAAGACACTGGAGTCACAAACCAGAAACTGTCCCCCCCACAATGGACAATCCCAATATCTGGACATTTAAAGTGAGCCATACTCTCACAGAATGAAAGCAAACTTGCCCAGTTTGGGCCACAAACTGCATGGCAGGAAACATTCACTTCTGCTAATCTAATATTTCCAAGAATGCCATGATTATCAGCATATACCTTCAATGACTGAATTGAAGGGACCTCCAGAATCCACACAGTCTGCCTTCTCAAACACATAGCCATAGCCATTATCACTGCTCTTACAACTCCTGCAAACAAAACTCCTACTATCCTCTCTTTCTGTATACCACACTCAGCAAGCCAAATCCCCACAGAACCCTTTCCATGCCAGGCATCCACAAAAGACCCGGATATGGCACGTGCTGTCCCCAGACTAACGCTGTGTCCGCGGATCCCGTAACACAGGGACAGCCCTTCTACCCTTTCCACTTCGATGTTCTCAACACACCCTCATTGGCTGTTTTCAAAGAGTCACACATCCATCCACCAATCACATCCCAAACCTCTACACCTAGACCTGTCATCTCATTTCAACACTTCAGATATACACTTGAACTCTCAAGTGCATATCTCCTGCTAATGAAAGGCATCTGCAGCCAAAAAGAATGCTAATGTGACAACTAATCTTCTTTTTCAATTGCAATTCAGACAATCATTCCACCATACAAATAAACTCACATAGCCAATATGTCATACTAATGCTTCTAAGGTACAATGTATATGGTACCAAAAACAACTGTAAGCTTACAGGCTTCACACATGGCCAAACATCTATTGGAAAGAAAACCTTCACAACAGAAGGTATAATATACCATGCTGGTGCTGCAACTACTTAAGGGCACTACACTGCATATATGGAACAAATACGTTGTTGTTTTGAATGTAACGATACATCCATTACCCCAAAACATAGGTTATCAGCAAATTTAACAAATGCCTACTTAATATTCCTTCAACCCAAATTTAGTCACTAAACTATTTACCAATTAGAATACGCCAGCAGATATCTAACTACATCCATAATACTGCAAGAACACTTTTGAAAGTCAATTTAGTTAGAATATGCCATATCTAACTACTTCAAAAACACCCTTCATTGCAAAGCACATCAGATACGCCATCTCAATTCTTATATGAAAAAACATCTTCTAACCTTTAATGTCGTTGTTATACGCCAACAGGTATCTAACTATTTCAAGCATTCCCTTAATTACGACATACTTCAAACAAACATACTATCACCGTTACACTCTCGTTACTGTAATTGTTTTTTTTATCTCATACAGATATTTTTCCCAATGACCAAATGATTATAATGTCAACAGCAGCAGTGTGTCATACACTAATGTTGTACCAAACATAGAACTTAATATTTACTGTTTATGAGGGTCTAAAAAAGAATTGGGCCCATTATAAGTATGGTGGTAAGGGAACAACGGCACCGGTATCGCTACCAGCACCGTTGCTACCGTACCATCATACTACGAGTTCTGCTCGCGGGTGCCTTTCCAGCCACCAGGTCTGACCTGGTGGCCGTATCGGCACCCGCGAACAGAACAGGACTGTAGCACTGGTACCGTTATTAACGGTACCGGTGCTACCACCTTCCCCTTTCCCATTCAGCCCTATGGGGCTGAATGGGGATGGGGAGTCCCTTATTACCGGCACCGGTGAATGGGCAATTACCGGGTCTGCCAAACTCGGCATGACCCAGTAATTGCCCATTAGCGGGTGCCGGTAAAATCACGGGTTCGGCGGTCCGGCGGTAATGCATACGACTACAGCTTTTAAACTATCATGCTTAACCAATTGTACTGTTTCTTTTCCACAGAAAAGAAACCAAAGATGGAGCTACATGACGCTACACCACTAAGTAGCCACAGCAATCTTATTCATCTGTGATCACTATCCTCAATTGTACTACAATCATAAGTACTGTATACAATTCAATGACATAATTCCCCCAAATTACAAACACTTTGTACTCCCACTGCATTACGTACAATTACTTTACACATATTCCTACTATGGTGATTCTAGCCATTCTCCTACTACATTACCTATAATTACAATACACATATTACTACTGTGGTCATTGTGGTCAGTGCACATATTCTGGCCACCCAGAATCTGGCAACTGACCACAACACAATTAACTGTATAACAAGTCATACACAGTCAACTAATAAAACTCACCCCCACCTCCCGCCGAAATTGACCGCGGACCTTGCAGCATTTCCAAACCCTTTTTCACCTATAAATACAGCTCTACATTACTTTAATTCCATTTCCCTACCATTTCTATGCCCGCTTCCAGCCATCAAATAACCCCAAATGTCTTTTCAGAGCTGTCTGTTCAGTGCGCTATCCGCGAACTACCTCAGTGTCCGCAGACAGCTACGGCACCTGCCCAGTCTTTTTCAACCTACAAAACACCCCCATATCATCTTTTTTCCACTCCCGCACCCTTCCCACACACTCTTTCCTCCACCAAAACACCCAAAATGTGTTTTCCAGACTTTTTCCCCACCGTGCTATCCGCGGTCAGCTGCGGCTGTCCACGGATCCAACATGGTGGGCGTTTCCAAAAAATATGACGTACATCATGTTTTTTATTGACCAATCAGCGGGAGTATCCAATGTCCGCAGACCTCATGACGCCATTTAGACCAATAGGAGACTGAACAGGGAAGTGAGTCTGCGGACCAAACCCTGTATATCACAATGTTATTTTTACCTACTTTTTGGTTATTTATAAAAAAACAACTGGATGGATTTACATCAAATTTACAAATGCACGCTTTCATGACCAAGCCCCCGGTCCTGCTGCAAATTTGGTGAAAATCCATCCATCAGTTTTGGCTGTAGACGTGAGCAAATTTTTTTCCATTGCGTCTATGGGAAAAAACACACATTTTGGGAATCCCTATAACTTTGCCCCCTACCCCTCAACAAAACCTCACCAGACTCTGCAGTATCGCTCTGACGGCCCATATACTTTTTTTGCAAAGTTTTGTAAGGATTCGTCCAGGGGGGGCGAAGTCATAAGCCGCCCAAAAAGTGCTCTCCTTGTGGGTTGAGCAACTTAACCATAACTACAGGGCTGCTACCACAGGCCCTGTAAAACATATATATATATATATATACACACACACTGAAGAAAACTTTAGTTAAGGGACAGTTAAGGTGGTTAGATTTAAGGCAACAAAAAACTTGGTATTCAGCGGATGTGGGGAGTGGTGATCATCATAACTCTGCTTCCCCGCATTGATGGCCCCTAGAATCAATGATGTGTTCACACACACACACACCGCAGCAGTGAGTACTCAACCCACTGAGCTAACTTTGTTTATCATTGTGAATCCCATCTGTTATGTATGTATGGGCTTTGCAACAGGGAGGACGGCGAGTTAAAATGCTCATCACTTCCTGCATCCGCTGAATTTCAAGGGTTTTGCTGTGTTAAATTTGATCACCTTAACTGTCCCTTAACTAACGTTTTTTCAGTGAACTATGGTAAAACAAAGGTTTTGTAATACCATAGTTTATTCACAGTCACTAGCCATGGCCTTCTGTCATAGGCAGTGGCCACGTCCTTCAGCCATGCCCACTGTGCATGTTCCCCCTATAGGTTTCCTTAGGGCCCACTAGCCATGGCTTTCAGCCGTGGCCACTGTACATGTTCCACCTATAGGTTTCCTTAGGGCCCACTAGCCATAGTCTTCAGCCGTGGCCACTGTGCATGTTCCACCTATAGGTTTCCTTAGGGCCCACTAGCCATGGCTAGAGGCCACGGCCGACTGCATGTTCCGCCAATAGGTTGCTTTAGGGCCCACTATCCATAGCCTTCCTCCGTGCCACTGTCCATGCTAAACTATTAGGTTTCTTTATGGCCCTCTAGCCATAGCCTTTGGCCATGGGCACTTTTTCAGTTTAAAAAAAAAAATATTTTCCCATTCCTGCAGTACCTGTAAAATTTCCTTTTTTTAAAAACTCTTTTTTGATGCTTGCGGTTATGCAATTGCACTACTCATAACCTGGGTATAACCGCGGGTATATGAAAATGCTCGAAAGATCCAAAGCTCTTCCCCACCCTTAAAGGCACTCAATTTCAAAGGTTTTGTTATACCATAGTTTATTCACAGTCTCTAGCCATGGCCTTCAGCCATGCCCGCTGTCCATGTTCCATCAATAGGTTTCTTTAGGGCCTACTAGCCATGGCCGACTCTCCATGTTCCACCAAAAGGTTTCTTTAGAGCCCACTAGCATGCCCTTTGGCAGTGTCCAATGTACCTGTTCTACCTATAGTTTTCCTTAGGGCCCACTGGCCATGGCGTTTGGCTGTGGCCACTGTCCATGTTGCACCAATAGGTTTCCTTAGGGCCCACAAGACATGGCGTTCGGCTGTGTCCACTATCCATGTTGCACCAATAGGTTTCTTTAGGGCCCACTAGCCATGGCCTTTGGCTCGGTTATCCCCAGGTATAACCATGGTTATACGAAAATGCTTGAAAGTTCCAAAGCTTTCCCCACCCTCACCCCTCACAGGCACTCACCAAGTGCCCCCTCCGCTTCCCGTGGTCCCCCCACTACCCTCAGGTGCATTTTCCCCTCCCTACCCCTCTCAGGTAACCCCCTATCAATCTTTGTTTCATGTGATGCACTTTCATTTCCACTCACGTCTTCCGTTGTAGCCGCGGTTAGAACTGTGGATTGCGCATGCTATTCCGGGGGTTATATGAAAACGTTCATCCCCTTAACTTGATCCCCATCCACCCCCAACTCCCTAATTTCTCATGGTGTCCTCCCCACACCTAGCCTGATGCCATTTCATCCTTTTTCGTCCTCCAAATGCCTTTTTTAATGAATCATTCCCACACTTTCCAGTCTGGTGGGGAGGAAGGTCTGTGACAAACTTTGTTTTCTAAATATCAGCCAAATCCATCATGCAAGTCAAAAGATATTAGCAATTCAATTTTCCTATGGAAGTGGATACTCACATTAACTATAGTGCGGCAATACACACACACAGAACAATTCATTCACCACTGAATACTTGGGAAACACAATGGCAATTCTCCACGTTTAGGATCTTTTAATAAATATATTCCCAAGCTCTCAGCTGTGAATTCTTTAGGCGTTCATGTACAGTAGGAAGCCACTGTGAGTGAATAAGTGTGTGTCTCAGAGAGTGAGTTAAGAGAGGAAGAAAATCAGTAAGAGTGTGAGTGACTGCGTTAGTGAATCAGTGGTACAGTCCGGGACAATAATTACAGGTCCAAGCGAAGTAAGGGCCTCAAAACAAGGCCCCTGGTGCCGTTACCAGGCAGATCCGACCGCCACCACACAAATATTGGTGCTAGCCTCTCGGGCTCAGCTAAGAGGTGCTAATAGCAAATTCATAAAACTAAATAAAATGCCCTGACGCGTGTGTGCTAATCGCAGTGGAGCCCGTCATAGAAATGGAAGACGTCCTCTGCGTGTGCACCGTCTTCCAATTCCACGACTGGCTGGGGTCGGAGCCCGATTTATCCACTGAGCAGAAGTTGGCAGTGAAGGTAAGTGTAGGGCGTTTTAGCAGAGAAGATTTAGGAGGAAGCGGATAAGCAGGAGAAGAGATATTTAGGCGAGAGCGGTTTGTGGATGACGGAGCTAGAGTACTGCGACAGTGTGGTGGGTGGCGGGGTGGGACAAATGTGCCAACCACAGGATAGAAAGTGGGCTTTGATTATAAGATTCAGTCTGTGTTAAACGAGACCTGATTGACTAGCGCCTTCTGCTGGATGCTAAAATACGGAATGAACGATCTTCAAGACTGGAAAGATACCCACAACATCTAGCACCAGACTCACCCCCTATTAAAATAAAATATACATTCATTCATTCATTCATTTTGTCATTTGCATAGAGCCTTTCACCATAATTATGTTACCAACGTGCTGTTGATTGAACTCCCTTGGAAGGACAGGAATCCAAATTTGGAAGAGCCGAGAAGTGCTATTATGCATGTGTGCATTAGACATTAAGGTTATGTGAGGGTGACCGAGATTCTGCTAGTCAGCCATGGCATGTGGATGAGAGTGGCGGTGGTAAACTATAAACTAAACAGGTGGATTGTGTTTAATGAGATAGAGAATTATGTGGGAAGCTACAGTTCTGATTGGAGTCTTTAAGGGCAGCTTCATTCTTATGGCAGAGGTGTCGTGCAATAGTGTTTGTGTTATATGTGAGTGCAAGGTGTGTGGAATGAGCCTGTGCCTTCTAAGTTATGAAGGTGTGAAGTGTGAGGGGAGAAAAAAGGCTAGCTGTACAAATAACAATGTTTGCATCGTGGGTTCTGTCTATGTACCAAGAGCAGTGCTACGCATCACAGACAAGGCAAGTGCTAAATGAATACACAATACTCACCTACTGCGAGGATCTTAGAATGATGAAATGCAATCCCTAGTCCCTTCTAGTGCGAACAAGACCCCCCCTTTCATGTTTTCTTACGGCGGCATGTCCCACCCTCATGTGCATTAGAGTAACATGCAGTGCCTACTATAATAGAGGCGTCCGATGGGCACAATTGTGGAGGATCTGAGAGGTTACCTAAGTTGCAATTTAAGTGTGATGCACTGCCCACGCTCCGTGCCGATATGAGTGCAATACCTGGCCCACTGTCAGGATTCTAATCCTTCTTGAGTCATCCGTATGGGGTTGGTGACCCAAAGCGGGTTTTGAGGGGGCAGAGCACAGAAGAGGAAGGAGAGACGAGGCCAGTATTTGAGAGAGGGACATGTGGGAGAGAGTGCATGGGGGAAACGGGAGGGGACACTGCTGGAGGAAGCTAGTGTGCGAGAGGGGGCGTGGGTGCAGGGGATGCAGGCAGGAATCAGGAAGTGGAAGGGAGCAGCCAGGTTTTGAGCCCCTTCCTAAAGTCCAGGTGATCCTCTATGAGACAGAGAGAGAGAGGGGGTGGGGGTTCCAGAAGATGGGTGCAAGGATGGAGAAACAGGCACCTCCTAGTGTGGAGAATTTGAAAGGGGGTCTACCAGGAAGTGTGCCTAGACTGATCTCAGCATTCGGGTGGGGCGTTAGCGTGTGAGCCTGTTTTGGATGAATTCAGGGCCGTTTTTTGTGGATGGCATGGTGGGTAAAGCACTTCAAGTGTAAGGGCTTTTGAAAATTCTGGAGGTCATAAAATAGCTTGAAATGGTGTGTAGATTGGGAAATCCTCTACACCTTTTCTGTGTTACACAGAAGGGAAGCCATAGAATACCTCACTTTGCTCATGTTTAGTGCAATGCCCTCTTGGGAAGAGCGAAAAGATTCAAAATGCTGTGGTGCACATCGTCTTTCAGATGAAGTGCCTAGAGCCCACATCAGCAGCCAGGAGGAGTCTCCACTGGCTGCCAGTCTCAGCTAGAATACTGTTTAACCTTTTGACAATTTGTCACAATGTGTCTATGGTGACACACCTATATACCTCAAGAGCAGGCTGAGACTATATATGCCTAGTAGATCTCTTCGCTCAGCTCAGGCCTGCTCCCTACAAGTAGACCGAGTTAAAAGAGCTTGCGGAAATGGTCACACTTCTCATGTGCAGGACACACAGGCCTGGAATGCCCTGCTGGTTCTCTTACGTAACACAGCCAATCTCCTGATCTTCCGGAAACAGTTGAAGACCTTTTTATTCTCATAATTTTTCTGAGCCAGCTACCTGGTTGTATTAGATAGGGCTCCGTCTTCCTTCTTCATGGCGCCTTGATGCCCTCGGGCTTTGGCGCCTTATAAATAACATAACATAACATTAGAAAAACAATGTAATTGAAGTCATTCACAGGCTATATCACAGAGCAGGGTCTGGTTATTAGTTTTACACATACTCATGGAAATCGAAGAGTGTTTTTACTGCCACCTGTTCTTGCCCACTTTAAATTGCCTATTGAGAAATGACAATGAGGGGAGGATAGCTCAGGGGCAACGTGCTTGCCTTGGAAGCAAGACAGCATGGAGCAACACAGGTTCAATTCCCGGTTCTGCACTTAGAAACCTCTGGTACACTGTTATAAATAACCTATCATATCATAAATGTGCACTTTACACAGCAAAAAAAGAAGAAACACCAATGAAGGGCCCCTAGCAAACATACAAGTTAAATAAACGTATTTATTTTTGTAAGTAATTTACATGCAGGAATGTTAAATAGTGAGTCTTTAAATTGAATTCTCAAATTATATTGTCTATTGAGTCCTCTTTCACTCAAAGCATGGTGAATGTGCAGAGGGCAAAGCAAGGTGATGTGTGGGCTTTAAACAGTCTAAATTAAAGTGTATTGATCATTCTTCATCATAGCAACCATTGGCATTGGGATTTCACTGAGCGTGATTAATTAGTGTAACTCATTTTGTATCTTAAACTGGTTGGATTACATCTATTTTGTAATACAGAGCTGTGCTTCTCTTGTCCTGAAAGGGAAGGGAGCCTGTACGTGATAGATATTGTAAGCACCATGCACCAAGTTCATAAAAATACCTTTGTCAAATAAATAAATAAATAAATAAATAAATAAATAAATACATAAATAAATAAGTTGAGGGCATTGGCAACTGGCTTCACCAAATGGGAACAGAAACCAACTGCGCGGCGGGGGTTGGAGGGGGTGCACTGTGCAGGCAGTGATGGGATGACGGCAGGACTTTGTAATCTCTCTGTACACGAGAGGGCTCACCGTTTCCAGTCCCCCTGGGGGCTGTCGCCTAATGCAGACACGATAAACACGGGCTTATCGTGGTTCAAGGGGCATGTGTCTGACTGGACGTGTCACTCAGCGGAATCATTCGCTAGGATTACACTGGAAACCCGAGAGCTCTGCATATTTACCAGCTCAGCCGCCTAACCACAGAAACAGCCCCTCCCGGCCAAAAGACAGCAGAGAGCGCTCCAGGCTGCAAGTATGCCGAACAGCTGCTCGGGAGATGAGACCATTAGCCTCCCCTGAATGCTAGCACGGGCGAAGGCTTGCACGCCAGAGCAACTAGGAACTCAACTCCTCACAACGGTCTTCATCAGGTGCAAGAGACTGTACGGCTGCAGGGAAGTTGCCCGCGGGAGGGGGGCGACCCCCCTGTCAGGGAACTCTCTGAAAAGTCTCACGCTTACCTCGTGCAGGGGTTCATGACTTTCCCAAAGACGAATGACTCGGCAGTTCAAAGTTGCTTTGGTGCTGGCTGTCCCACGCCAGGCTCCTGGGCTCAGCTGCGGTCCACCCCCTGTCACCGTCACCACTTACTCACGGCTAATGTGACCGGGCTTTTCATTAAAGAAACTGCCCGACCTCTTGGTGTTTTTTTTCTCCCGAGTGATGTCACATCCTGATTTTGTCTAGAACTGTACAGCTGTCCTTGTACTAACTTGCTGAGAAAAAAAGAGGCAGCGCTCCCATCCCCCTCACCTCCTGGCTCCGTCTCTTCTCTTTTTCTCCCGCACACACTCCCACTGTACGGTACTCCCTCCTCACAACACACACACACAACCTTCCTGTCTCAGGTTTCCCCCCTTCTAACGCGCACATACCTGAGCTCTGTTGTCATGGCAGATTCTCCTGAAAGCTCTGTAAACACAGCTCTCTCTGTACTCTCTACGTCCCGCATCACATGCACGCCACAAAGCCAGACCAGTCGGGGAGCTAAACAGCGCTGGCCTTCAGCGTCGCCCCGTAACCAGGCCAGGTGACTCTTCTGCACAGACAGCACGTGACGGTGTGTTTAGGGAAAAAGGGGCAAAGTAGTTCGTCAATGTGTCAAATAGTCAAGAGTTGTCACCGGCGACTCGCACCAGATTCTAAAAAGTATCTTAATATTTCCAATATTTACAAGGCAATTCACACGAGAAACACGCAAACACACAGTCACACAGGTGGTCATTTTTCGGAGAGCATACAAGCCACTCTGGAAACCACTTGTCGAAGTTAGTTTCTTGTTCAACCAACTTATTTTTCACTGGCTAACGCACTTACGTTGCCTGAGTTTAGGGTATTGGCTTCTTACCTGGGGCACACTGCTCACGAGCAGTGCTTTAAGTGGGCAGGAGCTAGCTGGGACCAAGCATCCCGAGTCTCTGAGATGAGCTCCCGAATCCAGGCACTGCCATGGCTCACCCCAATTAGTCCCAGCCACGACGACCTCTCAGGCAGCCGTTTAACCCAGGTCTGCACCTTTACACGGCTGCCTTCAGGTGTTGGCATTTTGGATTAATCCGAAATACTGACACCTGAAATCAGATGTGTAACGGAGCAGCACTTCGGCTAAACCTGCTGCATGATGTCTCTTTATTCAGATATGGGAGGAAGGCTGTGTTGGCCAGCCTCTCTTTTTGTTTCTGAGTAAAGAGCTGACATGCAGCAGGAAGCCCATTAACCGCGCTTGGTTGAAGGGCCTCCACTGTCTTGAGCCGGATCTTCTAAAGTTCCAGAAACCCCTAAAGACTTTCCTTTTTTAGTCTTCCTTCCCTTTTCCCCGCCTGTGCTAACTATCCCTCTGCAGCCTGCAGCTACGACTGTAGACTGGTCCCTTCAGAGTCATACAGGAGCTAGACCCCTCCCCCTCCCCCTCCCCAGTCCCTCCTGCATCCTTTGCCAGCACTTGCCCTCTGTCTCCCTTTTCCAGACTACACTGCCGACCACACTCATCCTCCCTTTTTTCCCCTAGCACTTGCCTTCTTGGCCTCCCCAGCACTTCCCTGCCCCTCTCATTTGGGGGCGTCCCACTCTGGCACTTCACGCTCGACTCCCACAACCCCTGCACTTACCACCTGAATAAAGAACTTGCACGGTAGGATTGTCACAAGGCCAATATAACCGTTTTTTGTTTTGTTGTTATTCCCCCGTCCACAACCCAAAATCTTGTCTTGTGGCGCCTGGAAATACTTGTGTATAGGCGCTATTCAAATGTCCAATGCATGAATGAATAAAATAAAATTCCAACGATGATCCATAGAAATAATAAAATCAACCCAGACAACCCAAGCTCGTGACGCATGGCAATACACAGCCGAAATCCATACCTGTGCCCTGGCCGGAAGCAATGCCCTCTGCCTATGCCAACCATCATAAACTTTGGCACCTGGATGGACAGCAACTTCACAGTCGAACTGCAGGTTATATCCATTAAAACGATCAGCTTTCTTTCAACTATGATGTCTGAGGCATTGGACAGGCACATAATCATAGCAGTGATGGAACTAGTACTCTAAAGATCAGGCTCCGGCAACCGCCTTTACCTAGGCTCCCGGTTTTCCAATTGGACATGCTGCAAAGAGTCCAAAATGCAAAGACACAAACACATCACCCCAGTCTTCTGAACACTCCACTTGTCCAATGTATCTTATGGGGCAGGAGCCTAGAATTTACAACAACAAAATAAATTCATCACAAGCCATTGAGAAAACGTTGCTCCAGCAATGCAGCACTAATTGAGGTGGCAAGCGTCAACCCGAAACGCCATGGAGGATCATTCTTTTCCACCTGGAATTCAATGCCCAATTGTGTGTACCCAGAGGAACCCACCTGACCTTTAGAAAATCCCTGAAATCCTGGCTATTCATCCAACATCACCACGAGAACAGTACATAATCTTCAGCTAAAATAAACCCACTGTGGGAAGCTCTGATCAGTCAGAACCTCCCGTGCATAAAATAACATGAAGGTGTCACCGATCTGCACACATTTCATCAGCCACATACTGACATAGATCGGACAGAATCAGTTCAGCCTCCTTGCAGCCTCTAAATGGAATCAGATTGATATTTTCACAAACATGCAATAAGTCAGAAGACAAGGCACCAGACTAGATGTACATGTATTGGACTCATTCAACCAGCAATAATGGGGACAACAACCAAACACTCCATCAACGCAGGACCAACGGTCCTCAAGAAAAAGTGTCCCTGTCACTCAACCATTCACTCTCTGTCTCATCTTAACATCTTTACATCAGTTTTGTAGATGTCAGCAACACGGAAGCCCATTTATCTCTCCGGACCCCGTGAAGCAAAGCGGGCGTATACAAACCTCCGCCCTGCGTTTCAGAAGGTAAGGGAACCGCCCGCACAATATGACCGGCTACCGGTTGAACAAGCATGGAATCATGCTGCTCTTTGCAGACATAAACAACAGCGGTTCGAGTCGCTGTCCGTTAGGAAATGCAATTCGGAAATTGGCATGAACGAGGACCATATACAGTGCCTCTTTTGGTCCTTGCTGTAGTTGTAAATGCATAAGAGGGAGCATTTAGCTAACGTGTCATTTGGTGTCTACAATTGTTACCGCAGGCACCCCATGCGTTGGATCTCCTGTGAGGAGCGGATGATTTAATAAAACAGACGTCTCTCACTTTTGGACAGATAATCATTTATTTTATTTTATTTATTTGCACTTATAAAGCGCGCTTGCAGCCCATAAGGCATCGAGGCACTGTTACAGAAAATGCGAAGATTCAATTTACAGGGTGTGCCCAATGGGTTCTTGGTTGCAGGTATGGAACAAACATGCAAAGCATTGTTAAACGGAACAAAAACTCATGAAAGAGTTCTCCGTCACGAGACGACATTGAGGGGTCTCCTCATTTGGAGTGTTATCAGATTGGGTGACAGTCGGAAGATAACCCATTGATGACGGGCGCAGCACCGTAGGCACCAATCATAAAGGTGATTTTAAGATACTATGATTGTAGCCTAATCAAGTTAGTTTGTGATCATAGATCACATGGGGATGAAGATAACACGGAAGCCCTTTCTTTCTTTTTTTTGACTCCTAGCAATCAATCAGTGAACACACACAGACTCAATATGTGTGCATAAACAAGTGGCCCAAGACATGCATAAGCAATGGAAGGTGGGTGGTCAGTTTTGGCGTATTGGCTGGATCCCCAATGGTACCTCCCATGGTCAGTTTTCAAACTCCATTACGTCTTTCATTTGTAGCGTTCATCTGGAGATGTTCTCCATAACTGGGGAGCTAAATAGCCTTACATCTCCTTGTGCTGGATATCCTGAAGAAAGCTCGGAGGAACACATTAAATCCTGAATTGATACAATACACAGTTTTCCCTGTGAGCCAGAAACACAATGTGTCGACCTGTTTAGTGTAACGCTTGTCACACTGTTACTGACCCCACGTAAACACAAGGCATATATACAATGTTCTCTGAACCCATGAAATAGGTCCTGTAGTACAGCTGTCTCCAGTGGCTGTCGTGATGCATTACTGATTGTTGTGCAGTGTATATGTTAAATGTATGTTACGTGTTTTTGATCCTGCAATCTTTTGCCTGTTTTTGAATAAATACTTTAAAAAAAATCTCCTGACCATGAGTATTGTCGAGAAAACTTACCGTAGTTGTAATCCACCCACTCACGTGTGGAAAGGTGGGTTAGCCTGTGTTCATAGGGCTGATTCCAGGCAATCAACTTTGAGCTTTCCCGTCTTGACAATACACACACCCAATGTTCTCTTGGCCGGAAAACACCAAGTATCACACCAGCACTCATCACTTGTGTACTTCTAATTGCAAATATCAACTCCACAGGATTCAGACTTGCCTCCCCCTGTAGCCCTGCAACAACACCCCTCCTTTTGTTGCAAGGCCACACTGGCATAAGTATGTTTCTGTTGCCCATAAACCCTTGTACCTGCCACAGTGCTCTCCTTGAATGCTATTGTCCTCTCCATGTCCCCTGTGCAGACTGTTTCTGCCACCTCTCAATTCCCCTTACCCACCTGCACACTGTGAGCAGTGCATACCCCCTGATTACAGCTACACACCTCTGGTTGCTGATAACCACCCTAGTTGCTGATACCCCTCTCACTGCTGCTTTAACCTTCCTGACTGATGCTGCATCCCTCCTGAGAGCTGATAAACCCCAGACCGGTGCATGAAAGCCCCCTGAATGCTGCTACACACTGTTGACTACTACTGCACACCTCCATGACTGATACTAGACCCTCTGACTGTCATGCCTCCTCTTTCACTGCCCTACTTCCTCCCTGACTGTCATTCACACTCCACCTTGCTCTTGTTCTCCAGATTCTGCATCCATGATTTATTTTGTTTATTGTCCATTTATTAGGCGATTATACAGTAAATAAATTCTGTTTCAATGCATCCACAGGGCAACAGGGAAAGAACATGGGATTGAAAACAATAAATACAGTGAAAAATAAAGACAAACCTACTAGGTCTTGTGAGTGTTCAGAACATGCAAGTGTAGCGAGAAGAGGGGAAGCGTGAGTGTGGTAGCTGCTGGAACGTCTGTGCTCATGGGTTAGCAGCTGATGAAGTTCTATGGTAAGTGCTATGTGTCCTAGAGCTACATTGGGTGGATAGCACACGCCTACAGGATGAAGGCCAGTGAGTGCAGAGGCAAATGCTGCAGGGAAGGCAGAGGCTGGGGTGATTGGGTGTGGGATGCCAGGACCCGAAGGATACATAAGGGCCCTGGTCACCAATCACAGCGACTGTGAGATTGGCAAAGGGGCAAAGAAGGGAAGGAGGAGGCGAAGAGGAAAGTCTTCAGGAGCTTCTGGAATTTGAGGAAGTCCTGCTCAAGACAAAGAGGAAGTGGGAGGCTATTCCATAAGAGGGTGCCAGCTGAAGAAATTGTTCGCACCCCAGCCCTCTGTTTAGTGAAACACTTTACACACAGAAAGTTAGTGCCAGAGGACCATAGAGGTCTAGGGGGAGAATATTTAGTAAGAGAAAGTTGCAGATAACGTGGACCCCGAGAGACTTGTGGATGATGCAGAGGGATTTGAATTTAATCCGTGCAGCAACCTGGAGCCAGTGAAGATTGTTATAGGCAGGAGAGATGCGGTCCCTGAGTTTAAGGTGAAAGATAATTCACGCTGCTCTATTATGGATTAGCTGGAAGGGTCATAGAGTAGAGGAAGATAGATTCAGGAGGAGGCTATTGCAACAGTCAAGCCTAGAGAAAACCAGGGCTCGCGTAACATTGAGCTTCTGAGGGAAAGTGAGAAAAGGGAGAATTCCTTTGAGAAGAAAGAGTTGAAAGTAGGACTTATTGGCAATTTCCTGAGTGTGAGGGAGGAAGGAGAGAGAGGAGTCAAATGTAACTTCAAGGTTTCTGGCAGGGGGAGAGCCCATAGAGGATGGCCAGAGTGAGGGAAATAAGCGGGAGCAGTGGTCACAAAGGGAATGATCAAAGTCTTTCTAGCATTGAGGCAGAGGTCATTGGAGGTGCACCAGGACTGGAAGGCAGAAAGGCAGTGAGGGATGCTGGAAGATGCAAGAGGGTCAGCAGGAAGTTTGAAAAAGAGATGTGTGTCATCTGCGTAGCACTGGAAGTTGGAGGAGAAGGAGGAAATGAGGAGTGTCAGATGAGCGAGATAAGTGTTGAAGAGCCAGTGAGAGAGGTTTGAGGCTTGCAGGGCCCCACAGGTGGAGGAGGAAGTAGGTGAGGAGAAGGTGCCCAAAATGACTTGGGATGAATGGTCAGTTAGGAAGGAAGTCAGCCAGTCCAGTACCCACCTGAGACACCCAGGGTATCATGGAGCTGTTTTATGAGGATAGGCCGCGTCGAAGGCAGAGGAGAGATCGAGTAGGATGAGGACAGCTGGAGAGTTAGAATCCAAAGATGCAAGCATTTCTTCATGGGTGTTCAGAAGAGCAATCTCTGTGCCTCTGGATGCCCGGAATCCATATTGATGGTCGTGGCGACCACCAACAAGTTCAGTGTGTGAGGTAAATTGTGAAAAAGCCAGCTTCTCTGGCAGTTTCCCACAGAATAGGTTGTGCTGCCTACAACCTCGTTGGCTTGCTCCAAGTCATTGTATCCCTATTCTCTGATGCCACCCGCAGACACCCCTATCCATTAACCAACACCCTACTCCCACAATGAGATCCTGTGTCCCACTCCCTGCCTGACCACATTGCTGTTTTCTTTGTCTCACAGCGCTAAGCACCTACTGAGACCACGTCACAGAGAAGATGTCCAAAGTTCTCAAATGATGAGCTTAACGTCATGTTGAAGGACATTGGGAAGGACCCCACAGCAATAAACTGTGTAAACCATCCAACAGAATGTGAATGGAGTGGTGACCACCCCACCCTAATTGGCCTGGTTCCAGAAGCGCTGTGACAACCTAAATAGGCGTTCAAGGGAGGTGGTCTCCAACCACTTCAAGGATTGCCTAGCACCTGGATATGTTTCACCACCATTGTCACTGGAGCTGCAGACATGGGAGAAGCATGTGCTGACAGTAATTCATGTCAGCAGCCTCGTGGGAATTGAAAGAGTTAATAAGGGGTTTAAAGATGAGTAGACTGCATTCATAGATTAAACAAATACATTGTATGAATTCCGAAGCTTGTGAGTTAGTAACTGCTTTTGCGTGTAGCACACATGCGCACAGGTGCTGATGTCAAAACGCTGTCATACATGTGCCAAAAAATCTGGACATGCATCATCACCAGTGTGCGCTAAACCAAGACATGTTCTGCCATCACTGTGGACCCTTCTTCAACCTGCCCGTTGATTCTGGCAACTCCTTATTTTCTAACAGGTCAATGGGCACCAACACCCCACATATTTGACCAAAGGACCTCATGCATCAGGGTATTTGTACTTGTGGCATTTTAAATGCCATCAAGAGGTAGAGCCACTGTATGCAAAAGAGAACACTGGGCAATAACCCAGAACAGTATCCCCAAGAAAGTGGAGTAGTGACATACCTGAAGTCGATTGGGGTGCATAAATGCATGTTTGCCTCTACCAACATACTGCCGTGCCTGTGATTACCATGTACTGATAGGTGAGCAGATGCATGCAAAAAGCAATGTGTTTTCTGGAGGAGTGATCTGAGACAAGTGATTGTTGGATCTCTCCCATGCTTGGTCTCAACTAGAACAGGCATGCACTATTTTCCTCCCATTCTCAGCCACTTTTGACTGGAGGGCCTCCCTTGCTAACAGTCCCTCTGCAAGGTCTTAAGTCTCCCCACCTCTGGGGTCTGTCCTTCCACAGTCATCTGGGGGTACCCTGTGCTCCCCTGTCTACTGCTTATCCCAGGCTCTAGGGGATCTACTCCAGTATCCTGTCTCTCGCTCTTCCTCCTTCTCAAGCTCCTTCTCCTAATCCATCAGGTAACCGCTCCTCTCAGCTTCAAAGCAGCTATTCCTTCTAACTCCACCACCGCCCTTTCTTTTTTACAGTGCTTTGACCCCACTTTCCTGCCTCCATTTGGTGCTCTAAGGGGACTCAGGCGTGTTAGCTGGGATGGGGTTTGGCTATCTTGTACCATCCTGTTATGAGGTACTTGGGATTGGCTCACCCCTGCCCTCGGGCAGTCCTCTTTATGCCTGAAAGACTGTGGCTCTGCCTTCTATCCTCTCCCTAGGGTAAGTGAACTCAAGTGTGCAAACTTGGTATAGGGAACGTCGGAGTCACAGTTCTTTGGATCTGAGCGTGTCTCTAGTGTCTGTTGGAGCACAGCTTTAAGAGCCCTGTCCTTATTCCTAAGTCTCACCTCCTCTTTTGCTAACTGGTATAGGGACAGGCTGGTCGGTCCCATACTGGAAGATGGTTTTCAGTTCCGAACTAGGACATGGGGCTGACTAGACCATATGGGGTGGTCATGTCTTTGGCTGTCGCCCTCTCGCCCTGCCCTTGGTGTGGTCTCCCTTATCTGTATGCTCTTAACTGTGTGAATTTGGGGACTGACTGATAGCCTCTCAGTTTTCTTGAATAGCTGAGGTCCCTCTCTTTCTCTTGGTTTACTTAGGGGCGGTCTCTGCAGTCACGCGAGGAATTATTAAAATGTAGGCACTGCTTGCTGTAAGTGACTTCAATCCAGCAATCCAACTAAGTCAATGCTTAGGATGGGATGCCCAATGGAAGCCCTTATTTATATATTTTTATGTCAAAGTTATTAAATCAGGATGATGAACCCTTATATAACACCCCTCTCTTTGAATCCCCCTGACCTCACTGAGCCAAGAAGCAGCTCTGTTTTGCAAATTAAAAGATTTATTTGAATAATTAAACAATATATACATCACACTTTTATTAATAAAATAATATTTGAATAGCACACTTATGAATATGGACGGTAATCAACAATGGGTAATATTAGAAAATTGACACTCTCTTTAATCACTTAGGAGTATGAATATGGAAGATACTGTTGCAGAGAATACATATGTGATTCAAGGAAATGCAATAATGGGAAAGAATGCAACACAGAAATCGACTTGATATGATTTCAATCAAAAGATAATATGGTCACTTTTTCCCCTGTGACTACTCACTCCCCCCACTATGCAGTATGAAGTGATGGGAAGGAGGGTACACAGGTTTCAAGAATACAATCAAGAAGGCAGCTCAATTCCAATTCCCCAGCAAGCTTAGAGAAAACAGGTATGATTTTAAAACACAGGTCAAAACGCTTTTGAATGTGATTGCAATGGATGGGAAATATGCTAAAGTGATTTTAATTCACTAAAGGATATTCAGGATAAGTGAGAGTTACTTGGGATTAGTTCAGGTCAACACTAGCAATGATTCATGAGTGATTACCAGGTTGAAAAAGAATCTAAGCAGTTGAAAGCAAGAAACAGCTATTTTAACATGTGGTGAATTTGAGCTAAATTGCAAATTGCGTCACTTTTTCCACGTGCGTAAATCGCAATTACGGAAAAACTATAAGGAATTGGAATGTCGTTTTAGGTTTGATGGAAAGCTGAGGATTCAAAAGATACGGAAATTTTTGTGAAGGTAGATTTTCAGAAATAAAGTCAAGATTTCAGAAATGACAGATGCGCTTTACAGATTTGGAATCACAGGATGGACACAAAATTCTAAATGCAGTTCTGGGCAGGTTCAACTGGATGGGATAAGATTACTTTAGAGATGACTATGCGTAGTTCTAGACTAGATACTCACTCCCAGTTTTTGGAATGGAATGCGCTGCGTCAAAGATCTGGTCAAGGGTTTAACTTCTCTCGTCACTGGACAGGTCTCAGGCCCTCTGGGTTCTGCGTTCAGCACTGCACGGCAGTCTGCATCCTCTGGAACTGGATATGACGGGTCTTGGATTATAGCACTGCTTTCTGGGTCCGGATCTGGGTTCTAGCACAGGGTTCTTAGCTAGAATAGAACAGCTCAGCCAGACTGTTGAATGTGAGAGCCCCAGGGGAGTTTAGGGGTTAGAATCAGATTTGCAGAAGATCCTGAAGGCTTGCTGAAGAGGATTCGGCTTGTGGAGTAGGCCTCTCTTTCAGGTTCTAGAGCTTGGTTCTAGAGTCTGTTCTCTGGATCTATCTGGATATTCTGTCTGGATATTATCGGGATCTGGAGTCTTCCGGCATGGTGCTGCGCAGGAATCAGTTGAAGTGGGAAAATGAGTTTGTCCTTGCCTGTCCTAAGCAGTCTCTTTTTATGTGTTTTCAAAGTGGGTTGGAAGGCTGATTCAATATACCCAACCCCCTAAGGATTTGATAGGTTAGAGGATTCCCTGTGACCTGACTGGAGAAAGGATTAGCGTGTCAGAATGAGTCAGAGTGATGCTGTGTTTTACAATCTAGTGAAGAAACTCCCCTTTGCTTTTACTTAGAAAATCAATTTTTCCAAAAAACATATTTCCCAGATACACAAGTTGTTGGGAATACATGTACACATCACACATTAATCAAGGCATGTCTCTGTTCAAGTCCCATGTTCCTACGTGCTTGGGTTCAGAAATGACAACTTATTCGCAATTTTGGTGGGTTTGCCAAGACTGGTTCTGCACCCAATTTTACACAGACTTCTGAGCATATTACTGTAAGTTTCTATGTTTCTAGCATAAACACTGTATCTACAATATTAATAAATCCCGGGGTTTGGTCTCAGAACATCGTACGGCGTCCAGGTTAGTCATGTATCGTGAGTGAATTTGTCATTTTAAGAATCCCAAAGTTTCATATTTTTGTCAGCTCGGTAAAATTTGTTATAAGCAATTGTATAAAACATACATTTGCTCTCAATTGAATTCACATCTCATTCCGGTCCGCCCACCCAGAGCTGGGTGAGTCAGATGTCACATGGCCTGTCTCTCCCAAAGCAGTTGTTTGACCAGTTACACCCAAATCAGCATATTCTTATTCCATCCCCAAAGCCCCCATTGTTCCTTCCTCAGGGCTGCAGGGAAAATCTCCTCCCTCCGAATAACATGTCCATGTAACCTCCTCTCCTGATGGTGAGAAGGCCCCAGGTGTGAAGGGTTCTCAGGGAAGCAAGTCTTTTGAAGTCTTAGCTGCATTAGGTTACTTTCTGATCAATTGAACAAAGTTCCTTGTGACGAAAGACATACATTTATAAACTTAAAATGAGCAATATATCTTTAAATCAAGTCTTAGTCAGAATGAAATCACTGTGTGGCACTTTATATGGCATTTTGATGGAATTCTCTTCTTTGGCATATTTAGCTTCTGCAACACCGCTCTCCTGTCAGAAATTTAAATCTCCAGCACCTGACAGAGGCGAGTAACAGTACTACACCCATTTTGACAGCTGTCTATCTTTAAAAGGGGATTTAGCTTGATAGCATATGATTCTTTCTGACATTGTACTGATGTGGATTCTTGTGGTAGAGTCATGTGGAACACCCAACAAGAAGGTTGGATCTTTTTGGTGATTTGTGAGCCATGATTTTAGCACATTTTGACAATCAAGAAAATTAATTCCCAAACAGCTCTGGGCTGCTTTTGGCAATCAGTATTGCTATTTCCAAGTGGTTTCAGGCTACTGTGTGTGTAGCCCAATGGTGGTTTTAGGCAGTGACCTCCTGTGCTCACTAATATAGGCAAAAGTGAGTGGCAGCCTATTTTTCCGGTTTTCGCTGCACATTTTCTGGTGATCTCTGGCAAGCAGCATGCTTTCCAGTGGCCATTCTGATGTTTCTGCTGCCAGCAATGCACAGTGATGTTGCAGGGCTTGGATGAGTGGGTTAAAACATCCCACAAGCCCCCCTCTTGCGATGGTTTTGATTTTCCATCAATGGAACTCGCAAGACTGGGATGTTAGCCTCATCTTCTTCAGATTCCAAAATGGTAAAGTTCAGTATCTTTTCCTCCATCAGGGGTGGATCGATTGGTTCTCCCCGCCAGTCCTGATGGGAGCATTGAGCGATACCCCGGCCCCTCGAATCTTTGCTCCTGGTCCCCGGGTCGTCCTCCTTGGTCAGACTCCATGGTTTATCTCTCCTAGGATGACAAAGCAAAGCGGCAGAAACATATTCGTAGACATTTCCCCACCACTATTAATGTAGTGGGGCGGGCATATACATTTTATAAATCAGTAGACATTTGCATCGTATTATTGTATTTTCTAGATTATGTGTGGAATATTTGAGGGTTGGAATTTTATTGATCTGGAGTGGCCCCCTCCGGGTTTCCCGAAGACTCCTCCAGTTGCTGCAGAGTGTGCCTGGGGTGGCAACACTTTAGGTGATTAATATGGACCCATTTATCTTCCCCCTCTGCCAAATTGATTTTGGGGATGCGGATCTTGTAGGCAACTGGTGAGATCTTGTCTACAATTTCAAAAGGTCCCTTCCAGGTAGGCAGAAATTTCTGCTGTTTGGCCTGGTTCCTTTGGAAATTGTATAGATAAATCTGGTCTCCTACATTGTATTCTCTCCTAGTAGTCTTCAAGTCATAGTGGGTCTTCATGCTATCAGCTGATCTTTCTAGATTTCGCTGAGCATAGGCCAAAGCATGTTGACGGTGTTTTCTTAAATTTTCAACATACTCATGAGTTGTGGAGGCATTGATCAATGTCTCCTCTTGGGTCCTGTAAAGCAGATGCTGGGGAAGCACCATCCTTCGTCCAGTCATCAACTCAAACGGTGACATTTTATTTGTAGATGAAGGGGTAGATCTGAGGTAATCGGATATACCAACTTGGCCCAGAATCTGCCACAAACTTTTTTAGATGCTCACAATGGTTTTGTTGTAACGTTCTACTGCTCCACTAGAGGCTGGCCGGTAAGCAATATGTAGCTTCCTTTTAACCCCCAGTATCTCCCACATCTTTGTCATTACTTCGCTGGTGAAATGGCTACCTCTGTCTGACTCAATCCTTTGGGGTAGTCCAAAACGCGAATAGATGTGGTTGATCATCAGGGCAGCTGCTGTTTCTGCCTCGCAGTTTGGGGCCGGGAGACATTCCACCCATTTAGTAAATAAGCATGTCACAGTCAACATGTACTTATTCCCCCTAGATGAGCGAATCACGGGCCCTATGAAGTCGACTTGCAAATCTGACCATGGCAGTGTCATCCCCCTCTTTTGGAGAGGCGCACGGTGTGTGAGGGATGTTGGCTGAAATTGTGCACACACAAGACACCCCTTCAAGTATTGGTCAAGGTCCTGCCCCATGTGTGGCCAGTATGCAACCTCTCTTAAGATTTCAACTGTTGTATGAAACCCCCTATGACCGGCTGTGGCCGCATCATGGGCTTGACTTAACATCAGGCTTCGGAATGAGGTAGGACACACCCACTGATCATGGCCAGCTTGGGATTTCCTTACCAACAAACCGTCTTGGATTCTGAACATTTTTGGACATTTCATCAACACTCTGAGGTCCTCTTTCCCTATTTAATCAGTATCCGTCAGGGGAAAGTTCTCAGGGTCCTTAATGTGTTGATAAAACTTACCAATTTTTGGATCCCCTTTTAGAGCCGTAATCAAATCAGCATCTGGGGTCTCCTTACTCGATTGTGCAGTTGAAAGATCATTGTGAGCATTTGTCTGGGACCTAGTGATAGCAGTGACCTGGATTTCCCCCAACAGGGACTCGATCTCTATTAGATCCCCTTGGATGGCCCCGGTTTTGGCCAGCTGATCAGCTAAGTCATTTCCAGTTTTGTCTGGTCCCTCTACCTTGGAATGACCCTTGATCTTCTTCCAGTAGATGGTCATCCCATTCAAGGTGAACAGATCATCAATATTTTGGATTAACTTCCCATGTTTCAAGGGTTTGTTATTAGCACATAACATGCCTCTGGTTTTCCAATTAACCAGGTGCTCCACAAACCTGTTCCGTACATAATCCGAATCTGTGATTATGACCAGTTCGTGGAGTTGATGTTGGACAGCAGTGAGGATGGCTTGATTCACAGCCATCAACTCTGCCACTTGACTACTTCGGGGGCCAATCTTGTACCCAGCGGAGGGTTCTGGGGACACATTCACCGATGCATTCCCTACGCCAGCCACAAGTTCTTTTTCCCCGTTGTTGTCAACATGTTAAGAGCATCCATCCACATAGACAGTGGGCATTCCCTCACATTTGTCTTCTTCAAAGACTTTGTGGGGGGAATTGAGGTATGCTGTTGTCCTTGATTTTTAGACTTTCGTCCTCGAGTCAGTTTTCTGTGGCACAATAATGAAAGTCAGCCAGACCTTGCGCGAGGGACTCTTCTTGTTTTGGCCATATCTGACCTCCACAGGAAAGCCTTGCATTGACAGAATCCAGGAAGTAATTCGGATATTGCTCACATTTCCGGCCCGGATTCTGTCACTTTGGAGATATTGCAGAGGCTGGTGTGGAGTCTCCACTATGATGTGTTCCCCCTGGATAAACGGGCGGTAATTCTTCAATGCCCACACCGTTGCCAGGAGTGCCTTCTCAGAGTTGGGGAATTTTTCCTCCACAGAGGATAAAGTTTTACTCGCATAGGAGATTACTTTATTGACCTTGTCATGCTTTTGGTATAATACTGCTGTCAAGCATGTATTGGAGAACCCTGTCTCCAAGAAAAACTCCTTGTTTATGAAAGGGTAAGCTAGGCAAGGCGCTCGTGAGAGGCTTCTTGTGATTTGTCTTACTTCTTCGGATTGTTCTGGACCCCATTCCCACTTGAACCCCCCCTTCAAAAGATGAATCAGGGGTCTGGTGATCTCTGCGTAGCCCTCAATGAACTTTCTGCTGTAATTAGTCAGTCCAAGGAGGCTCCTTAGTTCATGCAGAGTTGTGGGGTCTTTCAGTTTCTGGAGTGCTTCCACTTTCCTTTCCTGGGGACAGAGGCCCTGAGGAGTAATCTCATGCCCCAAGAAATTAACACGGGTTCTACACCACTGTGCCTTCTGAAAAGAAAGTTTTGCTCTGGTGGCCCTCAACTGGGTCAGAACATAACGGATCTCGCTATATGTTCCTCCACAGTTGAGCTTTTGGTGAGGACATCATATAAATTAGCCAGGTTACCCCTCTCACCCAGGTCGGGCATGGCCTTATGTAGGAAAATGTTGAATTCATTGCCAGAGTTGAGGTATCTGAAGGCTAGCAGTCCATGTGTACTGCTGGCCCCCAAAGGTAAAAGCCAGGTTGTATTGGTCCTCCTTACTAACAGGCACAGTCCAGTATCTATTGGTCAGGTCTATTGCAGTGAATACCTGTGACCCCTGGATCTGGGCCAGCCGTTGGTCAATGTAGGGAAGAGGCCATCGGGAAGTATGGACCCGTTTGTTGAGCTCCCCAAAGTTGGCGCAGAGTCTCCACTGGCCGTTTTGCTTCAATATCCCCAGCACCGGATTATTGAAGGTGCTGTGAACTGGACGGATTATCCACCGGGACTCAAGGTTCTTAATTATTTCAGTAAAGGACTCCATTGATGCGAGAGGCAAGCGATATTGCTTCACAAACACTGGAGTCATGCCAGGGTCCGTGGGAATTGTTGTTGTGTGGATGTCAGTGCATGTGAGTCACACAGGCATCATCTAGGTTGACTCTCTCTTCAACCATCTGCCTGAAGTCTGGAAAGACTTCTGGTTTCGCTATCTCAGTGGCCTCCTCCAGCTGGGTGGAGAGGTCCCTGGTCAGGGTGTTGATTTGAACTGGTGGCTTCAGGTGGTAAAGGAATACCTCATGGACCTGGAAAATCACCCCATCCCTCCTGAAGTCACAAGTCACATTTTCCTTACCATAAGGGCAGGAAGTGTACACCAGGAAGTTCCCCCCATGCTGGGTAAAGATCCTGTCTGGTGTTGTGTTGTCATCACCGTCACTGTCAAAACAGTCCTTGGGGATTGGTCCTAACAGTTCATTACCTAGATCAATGGATAAATGTCGGTCATCAACCGCCATTCCAACAATGGTGCCTGCGGCTAGAGTGATACTCTTTAAGTCGCTGTTATCCACCTCTATTGGAATGGTGCCATGTTCTATATTGACTAATGGTGTTGGGTTTACCCCCAACCCTTGCTGTTGGAGAGAAGCATTTAGATGAATATAAGCATCAGGGTTTTTCAATTTATGTCCTCTTTTAACTTTCACTTCCAGGGATGAATTGTCGGGTCCTTTCTGGGATGGTGACTTACTCTCCAATCTGAATTTCAACTGCAGAAGGTAGCAATTGAGCTGACCTAAATGCTTTCTCTTGGTCATAAAAGCCCATGGGATTATCCGCTAATCGGGACCAAGCCTTAAAGTTTATTAGGTCCAAACTAATGGCAAAGCGATTGAGAATGTCACTGCCTAAGTAAAAGGCGGCAGTGATGTCTCGCACGACCCAACTATTATGGACTATGCTCTTGTTGCCAATGGAGATTTTGATCATACACCTGCTTGGCAGGAGATGTTTAGAATTGGGTGTTTCCAGATCCATTTCCTATTTGTCTATCAGTTTGAATGTGGGAATGGCTGGATCTTTTGGGAGTTGGCGGAACATGGCTTCGCTGATGAAGCTCTTACCTTTGTTCACACACACTCGGGCGAGAACAGAGTCCTTCTCTTCATTTAACTGAACAGGTATGAACAACTGCTCTCCAATTTGCTGAATATCAGCCAGGCTCTGAGCTGATTTCACATCTTTCTGGACTATAGGAGTGGGAATGTCTGATTGTGGATTGCTAAAGAATTTCAGAGTGTTTCCTGCAAGTGTGGAATACCTCCTTAAACTGGAAGGAAGGTTGATTTTCAGAAATAGAAAGGACCCCCCATCACCAGTCTGTTGTCCGACTGCTATTACTGTCACGTCTGGAATTTGGTTGTTCTGGAAGTGAAATTCGACTTGGTCAGATTTTTGTTCAACCATGTGTCATGTGCCGTTTAGACTAACATGGTTGACACTCTATTTCAATTTTTTTGGTCGGCTAGTCTGGGTCAAGAGGACCTTGTTTACGCAATCTATTGGGGTGACAACCTTCTCAGGAGGTCATTCCCTAGTAAACAAGGGTTGCCCTCTGGAGTCACTACTATGACCGGGTGTTTCACCTTGGGTTGCTCAATTTTAATGTCCAAATCCGCAGTCCCCTCGACGGGAATCCCCTTCCCGTCAAAGTTCTGAAGTTGTCCAGGAAGAGAGGTGAGAGGAATTTGGTATTTCTCCCTCCTTCCTGAATTTAGTTCATCAAAGGCCTTTCTGTACAGAAGGGTAGCTTGGGATCCAGTGTCCACCAGTGTCCACCAGTGCCAAAATTGTCCCCTGCCCCTTTACTTGTACCGGGGCATAGTATCTTCCCTCCTTCTCCGCAAGGGGGCAAAGATAATGCACATTTTTGGATAACTGGTGGGCTAATCTTCTGGTTTTGGACATGGAGAGAGAAGATATTCGGGCAGAATTCTGTGGAGAGTCTTGGGAATCTGAAAGAAAAAGTTGGCAACTGGAGATAGGAGAAGTTTTGAGTTCCCCTGGTTCCGGTTCGGGGCCGCCCCCAACTTTTTGGAGGCAGTCACCAGGATGGGTTTAAACCAGGGGATTTTCATGTTGTTGATTCTGGGGTAGGATGATGGGTGGCGCTAGCTCAGTCCCCACATCTACCCAGTCTGGATTTGAATCCCTTGGGACCCATTTTTCTTTGGGAGGAGTTCCCCCATCTCTGAAGGAGAAGATCCTTTCCCAGGATCCTCTGAGGATCCCGCTCCCTCAAATTGGAAGATCTGTATCTCCTCCACAAAATGGGTCTGTTTGGGTCCTTTGTTTCTCCTACCCCCGCCACTCTGCTCCTTGGGTGGCAGTCTTTCAGGGGTAGGAGATTTTGTTTCTGGTTCCTGGGTTTCCAGGGGCTGTTTACAAGTGGAGAAGGAAGCTTCCTCCGAGGCTTTACACCCCCCTTCCCCTTGTGCCTCCTCCCTGGGAACTGGTGGGTTGTCGGGGTGCTGCCCCGTCATTGTTCTGGAGTACCAGGTCCAGAGTTCGGGGCATTCTGTTCCGGTATGCTAAACTGAGGGTTCTGCCGAGCCCTCAGCATGCGACCCAGATCCTGTGCCATATTTTGGACCTGGCGCTCTAACTGGGAAACCCGCTCAGGCTGATACGGGGTTCTGTTTTCTCCCCTGGGATGATCCCGGGAAGTGTAGCTATCCCTTCTCCGGGTTGGGAAGATTTGGGTACCCCTCCACCCTGGCCTCCCCTCTCCCGGATTAGGTGGTCTGGGCTCAGGGAAGTGGGGAAAGAAGGATGGATGATTTTGGGGTTGGAAGTTCTGTGGGTACCTGGGGAAAAAGTTCTGCCCAGGATTTAGTGAATTTCTGTCCTCCTGAGGAAAGGTAGAAGGGAAGTTCCCTGGGTTAGGTGCTTGGCTGGATCCCCCCCTTGGGCTGGAGGAGTCCACACATAACCCAGGATGGGTTGGTTTCCCTTGTAGCGGGGACTGACATAGTCAGGGGAGTGAGGGACCCCATTTGTGGGACTACCTCCTTGACTCCCTGTCTGTGACTGGCCAAATGCCTTCTGGGCTTGGAATTATTCTGTGCAGGCAAGTTTTTAGGCCCCCCCATCTCCAAATCCAAAATGGGGGCAACCTTTACCTCTGCCACCTTGGCAGCAGCAGGGATGCTGGTCGGTTTGGGGTTTTTCTGAGCATTATTTTTATTTTCAATGGGCTTCTGCACCTCATAGATTCGGGTGGCCTGTTCAATGACCCAGTCTAGTGACCTTTTCTCATGAAAATCTCTCACTAGCTGGGTCATGATGTATTCGGGTAGCACATGGAAAAACGTGTTAACAAATTCTTTACTGTCCGTGGGCACCCTTTTGGTAGTCTGCGCAAAGGCACGCTTCAACTCCTGCACAAATTCTTGTGGGGCCTGTTCCTCCCCACATTGCATATTGTAGGCTGCCTTGCGAGCTTATTGGGGATTTCTATGAACAGAAAAGTGCTTTAAGATGGCCGCCCTATATGTGGACCATCTTGCATGATTTTGGTCCTCCAGCCCCGCAAAGAAACTGGTGTATTCTGGGGAGAATGTCCATTTGACATACTAAATGCAGCTACTGCTGTCTTTCAAATGGAAGGTCTCCAGCATTTGCTCAAAGAGCACCAAGTCTTCCCAAACAGAATACTTGGAGTTCTTATGATAAGGACTGATGATACTCCTTATTGCTTTGATCTGTTTTAAGGGGTCCTTAAGCAAGGCCCTGTTTGCCTTATTGGCCTTCTTGGTTCGGGTAACCCTGGTCCATTCATCCTCTGACTCAGAAGCACTGCTCCCAGAGGTGCCCGTCTGATCTTCCAGGTTTTCCCGTATTCTGCGAGCCTGGGAATGGCTGTCAGAATGCGGGGTCCTAGTCTCCTGTGTCCTGGGATGCTCAGAGGAGTCTTCTGATTCCTCCTTGATCCCAGGATTTGATGGGTACCCCCCCCCCCCACTGCCCTAAATGGGCAGAGGTTTTCAGGATGCCCTTAGTGGGCCTACTCTCCTGGGGTTCCCCACTAAACTTCACACTACTTGGGTGCCCAGACCCAGATGCCCGCCCATCCATTCGTGGGAGGTACTGGCCTATGAGCCCCATACTTCTGGCTGGATAGTAATCTGCCATCCCTGTGGCCCTGGGCTCATGTGCGCCAGGGGACATGGGGGTGGCAGAGTCCAGGGACTGGGAGAGATGAAGTCCTCTGGTACTAGGGCTCCTCAGGTTATGCTCAGGTGTTTCCCTTTCCCAGCGAATCTGATCTCTATCAGCCCCTGCTCCCTGTTGCCCTGCCAGATCCTGTGCTTTCAGTTCCTCAATCAAGGCCTTACTAGACTCTATCAGTCTCTCCTGCATGGCTACCTGTTGCTGGAGCCTCATGTGCTGACCGAGAGCCTCATTTTCCCCTCTGTGCTTCCTTGTTGGTCCTGGAGTAATGGGCCAGTCTTTGCTGCAGGAGGGTTACCTCCTGAGTCCCATTCCTACTGGCCTGCTCCTTTCTTGCCAGAGCATCTTCCAACCTCCTGGTGTGCTCCAACAAGTTTTGATGCTCTTTTTGGAGATCACCCAGTCCCTGGAGGGCCAGGTGATTTTCTTCCATTTTCCTTTTTAAGTGGCAGACTTCCTGCCCTAAGGTGTCCCTTTCCTGAGTAAGAGCCTGCCTCTGTGACGCCAGGTCGTCCCTCTGCCTTTGAAGGGCACCAGCTTTCTGGCGCTCTTCCTCAAATTCTGCCTGGGTGTCCAGGTCTTTCAGAAATAATTTGTTGCTCCCTGCCTTCTCCCTATCTAGGTGGCTTTGCAGGGTGACTACCTGCTCTGCGCATGCCCTGTTGAAGTCCAGTTGTTGCTCCAGCTTTTTCTGGCTCTGCAGTAGGGAGTCCAAACCTTATTGATACTCCTTCTGCAAGGCCAGAATTCTGGTATCCTGGTCTGCCCTTTCCTGTTGCAGGATATCTATGTCCTCTTTGATTTTAATGATATACTGCCTACTTTCATTTTCTGACTCCTGGCTCCTCTGCAGCCTCTGCTCAGAAGAGTCCAGATCAGATTGGGCCTTCTCTAATGCCATCAGTCGCACTGTACTGTACTGTACTGTGTGCACTGAAAAAACACGACAGTCACACCTTCTGAAAGTGTGACAAATATTGAAATTGCTGATGCTTCTATTGTTTTAGCATGCAAATCTGGTGAATTGCATGTGTCCCAAATACCTATAATTCCTATCAAAACATCGGTGGACTTATTATCAACTAACCCCCCATTATGCTCGGCACAGGCCCAACTCCTGCTAAGAAAGGAATATGAAAAAGATATTTTTGCAGGGGAAATAGATGCAGATAGGATAGAATTCTTTAATTCTTCCCCGCAGCATGAAGCTAGCAATTCTGAAGTGTAATATATCTGCACAAACACTGGCGATTTAATACAATTAAATGATAGATCAGGTAGATCTAGTCCTCCGATGGCTATGTCGATTCCTGCTTCTCCAATCATTTCATTAGACCTAGCCCTCAAAAATAAGTCAGAGGACATTGATAAGCAGGAATTGTATAAATCTCCAGTTATGTTTGATAAATCTTCCAGTGTTTCTAATCGCTCTTCATCTTTTGTGGCTCCCACACCTAGAAGATCCCAATTTCAGGAAAACGTTGGTGATTATCCATTCTTCATACAAGACCCACAAATTTCAAATAGAAACAATAGACCCTCTTTTCCGGAAGCTCCGGCACTTAATAACACCCTAACTGCTATGAACACTGCTTTATTATCATTAGCCAAGCTTTATGAATCTTTAGATGGCAAAATACAACATCATACAGAACGCCTGTTACAATCACATGATTATATAATCCGTGAGATTGGTGTAAAAAAGCATATTGATGTTAAACATCAAATGACCTATAATGAGCAAGGCACTCAAACAATTACCATCGATAAAGTTAACTTAAAGCCTTTGGTACCAATGGTGGCTCCGACCTTAGCATCTCATTCGGTCAATGTGGCTGATGATGCTTCCAGTAAATCTGTTCTGTCGGCTCATGCCTTTGAAGCTACTGTTGGGCATACCCTCCAACAAGCCTCTGGGCAATATATAAAGGCGATGGTTGATGCCCAGGTAACACCGGCATCATTCATAACTGTTTCAGAGGTTGTTACTGTCTGTGACGTGCAACAAGCTCCCAGGCCAAACACCAACGGCTGTGGTGAACAAAAATCATCATCTGATCTAGCTCCCATGTTTCTCACCTCCAAACGTGCTGCTTCGAACACCGCAATTGATGCCGTGCCATCGAATCCAGCTCAAACTCTTGGCAGGCTGCCTTCTACCATGAAACATAAAAAGGTTGCCAGAATAATTAAAGCAGCAAAGAAAAAGAGGCGATTACAACAAAATCAAGTTGGTGAGAGTTACATATCAAAACCTATATCCTATAAACCTTTGGATGATCTTTTGGCGGCCTCTGTTTTAATGGCTTCGGTAAAAACCGTTAGTCCATTGCATGACCAAAATCTGAAAAATCTTGCGTCATCCGAACAAAGGATGAACACTACTCATCACATGAAACTCGCAGAACTGTTTCAAACACCACTCAATATCAAAAAGCTGGTTTACTTGCTGGCAGTTGCTTAGTACAAGGCATCGCATCTGCTGACTCAGAGTGTACTCTACAGGAACTCCGGAATGAAATACGGACATCATTTGCAAATTATAAAAGAGAAAATGAAAACATCAAACAGCTGATGCTGCAATCATGCTCTGGTGTGGTTAGTGGCTCACCAAATGTGACACAAACTAATTATCCAAATATTAAACAACTTCTGAAAGGTCCAACTTTGCAAAATCATGACCAAGAAACTCAGCCTCTCGATTTACAAAAACCGTTAGTTGTGGGAAGGGAATCAGCTTTTCACAATGAATCCAAATCTTCCACTATTATATCTAAGAACCAGGCTCAGTTTAAGAAACATCATCGATTACTAATTAAATGTAGAGGGTCTCCTTTCAATAGGTACGATCTCAACCGTGCAAGTTTCTTGAATATCTGTGCAGAGATAACAGCTCTGGAAGATTTAACGTCCTCTGACATTGACCTTGTCGAGTTTACTAATCTCCTTGATCTTTCTGAGGCTCGACTGTATATTCGATCGGGCGTCATACTTAATACCTTATGGCTAGCCCGAACAGCCTTTTATTACATCGGCTTTATTCTTAGTCAGGACCCTGTGATAAACTCACAGATTATAGCTCCACCCATCATGCCGCAATCAAGAACATATGGCGATAAAACCATTGTCCAATTGAATGAAGAACACAATTCTCACAAAGCCTGGGAGTATCAGGATTGTAATGCTTCATCGTAACAATCCCAGTCAGAAGAATATATTAGCCTGCTCTCATGGAATACCAGGGGTTTTAAACATCTTATCAATAGTAGTAATCACAATCTTTTAAAGTATGACATAATAGTCTTGCAGGAAACCTGGTTAAGTCACATTCCAACTTGGGACCTGTATGAAGTATATCTTGTACCTGCAATCATCACACTTGTTGGTCGACCTATGGTGGGCCTTGTAACTGCTTTTCGAAAAGATCGAGACTTTACAATCATTTTGCAGCAGTCTCCGTCTCCTTGCTTTCAAATTATTAAATTTAAACGGAATGCAATTACTTGTGTAATTCTGAATATCTACTAGGGAAAAAAACACCTAACCTCAGATGAATTCTTTAATAATCTTAATAAAATATTGGACCAGTTTTCACAAGATACTTTCATCCTGGAAATCTTTATAAAGGGTGACTTAAACTTACATTTATTACCTGGCTCAACATATGTATCTACTCAAACTGTTGATGAACGGCATTGATTAATGCTAA